>NC_138768.1:240940592-241496155 GCF_965119305.1 Pelophylax lessonae | reverse complement strand
GCAGCAGAATCGGATCGCATAGTGGTTCACACTTGTGCGATCCGATTCTGTGCAAACTTGCAGATCGCACTGCGATATGCGATCACAACTGGGGGTGTCGTTAACTTTTAATTGACACCCCCTGCGTATCGCATATGGCAGTGTGAACTGCCAGAGGTGCAGATGCGATGCGGGAACACGCTGCATATTCGCAGCCTTCCCGCATCGCACAAGTGTGAACCGGCACTTAGTCCCGATTTACACTGGTGCGATGCGGGAAACCCTGCGATTCAGTGCCGGTTCCCGCATCGCACCAGAATTGCTGGTTTGAGATCTGCAAATCGCTGGGGATGTCAATGTAAGGTTAATGACACCCCCAGATTGGTTCAAAGATCGCAGTGCGAACTGTGAAATGATACAGGAATCGTATCGCATAGGTGTGAACATCAATGCGAGCCGATTCCAGTGCTGGCCAAAAATAGGACCTGCACCATTTTGGTGCAAATGCGATGTGATTTCAGCCTTGCAGTTTGTATGGCTGAAATCACATCGCAGAGACATTGCATGTGATCTGGGCAGTAATGTGGTGTGAATCACATGCAATGTCCGGCATCACACAAGTGTGAACCAGCACTTAAAGTGCTATTAACCACTTCTGGACCGGAAGGATTTGCCCCTTTAATGACCAGGCCATATTTTGCGATTCGGCACTGCATTACTTTAACGGACAATTGCGCAGTTGTGCAACGCTGTACCACAAATAAAATTGATGTCCTTTTTTTCCCACAAATAGAACTTTCTTTGGTGGTATTTGATCACCTGTGCGATTTTTTTTTTTTTTTTGTGCTATACCCAAAATATAGCGACAATTCTGAAAAAAAAAAACTATATTTTTCACATTCTGGTATATAACATTCCCCCCCAAAAATGTTAAAATCTAAATTTTCGATCCTTTTAGTCAATTTGTTTTATGCTACATATTTTTGGTAAAAGAAAATCGCAATAAGCATATTCTGATTGGTTTGCGCAAAATTTATCGCATCTACAAGCCAGGGGAAAGATTTATGTAATTTTTATTTACTTATTTTACTAGTATGGAGGCGATCTGCATTTTTTAGTGGGACTGTGATTGCGGCAGACAGATCGGACACCTAACTGACATTTTTGACACTTTTGGGGGTACCAGTGACATTACTACAGTAATCAGTGCTAAATATGCACTGTTTTGTAATGACACTGGAGAGAAGGGTTAACCAGGGTGATCAATGGGTTAATGTGAGCTAGGGGAGTGTGATTCTACTGTGGGGGGCGTGACTCTGAAATTGAGACCTGTGATCCTAATAGAAGGATCAGCGCTCTGATCATTCAGGAGAATGGTCAGCTGTGTTTACAACAGCCGAGCTTCTTCTCTCTCGAGTGGGGAACGATGGCGGGTGCCCATCGGCATTCACGGCCGCCTGATCCATGGATCGTCATCCCTGCTGCCTAGTAGGGGAGCGCGCCAACGGCAGCACATGCTTGCCCCCCAGCACCACGCGCGCGATTGACATAGAGCTATGTTGTTTTGCGCAGCCTAGCTAGCCTGCCGCAGTAAAACTGCGGCGGACAGTTGGCAAGTGGTAAAGCAAAGCAAAATATTTATTGTACTGCAGCTTACTAGTTCTTAGATGGGTGGCTGCATTAGTTTTCTTTCTTGCTTTTAGGTTTTCTCGCTTTTGTTTTAACATACTGATCCTGCTAGTAAGTCAATCGTTTTTTAAAAGAACAAGCCATCTTGCAGATGTAGCAGTTAGAGGGTTGAATAAAACCATTTAACACTGACAAAGGGGTGGAGTCAGGGGCGGAGCCAATGGGGGCGGCAAAATTAAGTTTTGCCTAGGGTGTCAAAAATCCTTGCACCGGCCCTGTGTGTGATAATGTCACTAACCATCTGTCCACCCTTAGACAGGAAAAGATGACACATGTGCCATGCCTGGAACATGTTCTAAATTAGGTAGTGCAGTGTTTCATAAACAGGTACCCAGGTTTGCAAGATCTTCTAAGGCAGGTCAGAAGAGTTTGTACCCATTTCAGGCGGTCATACACAGCCAGAGTTTGGTTGAAAATTTCAGTAGGAATTCCACCTGCCCGAAAACCATCTGATTTTGTGAAATGCCCACCAGGTGGAACTTGACTTTGGCAATGCTGCAGCAGCTGCAAATGCAGCAGAGGGCCATCAATAGGTGGCCCTCTGTGTGAGTAAAGCATAAGGACAGCCTCAGGGCAGCTCTGCTTTTTTCTCCACACCAATGGCTGCTGAAGAAGGATGCATGCACTCTACTGTCACCATTTGAGGAGGCGACAATGATGGTGAGCTGTGACAATGCATGCATCAGTGACACAATCCCTCTTGTGTTCCTGCTGGAGCATACTCTGCATGGTATTATGGACAGGGCACTTGAGGCAGAGCAGCGGGAGGAAGAGGAGAACTTTCTTTCCTCTCAAGGCTTGCTTTATGTGGACACCATTCTTGTAACACAACAGAACACACAAGAGGAGAGGGAGTAGGAGGATTCTGGCAGTTTTGGAGGCATCAAAGCAGAGGAAGACATACGTCAAAACAAAGGGATGGTTTTCAGTCCCCAGAAACTTTGAGAGTAGTAAGTGGCTTGGAAGAGGCAGTTCCAGATACTGTAATCCTCAGTGACCCTGAGTGCATGGGCTCCCTTATTCTCCAAAGCCTGTGAAAGGACATGAGAATTTGTGGCATCAAGGAGAAGGTTCATTTTTGATTGGCAACCCTCCTTGACCACCGTTACAAGGTGAAAGTCTCAGAACTCATACTGCCCTCACAGTGGGAGCACAGAATTAATTATCTTGAGAACACCTTAAAGAGGAGTTTATGTAATGCCTTTCCAGACTCTGTTAGGTTACAGTCTCATGGAAATGCTAGTTTTGAGGCTTCTGTTGGTCTGAGCGGTGGAGAAGGAGGCCGCCTCAGTGATATATTTCAACATTTTTTTACTCCTCACTGTCATGGTCTTACCTTCTTGCTGTTCTCCTTCGTTTGACATGTGCTGGCGGCCATCTTGGTTTCTGGGTTTCTTGTAGCCTCCCACCCTGCGGCTCCTCCTTCCCACTGGGAGGAGCTGGATGCCTAGCTCATATATATAGGAGGTCTGTGGCTTCAGTTCCTTGCTTGGTCCTCCTGTGTTCACATGCTTCTAAGACTGCTGCTGCTTCTGGTCCCTGATCCTGGCTTAGTCTGACTACCCTGCTGGTTCCTGATCCTGGCTTCGTCTGACTACCCTGCTGGTTCCTGATCCTGGCTTCATCTGACTACCCTGCTGGTTCCTGATCCCGGCTTCGTCTGACTACCCTCCTGGTTCCTGACCTCTGGCCTCGCAAGGACTCTGCCTCGGTTTCGCCATCCATTTGGACTTTTGCTTTACAGCTTGATTTTCAATAAAGCCTTCTTATTTTCACTTATCTGTTGTTGTACGTCTGGTTCATGGTTCCGTGACATTAGGACCAAGCCATGAATTCTGACGGTACAGGGCCATCCTCGCTACCCACGCTGGTTGCCAGACTTGATCAGCAGGATCACCTGTTGGGTCAGTTCGCCGTGGCGTTGCAAACCCTGCTTGAACGCACGGCTCATTTCGCTCCCGTTGCCGATGGGTCGGTTGTCGCTCCTGGGCCCGCTCCTACTGCTGCTCCGGTTGTTGCGCCAGAGTCTACCCCGACACCTGTTGTTGCGCCTGCGGTGTTTCGGGGTATGACCGGTTCTGCCCCCCTTCCACAGCGCTTTGGGGGAGAGCCAACTCAGTGCCGAGGTTTCCTTAACCAGGTGGGCATTTATTTCGAGTTGCTGCCACATGCCTTTCCTACTGAGAGATCAAAGGTGGGCTTCTTAATTTCGCTGCTCTCGGACAGGGCCTTGGCCTGGGCCAGCCCTTTATGGGAGAACAACAATCCGGTGGTTGCCGAGTTTTCCGGTTTTGTTGCTTCTCTTCGGAGGGTATTCGATGTGCCGGCTCGTGCTGCCTCTGCTGCGAAGCTCCTTATGTCCATCAGACAGGGTTCACGATCCGTAGCTGAATACGCCATTGAGTTTCGTACCCTGGCAGCAGAGGTGGGCTGGAATAATGAGGCTCTGGTCGCTGCTTTCTCTCATGGTCTCTCGGATGCTTTGAAGGATGAGGTTGCAGCTAAGGACCTACCAGTGGAGCTCGAGTCTCTTATTTCTTTCTTGATTTTGATTGACACCAGACTCAGGGAGAGACCTTCCTTTAAGGAGAGTCTGCGGAGGCCTCCTAACAGATTGGCGCCTACCTTTGCTGTCCCACCCGTGCCTCCCTCTCCTCCCACGCCTCCTGGGGATGACTTGGCTGGGGGTGAACCCATGCAGCTGGGCTTTGCTCGCCTGTCCGAGGGGGAGAGGGTACTCTGAAGACGCGAGGGTCGATGCATGTACTGTGGTCTCGGTGGGCATTTTCGGTTGGCATGTCCGAACCGTCCAGGAAACGCTCGCACCTGAGATCCTGTCGGGGGCAGATCTTGGGTGGAGTCTCCTCGTCCCCGGTTTCCCGTGTTGACAAACCACTGATCACTGTTGTCCTCTCCTGGGTCGGGGGCTCAGTGACGACCCAGGCGTTGGTGGACTCTGGTGCTGGTGGTTTGTTCATTGATAGTGTGTTCGCTGCCGCCAATTCCATTCCTCTGCAGGCCCGAGGTTCTCCACTGGCTCTTGAGGCGATAGACGGCAGACCCCTTCTGCCGCCACACGTGACTCATGAGACCCTTCCAGTGGGGATAGCCATTGGTGCCGTTCACAGAGAGTCGGTCTGCTTCCAGGTTATTTCGTCTCCTCACTACTCGGTGGTCTTGGGGTACCCCTGGCTCCAGAAGCATAATCCGACTTTCGATTGGAGATCGGCCGAGATCCTCTCGTGGTCACCGCAGTGTGGGGCTAGTTGCATCCATGGGCCTGTCAAGTTGCTGTGTACTTCCTCGGACTCTCTGTTGCCTCCTGAATACGAGAAGTACCGGAATGTATTCGATAAGGTGCGCGCGTTTGCCCTACCTCCGCACCGCCCATACGATTGTGCCATTGAGTTACAACCTGGTGCCGTTCCTCCTCGTGGCAAGGTCTATCCACTGTCGGTAGCGGAGAATGAGGCCATGGAGGAGTACGTGAAGGAGGCGCTTTCACGCGGACACATTCGCAAATCCTCGTCCCCGGCAGGGGCTGGATTTTTCTTTGTGAAAAAGAAGGGCGGTGAGTTGAGGCCTTGCATCGATTACAGGGGTCTCAATCGCATCACGATCAAGAACGCTTACCCGATACCCTTGATTTCCGAGCTGTTCGATCGCCTTAAAGGGGCCACGGTCTTTACCAAACTCGACCTGAGGGCGGCATATAACCTCGTAAGGATCAAGGCGGGCGATGAGTGGAAGACCGCGTTTAACACCAGGACCGGTCATTATGAATCCTTGGTTATGCCCTTTGGGTTGTGCAATGCGCCCGCAGTCTTTCAGGAATTCATTAACGATGTTTTCCGTGACCTGTTGCAGCAGTGTGTGGTGGTCTATTTGGATGACATCTTGGTATATTCTGAATCCATGGAGACCCACATTCTGGATGTCAGACGAGTGTTGCAACGGTTACGAGAGAACAAGCTGTTCGGTAAGCTTGAGAAATGCGAATTTCACCGATCCCAGGTAACCTTCTTAGGTTACATCATTTCCGCTGAGGGGTTCTCCATGGATCCTGAGAAGGTTTCGGCTGTCTTACAGTGGCCCCAGCCCAGTGGTCTTCGCTCCCTGCAGCGCTTTTTGGGCTTCGCCAATTATTATCGGAAGTTCATCAGGGACTTTTCCATGCTAGCCAAGCCTCTCACGGATCTGACCAGGAAGGGCAGTAATTCCCAGGTCTGGCCGCTCGAGGCCATCCAAGCTTTTGAGGCTCTAAAGTCCGCCTTTGTGTCGGCTCCGATTCTGTCGCATCCCAACCCTGGGTTGCCCTTTGTCCTCGAGGTGGACGCGTCTGAGACGGGAGTAGGCGCCCTTCTGTCTCAGCATAGAACACCAGAGGGTCCTCTGCTTCCTTGTGGGTTTTACTCCCGGAAACTGTCTTCCGCGGAGTGCAACTATCAGATTGGTGACAGGGAGTTATTGGCCATCGTGCAGGCCCTTAAAGAATGGAGGCACTTGCTCGAGGGTTCGGTGGTTCCGGTCCTCATCCTGACGGACCACAAGAATCTGACCTACCTTTCTGAGGCCAAGAGATTGACACCACGTCAGGCCAGATGGGCTCTGTTCTTGTCACGTTTTAATTACGTGGTCTCCTACCTACCCGGTTCCAAGAACATCAGGGCGGATGCCTTATCACGGCAGTACTCCGACCTGTCCAGGGAGGAGTCGATTCCGACTTCGGTCATACCTCCGAATCAGATCCTGGCCGCTATTCGCACCAGCCTGACCTCTCCCCTGGGTGAGCAGATTTTGGCGGCCCAATCTGGTGCTCCCTCTGGGAGACCCAACGGCAGATGTTTTGTGCCTGAGGAGTTGCGCACTCGGTTGTTGCGAACCTACCATAACTCCAAGACCGCGGGGCATCCTGGAAAGAATCAGCTGTCCTGGGCTGTTTCACGTCTGTTCTGGTGGCCTTCCCTACGTTCCGACATCGCCGCATATGTAGCGGCATGTTCCGTTTGTGCCCAGAGTAAGTCCCCTCGGCACCTTCCGTTGGGCCTTCTGCAACCCATAGCCACCGGGGAGCGCCCATGGTCACACCTGGGGATGGATTTCATTGTGGACCTCCCTGCATCCCGAGGCCATACGGTCATTCTCATGATTGTGGATCGATTTTCCAAAATGTGCCACTGTGTTCCTCTCAAGAAGTTACCCTCTGCACAGGAGTTGGCCACGATTTTTGCCAGGGAGGTCTTCCGGTTGCACGGTTTGCCCAAGGAGATTGTGTCGGATCGGGGAGTCAGTTTGTGTCCAGGTTCTGGCGCGCCTTTTGCTCCCAGTTGGGGATTCATCTCTCCTTCTCCTCGGCCTACCACCCTCAGTCCAATGGGGCCGCAGAACGATCCAATCAGGCCTTGGAGCAATTCCTTCGTTGCTATGTCTCCGATCACCAAGACAATTGGGTTGACCTCCTGCCTTGGGCTGAGTTTGCCAGGAACACGGCGGTGAACTCGTCCTCTGGGACGTCTCCCTTCATGGCCAATTATGGGTTCCAACCTGCCGTGTTACCAGAGGTATTCTCTCCCCAGGATATTCCGGCTGTGGAGGATCACCTTTCCGTCCTACGTGCTTCTTGGGTACAGATCCAGAAGTCCCTTGAGGTCTCTGCGCAGCGCCAGAGACTCCAGGCTGATCGCAGACGAGCGCCTGCTCCTTCCTACCAGGCCGGAGACCGTGTATGGTTGTCCACCCGCAACCTCAACCTTCGAGTGCCCACTCCCAAGCTGGCGCCTCGCTTTGTTGGTCCCTTCCGAGTGCTTCGCAGGGTAAACCCGGTAGCCTATGCCCTTGCGCTTCCTCCTGGCATGCGGATCTCCAACGTGTTTCATGTCTCCCTGTTGAAGCCACTGGTGTGTAATCGTTTCACTTCCTCGGTTCCTCGGCCTCGTCCGGTCCAAGTGGGCAATCGTGAGGAGTATGAGGTGAGCAATATCCTGGACTCACGCCTGGTCCGCGGTCGATTGCAGTTTTTGGTTCATTGGCGTGGTTATGGTCCAGAGGAGCGTTCCTGGGTTCCCTCCGCAGATGTCCATGCTCCTGCCTTGCTCCGAGCCTTCCACGCACGCTTCCCTCAGAAACCGTTCTTTACTCCGCGGAGGAGGGGCCCTTGAGGGGGAGGTACTGTCATGGTCTTACCTTCTTGCTGTTCTCCTTCGTTTGACATGTGCTGGCGGCCATCTTGGTTTCTGGGTTTCTTGTAGCCTCCCACCCTGCGGCTCCTCCTTCCCACTGGGAGGAGCTGGATGCCTAGCTCATATATATAGGAGGTCTGTGGCTTCAGTTCCTTGCTTGGTCCTCCTGTGTTCACATGCTTCTAAGACTGCTGCTGCTTCTGGTCCCTGATCCTGGCTTAGTCTGACTACCCTGCTGGTTCCTGATCCTGGCTTCGTCTGACTACCCTGCTGGTTCCTGATCCTGGCTTCGTCTGACTACCCTGCTGGTTCCTGATCCCGGCTTCGTCTGACTACCCTCCTGGTTCCTGACCTCTGGCCTCGCAAGGACTCTGCCTCGGTTTCGCCATCCGTTTGGACTTTTGCTTTACAGCTTGATTTTCAATAAAGCCTTCTTATTTTCACTTATCTGTTGTTGTACGTCTGGTTCATGGTTCCGTGACACTCACCACCAGGGCTGTCAGCTTCAATATGGTGGAAGATTATTTATGGGCAAAAACAGACATGGATAGCTTTCCAGAAGATAATCCACTGGGTTTCTGGGTCATGAGAATAGACCACTAGCCAAAACTTTCCCAGTATGTAATTGAGCTGCTGGGCTGCCCTGCATCCAGCGTGCTTTATGAACAGGCATTCACTGCTGCCAGAGGTTTTGCAACAGATAAAAAGAGCACGTCTGTCTACAGACTCTATTTACCAGCTGACATTTGTCAAAATGAATCAGTCCTGGATTAGCAGTAGCTAAGTGTTATTGGGATCTTGAATCTCTGCAAGACTCTGCAAGACTGTCTAGGCTGCCTAGCTTTGTGGGTGTTGATTTTATCTTGAGGTAATTTTTTGGTAGAGGTTTTATGGGCACAGTTAACACCCAAGTACCGATGTATCCTGTTTGATAGGTGCATAAAATTCCTCTAGAAGGTTATGGGGTGAAAGCACCACCAACACCCAAAGACCAATTTTTCTGCAACTGTTTGACAGGGGCATCACATTTCAAGTTTTTACAGCAAGGTCAATTCTTGCTTTTATCAAGAGTACCTCTAGAAAGTTATGGGGTGAAGACACCCCCAACATCCAAAGACCAATTTTTCCGCAACTGTGTGACAGGAGCGTCAAATTTAATTTTTTTCAGCAAGACTGCCCTATTACTACATAATGCTCACTGATGTCCCTGTCACTACATACTGCTCACTGACTTCCCTGTCACTACATACCCTTCACTGACTTTCCTATCACTACATACTGCTCCCTGACTGCCCTGTCGCTACATACTCCTCACTGACTTCCCTGTCACTACATAGTGTTCACTGATCTCCCTGTCACTACATACTGCTCACTGACTTCCCTGTCACTACATAGTGTTCACTGATCTCCCTGTCACTACATACTGCTCTATTGACTGACACTTTCCACTTTTAAGGCAGTGTAAGTTTATAATTTTACAGTTACATTTGTATTATTATATTATAATAAAGTTGTCCTTACTATTTAGTTATGCCTTGCTAGCTCTTTTCTTTTTTTTAAAAAAAAGGTTGCCTAATTCTGGTGAGCTTTGATCTTTCGTGTTGTTTAGGTAGCCCCCTACCCCTGCTTCAGGGTATTCAAAAGAGTATGGAGAACATGTCCACATTTTGACATACCTTCCCAATTCATGTGACTTATCCTCTCAATATGTAAATAAATGTCTGAAATAACTCTTTTACCACTTGAAGTATCTTGGCACGGTGGGAGTATCTTGGCACGATGGGAGTATCTTGGCGCACAATGGCGCGTCTGCAGTGCAGAAAGAGACAACTTGCACAGTTGTAATATTCTAGTACAAATCCCCTGATATGGTAAAATTTTGCAACCCAAAAATACAGGGGACTTACCAGGGATGTAGCTGTGAATACCACATTTTTTGGCTATGCTCCCGTACTCAGCCTATATCTTCCATTAGACCCCCTCCATTACCTATTGGGTTTACCTTTTTCTTGTATTGTCAAGCACTCTAAAAAACTGAATTCTCACATTTTATCTGCTGCCAGAAGAGCCATATTTATGTGCTAGATATCCACAGACCCACACTCTCCTTCTTAGCTATTGAATATCATTGAGGACATTAGGAGAATAGAACATCTTCCAACTTTTTCGGGTGACATTTTAATACAATTTAACAATATTTGGGATGCATGGGATTGTTCTCAGTTTGGTCTACCCTCCCCTTTAATTGATCTTGGGATAATTCTGTTTCCTTATCTTTTCTTTTTTCCTTTTATAACGCTATACTAACCTTGCTAAAAACCACTGATGTGCATTTCATGTTTTATATGACTCACTTTGGCTACTGTATATTATGACGGGCAGTGGCCCAGGGTTGGCTGGTCCCACCCTGGTCCACACATGTGCATTTATTTATTATCATTCTGTATTATTCTGTTCTTGAATAGTATGACCTATTTATTTTCTTCTTACAATTTTATAGATACATTGTATGTAATTGTATGAAATATAGTACACTGTATATAGAGGCTGTAACCCATTTGCTATTATGAGCTACTTTTCTGAATTTAAATGGACATTGTGTTCATTTTGAGAAAAAAAACAATAAAAATTACATTTAAAAAAATGGAGGATATTTGCCCTTAGCCATCATTCTAATAAAAATGTTGTCCCACAGCTTTGTGAATTTTCCACTAATATCATTTACTGTGGTGCAATCCCCTTATATTATGTAGTGTTTGCTAAGGGTTCCTACAATGCTCTATTGATACAGTAATAACACAGAGACAAGAGATTTTCTTTATTGCTTATGGTCAGAAAAAGGCTTATACAGTTTGTGTTCGCTAAATATAATGATCCTCTATGACTGTAAGACAGCATATTTATTTTAAAAAGGGAGATGGCAGAATTTATTTTTAAAGCGTTTGGAAATCTTACAAAACGTTTTTTAATTCTGTTCCCTTAACCACTTCCTGACCACCCGCCGCCTATTTAGTGCGGTAGGGTGGCCCTCCTGCGCAAACCGACGTAGGTCTACGTCGGTCGTGCGCAGGAAGCTAGTGGGCACTTCTGCCCCAACTCTGCAGCGGGGAAGCCAATGCATGGGTCAGGCGGCTCCGATTGCCGTCTGACACCCACGATCACTCCCCGCTAAGGGAGAAGGACGGTCGCGGTTGTAAACACAGCCGACCTTTCTTCTCCCTGAAATGATCACAGAGCTCATGTAATCCTTCTATATAGGATCGCATGTCTTTATGGTCATTTCACAAGCCACCCCCCCCCCCCCCACACAGTTGGAATTACTCCCCTAGGCTCACATTTAACCCATTGATCTCCCATAAGGTTAACCCCTTCCCTGCCACTGTCATTATTACAGTAAAAGTGCATATTTTTAGCACTGATTACTGTAGTAATGTCACTGGTACCCCCAAAAGTGTCAAAAATGTCACTTAGGGGTCTGATCTGTCTGCCGCAATGTCGCAGTCCCACAAAAAATCACAGATCGCCACCATTACTAGTAAAAAAAAAAAAAAAAATACAACAATAAAAATGACATAAATCTTTCCCGTAGTTAGTAGACACGATAACTTTTGCGCAAACCAATCAAAATACGCTTGTTGTGATTTCTTTTACCAAAAATATGTAGCAGAAAACAAATTGCCCTAAAATGTTAAAAAATTTTGATTTTTAAATTTTTTTTTTTGAGAATGTCATATAGCAGAATGTGAAAAATATTGTTTTTTTTTTCAAAATTGTCGTTCTTTTTTTGTTTATAGCGCAAAAAAGTAAAAATCACACAGGTGATCAAATACCACCAAAAGAAAGCTCTATATGTGGGAAAAAAAGGACATCAATTTTATTTGGGTACGACTGCGCAATTGTCCTTTAAAGTAACGCAGTGCCGAATCGCAAAATATCATCTGCTGCCCTCCTGTCCTCTCCCCCTCCCTCCCTGCCTGTCTACTCCAGTGTCAGTGACTGCCCCCTCCCCTCCTGTTGCTGTAGTTTCATTTAAAGTTTCATATCCTGTCTACAGCCTGTTTAATAACCCTGTGTGCCCCTGTGTCTGTGTTTTATAAAAATAAGCTGCTCTTTACCAGTTTTCTGAACGCCGATCACCGCTCAAGTGACCTATGGCCTCTCTTTTTACCTCTCAGCCTCTCCTCCTCCCCCCCGACTGACGTCAGTGGGAAATCCTCAGACGGGAATGGGGGGAAGAGAGCCAGCGGGTCATGTGAACGGCGATCGGCACTCTGAAAACTGGTAAAGAACGGCTTATTTTTTTAAAACACAGACACAGACACAGAAGCACGGGCACACAGAATTATTAAACAGACCAGACATGATGGTATAAAGGGGCTTAACAACCACTTTAAAGGGGAAGTAGAGATTCCGGGGGGGCAGACACCCATATCTACTGTATGAAAACAGTGTGACATTTGCTAATAGAATGCATGGCTTTCTAAGCTTATTTCAAAGTGATCTAGGGGGGAAGGCATGCTGTAAATGACCACAATGTTTTTTTTTTATTGAACCATATATGGTAAGGTGACTAGATGATTAAATAGAAATTTGGGGGCACCGCACTGGCCATGCATACTTTTAACCACATTCACAAAACCATGGCACATTTGTAGCCACACTCATAAAATCATATTTCCTCTTTTAATCAAACCCTTGTTCACAAACTATTGAAATAAGGTGTTGACATTCCAGGTATAAAGACAAAGTAAAAAGATTTAAAATAACAGGCACCAATATATGAATGCATAGTTAGGAGGGATGCCTTGAAGGTTTCTTTCCAGGTCTAGGTCAGAGCAAAGCGGCATCCTCTCCACCTCCTCGCTTCCTTTCCAGAAACCCAGGCACAGTTGGGAGGTAATACACACACTGTTCCCGCTTCCTCTTCCAGGCAGTCCATGTGAGAACAGAGACTTTTTCAAGAAGACTACACAGTCCCTAGTCTAAGGAAATCATTTTTAAACAGGGACAAAATCGGAGACACATTTTAGCCAGGGAGAGTTTCCTGAAATCAGGGACATTTGATGTCCTTAGCATATGGGCACCCAGTGTGGTGTGTCATTACCTTGTTTGCTTAAGTTTTACTATTTTCTGACTTGGTTTGGCTGCTCTTGCATGGACTTATAAAGCCAAGGGACCAACGGTTTGGTTTGGCTGCTCTTGCATGGACTTATTAAGCCATGTTTAAAACAGGCATATATCTCTTATTTGTCAGTCTCAGTATGACATCTATAGCCAGCTTAAAACCGCAAAAGTAAACAATGACTTAAAGTGTATTTCCACTTTTGTAGAAAAATTGGGATAGCACCTACATGGATAATCTAGTTCTATGATATGATTTGATACTTGAGAAAATGCCTATCCTGTATAAGTGATCAGGGCTTTAGGATATACTTCTTGCAGAAGGTTATCTTTCTGAACAGAGATAGTTCAGTAAGGCCATTCAGCAAAGCCCAGAGGGATTCAAGTCACCTTTTTGTAAATGCTGATAATTGTCACCTATTTTTTTCATCTTTTTTCCCAGCTGTTATTCTATAGAGTTTATGTAATTTAAAATGTTTGTTTGGTTTTAATTTCTATGTTTAAGACTCTCAGCGAGGGAAACACATACCAGGAGAACAAATGGTACACAAGGGTTTATGAGTGAGAGGAGTGACATCCTTTCCTCTTTCTTTGCATATATGGACCCATAATTGCTTTAGCATAATAACTGTACTATAGTGAGCTAGTAAATTCCAACAGTCTGGAAGACTTCCAACCCCAAATGACAAGAATAACCCCAGATGACTTCCTAAAGTAAATCTGAGCATTGTGCTTTAGGTGCATAAAGTTTTTATGTTTTTTTTATTTTTTTTTATTGCTAGTTTGTGATGAAATATATGTCTGTATAGCATATGTGATTGCTATGATTTGCATCCTCTGTGCCACTGCTTACTGTTTATTTTCCTTTATAACCCAGCCAAAACAAATTTTTGGACTCAAGTACAAGAGATAGAGCTCTTAACGTCTTTTTGTTTGTTTTTTAACTTTGGTGTGTGACACCACTGAGGAAATGTCCCCTTATTTGCAGTTTCTCTAGTGGGAACACAGACTGAAAAAATGCCTTTTTTCCAGGAAATATGTGGAAGAGTTACAACCTCCTTGATGTTATTAATAATGCTTATTAATCTACACTTCATGAGTTCAATATTTTCTATGTAAGTTAATAGAAGAACTCCACCCTCCCTAGAAAAAATGTATTTGAAAGCTGTGTGGAGGCCCGACATCCCTAGCAATCAATGATGTCATCAATTGGTAGGTCGCAGTCGTGCAGCTTGCAAAGCCAACAGGAGAAGTGATAGCGGCAGAGAGGAGGAGACAGAGGAGGTGGAAACTGTACCCTCTTCCCCCTTGTTTGTGTACAGGAGTTCATACAAAATGCTCTTAGATCTGACTGTACAGGGCTGGGGCATTTTTGCTTGAGTTCTAGCTCCTACTAAACAACTACTTATAACAGTGTTCCATCACCCAACCTATTCACATGCTATTTTTGCTGTGTCTTTTCTTATCCTGGCAACACACAATCCACTTCCCTCACTTCTTGTCCAGAAGCTTCAGGCTGTCACAGGGATGGAAAGTAATGGAAAATCTGCCCAGCATGTCATGAAAAGCAATAAAAACGTTACAGCAGTATTTGCTCTCCCTAAGAATATCAAACTAAAAAAACAATGGAGTTTGATGTTATTAAACTTCTCTGATTTATTAAACAAAAAAAAAAAAAAAAAGAAATGTGTTTTTTGGCAATACCAGCCAACTAGATTTATTTCTTACAGTGATAAGACCAAAGTAAGACAAAAGTCTGGCTAAAAGGGTATCTTATAGAATGTGGCTAAGGACCTATGTCAATCATCTCTGGGCTTTCAATTTATTGAGAGATGCAGTTGACCTCATTCTGACCAGCATTTGACCTGCTTTAAGCTGATTTTGCATTCCTAATAACTTAACCCCCCAAAAGGTCAGGCAAACTAACATGGCAGTAACCCCCTGCTACAAGCCATCTTTAAAAATTCTAGAATGTTTTCCTATAAAGAAAAAAAATACCTCTGTTTTTTAGAATGCCAGACAAAATAGCCAACTGTCTTAGAAATTCTACCAGAACAAGAGGTGAAAGCAAAATACCCAATAGGGATGAACGTTCAGGTGGCAAATGTCTAAAATGGGAATTCCCCTCGGTTGGGATAGATTTCCTTCTTATGTCTTGTATTTAATTAACAGGAATTAGGGGAAATCTCCCCAGTGGGAATTGACAAGAAAAGTATATATATCTATTAGGTGATTAACTATGTATAAAGAACAAAGTTACCAAGAATATAAGCTTTACAAAAAGTTATATCCATAAATCCTTTTCTTCATTTGATTAAAAAAGCACTCTCTATATAGAGTCCTGCTAGGCAAATGTAATTATTCTTGGTCTTTACTAAATTCATCATGATTTGTATTAGGCATTTTATATAACACTATTAATTAATTGCATTAAGTGGAACTTCATCCAAAAGGGGAAGTTCCAAACTTCCTCCTACCTTCCACTGACATATTTGGCACATTTATTTTTGGGAGTTTTGACTACGCGCTCCTACTTCCACTCAGATTGCCTTGTTAAGGGATTCCCAAACTATGGCCCTCCAGTTGTTCAGGAACTACAATTCCCATCATGCCTAGTCATGTCTGTGAATGTCAGAGTTTTACAATGCCTCATGGGATGTGTATTTCTGCAACATCTGCAGGGCTGTAGTTTGGGAATCCCTGGCCTAGGTGATCCAAGCAGAAGTTCTCCTCCCCCCACCTTCAGTCTTCTAAAACATGTCACTGGACCATTCACAAAGCGCAGCATGGCTCGTGCATGTGCAGTGGGCAGCCGGCTGTGAAGCCGCAAAGAGTCACAGCTGGCTGCCCACAGTTAACATGCCAGTGTCAAGGACCGAAGACTGGTGAAGAAAGCAGCTCAGATTAGGACAGCACTGGATCCCTGGACAGGTGAGCGTCTGTGTATTAAAAGTCAACAGCTACAGTTTTTGCAGAATGACTGAATGCTTTACCTGTATGTCAATTATAAATAGTTCATAAACAACTAATTTAACTAACCTAATTAGTGTAAATTACAAAATCATAATTGTAGCTGACTTAAAAAATATATATATATTTATATACATTTTGAAAGTCTAATTGTTATATGTAAATGGCCCTGACCTGGGTAAGGGATGCACTGACACACTCCCCCATGAAAGCTAAGTGTTTTCAATTACTGGATCCTCATTTACCACAGAGCACAGGAATAACTTGTCAGATATTATTTGTGGTTGTCATGTGATCAGTGTTGTTACTTCCTTAGCTGTAGGGAAATCATGCCTTTGTGATCTGCAAAACCAAGAGAACGTCTCAACTAAGTGGCCATAGATGGTTCATTTTTTTTTTCTATCAATGAAAAAAAGAAATTGCTCTGTCTACATAAATGAGATGGATGAATCTTCCTTGCTGGGACTTTGTATACTGAGAGCGGAACTCTTGGGTGTCAAAATACACAGATCAGTGGCTATTCAAATGCTTTCTAGCTTGTCCATTTGATAGAAGTCATTCTAACAATTTATTTCTGTCAAATGGGGACAGCCACACATGGATTGAAATTCGGCCTGGCCCTGCTAAACCGGTCAAGTTTCGATCTGCCTATGGCCAGTTTTTTTTTTTTTTTTAAAGTACTTTTACTGCTTGTTAAGGCTGGCCATACACTATACAATTTTCTTATTCAATTTCCTTTAGATTTACCTTAAACTATGTAGTGCAAGGGCCTGCCTGACTGCATACAAATTGAAAGTGTTTAGGTTTGACCCTATATTACATGGTTTTGGTAAATCTAAAGGAAAGTTGAACAAGAAAATTGTATAGTGTATGGCCAGCCTAAGAATATGTATGTTTGCATGATCTGCGCACAGGTTCACTTTAAGTAATTTATATATATCAAAATGCTTAAATGAATGCTAAGAGTATATACAAATATTCACTAGCTAGTTGCTTCAAGGTGCATACATGTTGAATTTTTTTTTTTTTTTTTTTTAACACAGCAACACAAAGATATTCCCTACCAGCTATAAATCTAAGAGCTGGTTGTGTTTATGGCATGTAAAATAGGTTTGAGCTGGGAATCACTTCATTAAAAATTAAACACATTGTTGCACACAGATGACAATCATCCAGCAAAGTTTAACAATCAAAGTGCTTTAATAAGAAACTGAGACTAAAAAATGTCAGAAACAAAATATGTAAAAAAAAAAGATACTTTAATGACTATACCAGAGGATATAAACAGACACTGAATAAAAATAAGAATATAATAGTCTAACCTAACTAAATTACAAAGCCCACATTCATGGGCTCACATGAGAATCATTGAGGTGCAGCATAATCCAATTTACATCTTAAGCTTCATTTCTTTCAACTAACTGCAAACTGTCATTTTCTTTTAATATAAATAGACAGACAACAAATTCTTTTAGGAGTCACATATTAATGACCTTCTGTGATTAGCAAGCCCTTGTCACTAGAAATGTAAATCTACAGTATATACTGGAAATTAATAGACATACAAATGTGTACACATAATGTATGGGTTTTATGTAGGTGTATTGTACAAAATCAGCGGCTGGTAAAGAAATATGAGGTGGTAAAACAAAAAGGAACAAAGGAAAATACACAATATATACCATGCATTTGAAGCACCTCAGATCATATCTGAAAAGGGTGACATCTGAATGCCATTATAACTCCATTATAATGGATATTGATCTTTATGAAAATTCTTCACATGGTACCGTTCATTTCAATCTCTCCCATGAATCATTAAGGAGCTGATTTAAAAGTATATATTCATTGTATATATGTATTTCATGGTTGTTGAGGCAGCTAAGTGACCCTTGATCTGATTCAGAAGGAAAAACTTCAGTTCTGAAACCAAGCTGAAATTTTGCACATCCAATTCACCAGGGATCAGATATATATACTTAGCTGTCATCAGAGTCACAAGAACAAGGGCCCAGGGAGCTGAAGCCCAGTTTCACATTTTTACTGCTAGCTGTCTAAAGGTTTAAGCTTATGGAATATGCAACAGTGACTATAATATGATGTGTCCTACATTTAGACAGTAGAAACAGTATATAAGGTTATCTGGTAAGGTGTAGTCCCAGCCCAACAGCATGGCCAACAACAAACAATTTCTTCCAAACATAGATGAAGCTGTAAAATATATGCTACTCCTATAAGCTATTCACCAGATGTAAAAACCTTTGAAATGTCGAAGAAACCTATGCAGAATAAAAAGACTGATACTGCTCATTTCTAATTCTGAAATTGTAAATTGCTTGGATGACATGGTAATCCACTGGCTTTTTGAGGAATTGATCTGAAACAGGTATGAAGACCAGCAGTTCTAAATCAGTTCTGACCTTTAGGTCTTCGTGCTTCTTCCGATTCAGTGGCTCAGAAAGGTTTGAAATCAAAGATAGCCAGGCACCATTTTATTTTTTTGGCCACACCAGATACTGTATGTTACAACGTAACAGGACAATCTCCTTTAGATCTACCAACAACTACGTAGTTTAAGGGCCTGTCTGATAACAAATTAATTGGATTATTTACATAGGTCCTCACTGAGGAGTCAGTATGCTATTTGTAGGGTTAGCTTTAGAAGGAGGTTGGCAATGGCCGGATTATCTTAAACAAACTACTTTTCTGAGTAGTGAATACTGCTGTGTTCACTCGTGAAAAAGAAAGATATGCTAGACTCACCTTTGTGATTAAATAAAAAAGTATACATCTATAAATTTCTTTATATCAACCTCTCTAGCATTCTGGAAAATGTAAACATTCTGATGGTTATAAGTAGGTCTCTGAATGGGAAGTATGTGCTTCTGAAACATTTTAACTAGATTTGAAGGACAGAATCTATCAGGCCTTTATGCTGTTAACAGATAGGAAAGAAATACAATTCCCTTCCACAAACTAATGAAAATAATAAGGAATGAAAGAAGAACAGACAATTTAAAGTTCACAGTGCAAATTGTAGCAGCAATGAATGGGAAATAAATGCTTGTTTTCTGAGCATTGTTATTGGTGCTCTAGTAGTCTGGAAAATCAATGTGAAAGTCCTTCAAGCTGGTGCATTAGGAAATAAAAATGACATTTTCCTTTGTTGTTACCTTTTGGACAGCTTGATATTAAAGTGGTTCTAAAGGCTCAACATTTTTTACTCTAATGCATTTTCTGTATTAAGCTATAAAATGTCCCAGTAATTGTATTGTCCACTTATCCCACCTTATACTTACCTGAGTCCTATTTTGCTCCAGTTCTGTGCCCATCTGCAGTGGCTCTCTCCTCTCTCTCTCTGCTCACAGAGGCAGCGGGAGCCACTGGCTCCTGCTGCTGTCAAGCAAATCCTGTAAGCAGAGAGTGGGGGGTAGGGCTATGCCACCCTGTGTGTGTGTCAATAGACACAAACACAGCCTGCCTCAGAATCAGGTCCACCCCCACAGGAAATGGCTTTGTATGGTGGTTCACTGAAAAAAGAGAAGTCTGGAGCCCCAGCAGGGGACCACAGAAGAGGAGGTTTGGGGCCACTACCGAGACAGAAAAGTTAAGTATAACATGTTTGCTATTAAAGAAAAAAAATAGACTTTACAAAGGCTTTAAACACCAATTACCAAGCACTGAAATGGCATTTGTGACAATATACAGTATCTCACAAAAGTGAGTACACCCTCACATTTTTGTAAATATTTTATTATTAAACTGTTGGCGCTATATAAATTCTATATATAATAATTATATCTTTTCATGTGACAGCACTGAAGAAAGGACACTTTGCTACAATGTAAAGTAGTGAGTGTACACCTTGTATAACAGTGTCAATTTGATGTCCATTCAAAATAACTCACACACAGCAATTATTGTTTAAACCGCTGCCAACAAAAGTGAGTACACCCCTAAGTGACAATGTCCAAATTGGGCCCAAAGTGTCAATATTTTGTGTGGCCACCATTATTTTCCAGCACTGCCTTAATCCTCTTGGGCATGGAGTTCACCAGAGCTTCACAGGTTGCCACTGGAGTCTTCTTCTACTCCTCCACAATGACATCACGGAGCTGGTGGATGTTAGAGACCTTGCACTCCTCCACTTTCCATTTGAGGATGCCTCACAGATGCTCAGGTCTTGGAGGTGTGTTCGGGGTCATTATAATGTTGGAATACTGCCCTGCGGCCCAGTCTCCGAAAATAGAGGATCATGCTCTGCTTCAGTATGTCACAGTACATGTTGGCATTCTTGGTTCCCTCAATGAACTGTAGCTCCCCAGTGACGGCAGCACTCATGCGGCCCCAGACCATGACACTACAATCCCCATGCTTGACTGTAGGCCAGACACACTTGTGTTTGTACTCCTCATCCGGTTGTCATCACACACGCTTGACACCATCTGAGCCAAATAAGTTTATCTTGGTCTCAACAGACCACAGGACATGGTTCTAGTAATCCATGTCCTTAGTCTGCTTGTCTTCAGCAAACTGTTTGCGGGCTTTCTTGTGCATCATCTTTAGAAGAAGCTTTCTTATGGGGCCGACAGCCATGCATACCATTTTGATGCAGTGTGGGGTGTATGGTCTGAGCACTGACAGGCTTAACCTCCCCCTCCTTCAACCTCTACAGCAAAGTTGGCAGCACTTATATGTCTATTTCCCAAAGACAACCTCTGGATATGATGCTGAGCCTGTGCACTGAACTTCTTTGGTCGACAATGGTGAGACCTGTTTTGAGTGGAACCTGTCCTGTTAAACCGCTGTATGGTCTTGGCCACCGTGCTGCAGCTCAGTTTCAGGGTCTTGGCAATCTTCTTATAGCCTAGGCCATCTTTATGTAGAGCAACAATTCTTTTTTTCAGATCCTCGGAGAGTTCTTTGCCATGAGGTGCTTTGTCGAACTTACAGTGACCAGTATGAGAGAGTGAGAGCGATAACACCAAATTTAACACGCCTGCTCCCCATTCACACCTGGGACCTTGTAACACTAACAAGTCACATGACACCAGGGAGGGAAAATGGCTAACTAGGCCCAATTTGGACATTGTCACTTAGGGGTGTACTCACTTTTGTTGCCAGCGGTTTAGATATTAATGGCTGTGTGTTGTGTTATTTTGAGGGGAGAGAAAATTCACACTGCTGCTTGGATAGGCAAGGGGACAACCAAGAACATTGTATTACTGGAACTATTTCCAGTGGTAGTGGCTTTAGAGATCTGGGGGGAATCAGTTTTCCAATAAAAGGATTATCATTAATTCGGCTAATAAAGGAGTTATATTTGCAATTAACTGCCTTTCTTCTAAATCTGATTTTGTGATTAGTTTATTACGACATTTGGTTTTGCTGTGTCTAAAACTGAACATTTGGATTAAAGCAACGTTTATCCCAGGAAAGCTAAATGATGTAGCTGATGCGCTGTGTCGCTTCAAGATGGAGTGCTTCACGGAACTTTTGCCGGAGGCCGACCGGGTAGGCTTTGCTTGCCCGGTCCATCTGTGGAACCTGATTTGATGCCGGTCGTATCTGCAATTAGAAATTCAATTGCGCCTAAAACATGGACTGATTACTCAGCTGCACGGCAGAGGTAGTGGTCTTTTAATGAGTATATGGAATTTTCAAATTTTAATCGAACTGAACATCCTGTTTTAGCTTTCCTGTGTTCTCTTATGAAAATGCATTGTTCTTTTAACCATATAAACAAGACGTTAGCTGGAGTGTTTTTCTTTCTAAAGCTTAATAATTTACCTGCATGTAATAGTTTCTTTTCGGTTAGGCAAGCCTTAAAAGGTATTAGAAAAATGCAATTTTAAGCCAGATATGCGTAGGCCTATTTCATTGGATAATTTATCTAAGCTATGTATAGCTACCAAGTCAGTGTGTATCTCTGAGTTTGAGGCGCTGCTTTTTCACTCAGCATTTGTTCTAGTGTTTTTCGCTGCGCTTCGCATTTCTGAGATGCTGCCTAACAATAAGCAGGGCTTATCGGGTCTGAGGCATGATGAAGTTTTGGTCGCTGATGGAAAAAATTCTGTTTTTGTCAGAAAATTAAAGACTGATCAGCTAGGGAAGGGCATTTGGCTTAGCTTGAATGCTTGTGGCGACTCCGTTATCTGCCCCTTTTTAATTTTAAGAGAATATCTGTCTTCCAGACTTCCTTATTCTGGAAATTTTTTAGTACATTGTGATGGCACCCGGTTACCAAATTTCAGTTTTCGGCTGTTTTTAAAAGATGCATATCTCATATAGGTTTTTCTGGATTTAAATTTTCTCCACATTCTTTTCGGATTGGAGCCGCCACAGAGGCTGTAAAGCTGGGCTTAGATGAGACTGTTATTAAAAAATTGGGTAGGTGGGAATCACAAAGGTTTCATCTCTATGTGCGTCCTAATTTATCTCTTTAATTCTAGGTTTCAAGTCCTGCATTTGGATTGTAGGTCACTCCTATATTTATTGGGCCCATAAGAGAGCGGCCCGTCGCATTTATACCACCAATTTTTAATTTCCGCCGGATTGCTTTCAAGTTTTGTGGAAAGGCATTCGGTGGCTTCGAAGGACTAATCTTTTCTTTCATATTTCTCAATTACTGCAGGTTTGGCCTTATCCAGCAATATTATCTATCCATTTGGGAGGTAATGACATTGGCGGTTTTAAGACATTGGATTTCATGTTTAGGATCAAGAATGACCTACAGCACCTTAAGTTAATTTTCCCAAATGTTCTCATAGTTTTCTCAGAAATTGTTTCTCGGTTGATCTGGTTGTCTTCTGCAGAGGTCAAGCCTCTGGAGAAGATCAGAAAAAGGGTTAACAGATCAGTTGAGAAATTTATGCCTTCCATTGGTGGATTTTCTTTCCGCCATTTGGATCTTGAAGGAGGTTATCCGGATTTATACCGCAGGGAGGATGTTCACGTATTCCGACATAGGGCTAGATATTTTTAACCTGGATTTGCAATCCATGATTGAAATGGCCTCGGCTTTGGGGTAGGCCATTTGCTACGCAATGGCTTTTGGGGGACTTTGGAATAAAGTTTTGATAACGCTCGAGTTCTATGACTGAGGCGGATGTTTTGAATTTTTTGGAATTTTGATATTTAGGAAATATTTATGTATTTATTGATATTTATGCTTTAATATTTATTTATTTATTAAATATTAATACCAATAAAGGTGCCGTGACCATTTCAATACCATAATATTTTGTTGTGTTGTTATTTCAAATAATAATAACAGGTAAATATTATTCTTGTGAGTTGGGAATATGCAGCCTACAATCCCATGTTATGTGGGCATAGTAATATAATGCCCACAGCATGGGCTTGTGGCTGCTAAAGGGTTAAATCAATAAAATTCTAATCATTATATGATTTAACCGTTATTCACTTAATAAAAGCTTAGGCGTTTTGTTTAATCAGGCTAGTATTTCAAATTGGGCGGGAATCCTGTCAGGTACATTTGAGTGGGATTTTAAATTGTGAGGCGGGAAAGTCAGGTGTATTAAGGTGGGGAAAATGTGTCTAGCCTGAGGAGAGGTCACGTGCCTAGGGCTATATTAGAAGACGCGTGGTGAAGATCTCCTCAGTCTGTCCTGGATCAGCTCGGCGAGCTCCCCTCCCTCCCTCCCTCCCTCCCTCCCTGTCGCGTGGACCATTATGTGGTTTTGTCACCCTTGTATCAAGGGGGGACTTTGGAATAAAGTTTTGATAACTCTCGAGTTCTATGACTGAGCGGATGTTTTAAATGTTTTTGAATTTAGATTTTTTATGAAATATTTATATATCTATTGATATTTATGCTTTAATATTTATTTATTTATTTATTAAATGTTAATACCAATAAAGGTGCCACAGCCATTTCAATACCATAATATTTTGTTGTGTTGTTATTTCAAATAATAATAACAGGTAAATATTATTCTTGTGAGTTGGGAATATGCAGCCTACAATCCCAAGTTTGTGTGCATGTCCATCAGCCACTTGAGTTAATATAATTTTTAACGGCTCCTAAGAGCTGGTTCACACTGAGGCAACACGACTTCGGGGGGCGACCTGTGAAGTCGCGTGCACCGCTGTGCACCGCGACTTCGGCGCGACTTGCAGGGACTTCACATAATGGAAGTCTATGCAGGTCGCTCCAAGGTCGCCCCAAAGTAGTACAGGACCCTTTTTCTAAGTCGGAGCGACTTGTGTCGCTCCTATTAGAACGGGTCCTGTACTACTCAATGGACCGCGACTTGTCAGGCTGACAAGTCGCCTGACAAGTCGCGGCAGTGTGAATGGGCTCTAAAAGACTGTCTCAAGTAAACACAGGTTTGCTGTTTGACAGCGTTCAAAAAAAACTTTAGGCCAAGGGCACACTAGCAGCTCTTTAGCTGTGTTTCTTATGCACATATTTTTCTTATTTAACAGGGAAAAGAAGCTAAAGAAATATGTCAAGAATAAATGAAATGCCTGTCGCGTTCATATGAGCATCTTAGAAAACACACATTTGATCACCAAGAACACAACTTTTTTTTTTTTTTACTTTCATGATTGACAGTATGCTCATACTGAGCGCATTTAGTTTCTGATATTCATTCATGCCACCAGAATACATCTATGTCTCTTTATACTAAAACTAGGAGAGATATCAGTCACTAGTGTGTCCTCAGCTAGTGGGCATAAACATGCTATTGATGCATCTAATGCTTGGTGAATTCTTTACAAAGTACTGTATATCTTGCAAATGCAAAATAAGTGAAATTTATGCAAAAAAAAAAATCATGACTTTTTAGGCAGAAAACAGATATAAAGTTATGTAAAATGGTCTGTTAGCTACAATGGTTTATTATTGCACTAATTATTTTAATTTGGAAATATTGTTTTTTTCTTTATGTTTCTTTTTCTTGTTTTTGCTCTCTTTTGTTCTACTAATTAGATACTTAGATTGATATTGAGGACTGGGTAGATATTGCTGCACATTTATTTGGTCTTGTAAAAACTTTATTCGTAATTGTTGTGCATTCTTATTAAGAAATTAGGGTTGATTAGGGTGGATTTCCCAAGGGCAAACAAGGTTGTTCATTTTGCAAAGGAATGTGCACTTTGCAAGGGATATTTTCCCCAGTACATAGTAAATGTTGTTAAATTTCACTTTGCAAACAGTTTGCAATCACATGCAGAGAAAATATAAAAACAGTTTTTAACACACATAACTGGATGGTAAAAGTCAGCAGAGCTTCATCTATTTCCCTAAGCTCTATGGAAAATGCCCCTTCAAAGCATTTTTTTTGCCTTCAGTAAATCAATTCCTAAAAGCCTAACTATTATTGATACATACTGCAATAATAATGTGCATGCATAGTGCAATGATAATAACACTGTATAACCCCTTGGTGCCAGCCGCACGCAAATATGCGGCCTCTCGGCGCCTGGGCCTTGGTGCTGACAGGCCGCATATTTGCATGTATTGCAATCAATAGCGCTGTGCTGAGAGCGCTCGCCCTGCACGCTCCCGACATAGTGACTGGCGTGTAACCAAAAGCTCGGATCACGTAACCGCCATGACAGCCAATCATGGCGGCCACATGATTTTAAGCCATGCCCCACCTCCCTGTATCTTAAAGGAGAAGTATAACTAAAGCTTGTTTGGCTGTACATCTCCTATAGATTACAGGAGTGCAATTAGTTTTGTACTCCTGTGACCTGTTTTCAGCAGAGAGCAGGTTGAAGTCCACTCTCTGCTGATGTCACAGAAGTCAGTCCAGGCACCATGTCATCACGACAATGAAAGTCGGGATCCGCTAGGTGCCTAGATTGACACCGCTGAGAGCCTGAGCTGGCCGCACTGCCCCCTCCACAGCCCAGCTCTCCAGTGAGTGAGGAGGAGGCAGTGTGGAGAGCTGCTGATTGACAGTCAGCAGCTCACTGCTCACCGAGTGGTCAGAACCAGGTGATCGGCGGTGTTACATCGCTCAGCTCTCAGTGTAGAGGCGCTGGGAGACATCCACCTAACCAAAGCCATACACTTCATTTTCAAACCTCCTAAAGAGTCAGGAGGAATGGCGTGAAGAGGTTAAAAAAATAGACTTGTACAGCCCCTCGGGAGTGCTTACTTACTAAGACTGCTACCACTGCCTTGTGAGGAAGAATTGTAGTACATTCCGCATACAGAAGTGTTTATTATTACCAATGTTGTGTGAACTGGCATACTATCAGGTCTCTAAAGCCTTAAACCCAGCAATCCCCTGCTATAATAGACAACAATGCAGTCCTATGAAAAATTAAGAAATCCCCATAGAAACTGTTGACTTTTTCAACATATTTGAGCAGGAAAACTTTACATCTTTATTCAAACAGTGCCTAAAGATAAGTTTAGTATACTTCAATAGGAACGCCAGGTAAATTTGCTGTTTCAATAATTCATTCAACAAATATATCAATAGACGTCATGGTATACTGTGGAAAAAGTACAACCTTGGCATCAAAAGCTGGTTTTGCCCACTTGTAGAAGAAACTACTCCCCTTACTTATTGCTTACTTACTTTACAAGCATTTTGTACATTGGTCCACCATTTCTGACATCAACTCAGTGAAATGTGTGACCGCTTCTCTATGCAAACTTTCTTCAAAACGTTTGTAAGTTTCCTTAAAAGAAATGCTGTGCACTGGGAACAAGATTAGAGATTTTTTCAATAAATTCTGGTGTCTCTTTCGCAGACTTTGGATAAAAGTAACAGGTGCCAAAAAATTGGGCTTTGGGTGTTGGTGGTGCCTTTTAAAGTGGAGTTCCGGCCACAAAAAAATATTTTCAATGAAAATACCCCGGGGACAGTCAGGGCTTGTACATTCCACAATGGATAGCCTCTGATCTGTCCCGGTTCGCACTTACCTGCAAGAAGAAATACTCACTTTTAAAATTTCTTCTCCAGCGTTGCCATCTCTGATGTGGGCAGCTGAAGCCAGCGCGATCCTCTTCTGCATCCTCTTCCATGTCCTCTTCTCCCAGAAGCTGTTTAGCAGGGAATGCGACGTCGCACCGGAAGTGACGAGCGGGGCCGGTGCCGTCGCATTGATTCCTGGGAGCGATGACGTTCAGCTCCCAGGAGCCATCGCAAACCAGAAGTGACGGCGTGGGCCGCGGCCGCCGAGGGAGGAAGTGGAAGAAAGGTGAGTATTTCTTTCTACAATAACAAGGTAAGTAAGTAAAAAAAAAAAAGAATCGTAACTATCCATTTCCTTTTCAGGTGAAGAAAAGCAAGCGGATGGCCACAAAATCGATTATGTCGATTTTGTGGCCTGAACTCCGCTTTAACACCACAACCCTATAGAGGTACTCTTGATGAAAGCAAGAACTAGCCTTGCTGTCAAAAATTGAACTTATATGCTCCAGTCAAACAGTATTATTCCCTTGCAATGTAAACCAAATATTTGCCCTTAGCCTTAACCCATCTATCCTTCTTTATATATGTACTATTGTCTGGACTTAAAAAAGTTTTAAAATAAGTGCTTAGTGAGGCAAATATTAAATATTGAATTTTAATATTTTTTATTTTCAATTAAGTGTGCATGTGGAGCTCTATGTTCCTTTTATTCTTAACCCCCTTGATAAGTACAATAGCTTACATTTACACATGCATTTAAACAGTTTACTGCAGTGACCCATTCCTATCAGATGGTTTCATAATATATAAAAAAATAAAAATTTCAAAAAATAAAAAAAAAGATTTTCAATTAGAATTCCCCTACATTTTTGCAACCTCGGCCCCCTAAATCATCTACATTGTTGTTTCAGTTGTCTTTTTTTGTCAAGTGATAGTTACTATCACTGAAAGGGTGATAGCAATTTGTATCTGTTTCCAGGGCCTAGTAATGATCTCATTTACCTCTCTAAACGTGCAGAGAATACAGTCACAGATCCTTTTTTTTATGATAATCACTATGGAACACAAACATGTAACATTCATGTGCTATCATTGAGAATAAAAATGTAATGTATTTCGGCAAGATGTTGTGACTATCAGCAATTTTAATTAATCTGTCGCACATAGTGACCTGCATTCCTCTACAACCCTTTGCAATTATACAAAATATTTAGGTAATTTAATAACATGCTGATCAGGAGAACTAATAAAATAAGATAGCTGCTTAGGCTCTATGGACTAAAAATCCTAAAAACTCTGACTATGAAAAGGAACGTGATTTAATACTTTTGTTTTACGCGGTCATGCCAGAGTCCTGCCCAGCAATAGCTGGTCATTTAAAATGTAAACCCATAGGATGACCCTGGCCTGTCTCAGATGGCTGGAATAGGAGAAGGCCTTTACTGTTCATGATATATTCTGGATTTTTCTAAAAGAACGGTTATATAGTAAATGCCCTGTACAGATATGTTAGTGGATTAAAGTGGTTCTAAAGCCAGAAGTTATTTTTTATTTTAATGCATTCTCTGCATTAAGATAAAAAAAACTTATGTGTGCGGCAGCTTACCAATCCTTCAAGGTGGTGGCTGCACTAGTTTTCTTTTTCTTTACTATCTTTTTAGACTGGGTTCACACATGTCCGGTGTAAATTGCATGTCTATTTTCACTGAGAATAAAAAAAGCATTTGTTCAGCGGTTCAGGTGCGTTTTTGATGTGGTTCTGATGTGAATTTACAAGGCTCAAGACTGGAGTTTTGTCACAGCTGCATTTTCTTTGCTGGCCAATACATAGTAGATAAAGGGCGTCAACTCCTGTAGTAGAAGAGCAATCCATGCTGAAATCCTGAACTGAATCCTTAACAGAATCCTGAACACAACTGAACGCATGTGCGATTCAGAAGCTCAATGAACCTGGAATTCACACCTGTACCGCACCGCAGTGCTCAGAAAACGCACAGGACTCTTTTTAAGTTTGCACTGCGGATGCACCACATATATGTGAACAGCTTCAATGGATTCAATGTTATTGCACATGTTATGTGAATCGGATGCAGCTCCACATGCATCCAATTCGCACATATGTGATCCGAGCCTCGTCTGATGATCTGGACAGTAAGTTTGTTTTTTTTTTTTCAACAGAAGAAACTTTCCTGAAAATGTAGCCGTTAGAGTGTTGAGACAAACCCTTTACCACTGACAGAGGTGCTTATAATTATCAGTTTTTATTTATTCATGTAAAATCTTTTTCCCAAAAGAAAAAGAAAAAACTGTTGCTGTAACTGTTTGTGTAACTGCAATGTGAGCTGAAGTTTGGCTTTAGTTTGTTTGTGTATTTAACCACTTGCCTACCGGGCCAATTCTGACACTTAAAACACAAACATAAAAATCTACTTTTTTTTTTTTTTTTTTAGAAAATTACCTAAAACCAACAAACATTATATATATATATATATATATATATATATATATATATTTATTTTAGCAGAGGCCCTATAGAATAAAATTATGGGTGTTGCAATTTTTTTATGTCACACTGTATTTGTATAGCAGTTTTTCAAACGCAATTGTTTGGGAATAAAATACACTTTCATATATTGTTTTGCACACAAACACAATATAATACCCAATTTTTGGGTAACTTATAAATGATGATGTTACGTTGAGTAAATAGATACCTAACATGTCACGCTTTAAAATTGTGTCCGACCATGGAATGGCACCAAACTACGATACTTAAAACTGTACATAGACGATGCTTTAAACGCCTTTACAGGTTACCAGTTTGGAGATACGCAGGAGATCTGGCACTAGAATTCTTGCTCTCTCTCTGACAGTTGCAACGATACCTCAAAAGCGTGGTGCAATCACCGTTTACATATGCGTGCGGGACTTACAAATGAGTTTGCATTTGCACTCAAGCACAGGGGGAAGGACGCGCTTACATATTTAAAAATGTGTATTATTTATTTTATCTAAATAAAAAAAATCACACTGTCT
Organism: Pelophylax lessonae; assembly: GCF_965119305.1. Classification (NCBI taxonomy): domain Eukaryota; kingdom Metazoa; phylum Chordata; class Amphibia; order Anura; family Ranidae; genus Pelophylax; species Pelophylax lessonae. The sequence goes on along the minus strand of NC_138768.1, from coordinate 241,466,277 downwards.
CTTTATTCATTTTTTGCTGTATTACCTTTATTGCTATCACAGAGGATGAAAAACATCGCTTGTGACAACATGGGGCGTGCCAGGTGACAAAAAAATACTTTAATGCACTTTAGTGCACACAAACACAATATAATACCCAGTTTCTTGGTAGAATATTAAACATTATGTTTTGCCGAGTAAATACGTACAGTACCTAACATGTCGCCCTTTAAAATTGTATATGCCTGTGGAAGGGCGACAAATTACGATACCTAAAAATCTCCATAGGTGATACTTTAAAAGACTTAACAGGTTTTTAGTTTAGAGTTAAACAGGAGATCTGGTGCTAAAATTATTGCTCTCACTCTGATATTCACAATGATACCTCACATGTGTGGTCACTGTTTACATATGCATGCTTATGAATTTGCATGTGCACATTAGCAGAGCCAGTACGGGGGGCATAAGGGACGGATGCCCTGGGAGGTAGAATTTATTAGAGGGAGGGGGGCGCAGTGAAGAGTACTTCTAATAAGTGGCTGGACAACTGTGTGTGTGATTGATCCAGCCACTAGTAGCTGCACCTCCTGCAACGATGTGCCGAGTGCACTCCTGCACCCGGCACAGACCTAGAGCAGACCAGCCTTTCATTTGCCTTCCATGTCAGCGGAGATACTCCCCCTGACAGGCGCTCCATAGTCCCGGCCCAGGGTGACGTTACTCACTGAGAGGCTGGCCGGAGGCGTGAAGAGAGGAGCATAGAGTGCTGCTTGAGCTGCCACCTATAGGAGATGAGGAGACTAAGTACCACAGCGTGTATCTCAAGTAAGCCAATAATGATTGTAAATTATTAAACCAACTATTTAGATTGGGGGGGGGGGGGGTCTGGCCGAGGGGAGGAGGTTATTTACTAGTTATATTTAAGTTCTGTAATATGCAGCATGGGGGGGTTAATGTATTGCCGCTGGGCACTGATACATTAGTGACCAGTAGCAGTTAATTAACCCCTTTGTGCTGCATTAGAGGCACCAGTGGCCGTAACACTAACACTGGTGCCACTAATGCCACTAATGCAGCACAAAGGGGTTAATTAACTGCCACTGGTCACTAATGTATCAGTGAGCAGCGGCAATACATTAACCCCCCTCATGCTGAATATTACAATTTGAGTCAAACACCAGTGATAAACACAGAGTCCCAATGTGCTAAAAAAGGTTCTTTGGTAACATCCGCACCATCTGCTACCTTCAATTGAGTGATCCTGTGACAGTCACCTCCACCATAGATTGCTTACCAGATTGCACGGACTTCAAGAGCACGGTGACATCAGCACATCACTCTGTCAGCTGACATCACCGCGCTTTTTGAATCCCGGAAGGGCAGGTAGCTGCGATTATCCAGCCTTCTTGTTTTGATCCTAATGTGATTATATTCTTCCTGCTGTAAGTGCAATATTATATACCTTAAATAACCTTTTCAAAGATTTTTACACTACGACGAACAAGCCTTTTGTATGTTGGGGACCATCTGCGATATTGTTTCCTGGACGGTGAGTACCACTTGCCATAGGAGGTTCCTGGGACAGTTAACCACTTCTATACCGGGCCTATTTTGGCAATCCTATCCTACATGTAAATATCATCATTTTTTTGCTAGAAAATTACTTAGAACCCCCAAACATTATATATATATTTTTTATGTCACACGGTATTTGCGCTGCAATTTTTCAAACAAGTTTTTTTTTTTTTTAAATATCCTTTACAACTGCTTTAAATTATGTAAAATAATGCAGTCAGTCAAAATTCATTTTTAGAATGAATGAGAGATTTAGGGAACCTAGACTAACTACTAATATCTTTTTTAATAAAACACTTGTAATAATATATTTTTTTTTTGCTGCAGAGAAAGAAAAAAGAGAAGATTTAGCTGGGAAATCTTAAAAACTAAATATGAATATGACTGAGTAGAGCATGCCTTGGTGCTAAAATCTTCGACTACAATTATTAGTATTATTATTATTATAATACAGGATTTATATAGCACCAGCAGTTTACGCAACACTGTACAATGAAAAGGGGGACAGCACAATTTACAATACAGTTTAAATAAAAAAGGAATAGGAGGGCCCTGCTCATGTAGCTTACAGTCCAAAGGGAGAGGGAGGTGGTACAAAAGGTAGTGGCTGCATGGGATGATCTGATGGAGGGGACTCAAGTACAGTCCTTAGGTGGAGGTGGGGTAGACTTCCATAAAGGATCTCCTAAAGGCGGACAGGGTAGGAGCTGATTGGACATACTGGGGCAGGGAGTTCCAGAGGATGGGAGAGGCTCTGGAGAAGTCCTGAAGGCGAGCATGGGAGGAGGTAACACGGGAACTAGAAAGCAGGAGGTCCTCGGAGGAGCAGAGGGAGCGATTTGGGGCAATATCTGCAGTTGCATATTAGTCTACGGTCTTCAATACTCTCTATGGAACATACTTTTTCAGATAGGTATGTATATTAGGAGTTTTGGCTTTTGAATGACTTAAGTTACTGCATACTTTTACTTGAAGTTTAATCACTCTTAACCACTTTACCGCTGCTCACGTTGATACTACTGCGGAAAAGTGGCTCTTGTAGGTCTGACGACGTAGACCTACGTCGGCAGACCCTCCCCCCTTCTAGGCGGCGCAAGCGGGCGGATCTCCGAAGTGACAGGCAGGGTCAGATTGCTGGATCTGTCCTTGTGTCACACAGTCACCTCCCCCCACACACGTCAGTAAGCACCAGGCATACATTAACCCCTCCCTCTCCAATAAAATTAACCCCTTCATTGCCAGTGTCATTTTTACAGTAACAGTGCATATTTATAGCACTGATTACTGCAGTAATATCACTGGTACCCCCAAAAGTGTCAAAAATGTCAGTCAGGGGTCCGATCTGTCTGCCGCAATGTCGCAGTCCCGCAAAAAAATCGCAGATCGCCGCCATTACTTGTTAAAAAAAAAACACCAAAAATGACAGAAATCTTTCCCTTAGTTAGTAAACGCAATAACTTTTGCGCAAAAAAATCAAAATACGCTTATTGTGATTTTTTTTACCAAACATATGTAGCAGAAAACAAATTGGCCAAAAATTTAAAAAAATTTAGATTTTTACATTTTTTTGGGGGGGAATTTCATATAAAAAAATGTGAAAAATATTGTTATTTTTTCAAAATTTACGCTCTTTTTTTGTTTATAGCTCAAAAAGTAAAAATCGCACAGGTGATCAAATACCACCAAAAGAAAGCTCTGTTTGTGGGGAAAAAAAAGGACGTCAATTTTGTTTGGGTACGACGTCGCACGACCGCGCAATTGTCAGTTAAAGTCGCACAGTGCCGAATCGCAAAAAGTGGCCCAGACGTAAGACAGCAAAATCCTCCGGTGGTAAAGTGGTTAAAGTACTTGGGCCAGAGGGCGAGCAGAACAGCCAAGTAACTGGCATTTTCATTATGTATAGTCACATTTCGATTTAAGATGAGTAATGATAAAGAAAAGTTTTCCATATAAGAACCAGTAAATTTAATATCATACAGTTATACTTTTATATTTATGCAGTTAAATACAATATATGGTATAAGAGTTACCATGTAAATGTATGTGATGGTAGAGGACTGATCTTAACAGATCTGGACCACTGCAAGCACACTATGCTTTGGCTGTGCTTCATCTTACGATTGTTCTTGGTTGACTTAAAGTGCGGCATGCAAATCTCTCGAACCAACAAACTCCAAATATGTATTTTAGAGAGCAGCTGACTTTGAATCATAAGAAAAGGCTGATCTGGATTTGCCTTTAATTCCCTTCCCTTTTACTGCCTGCCTTCATGCTATGTGTCATGTCTTTAGCAGCTTCGTGTTCCTGTTGCTTGTAATCAAATGTTCTAAAAGCAATAACAATACATTAAACAATTTTCACCCTTTCTGGCACAATTACTGCCTGCATGCACTTGTAAATCTATTTACATTCTATTATGTTGGATTTCTAAATTGGCAAAAACAAAATAAATAAATCTTAGTTTTTAAAGTAATTATATTCACAAACAGCCAATCATGGTGCCAAAATAAATGAGATGGCAGTTGAAGGATCCAGGCGCTGAATGGTCATTTCTTTGATTATGGTATAATGGAAGTATAAGGGTTTGTTCACACTACTCAGAAAGTAAAATGAGCTGTTTTCCAGTGTGGGCTGAAGTATATGCTACACTGGTTTCAAGAGATGTTTTTTACAATGCAAGGCACGGTTTAATTTTTTTTTTTTTCTTCTTTAACTTTTTTGAAATGTCCATTTCATTCCTTTCTATGTACCGCAGCTCTGCTTTTGTGCATAGAGGCACACAGACAGACAGAGAGCTCTGTTGCAGTGTAGAAACATGCAGACAAGCTGCAGATTTTCACATTGTTCTGCTCTTCACCTGCCACTTGTAATGTGGTGTGGACAAGGTACATGGAGATAGGCGTGCACAGGGGGTGTGCCGGGTGTGCTTGAGCACACCTTAATTCAGGGTTGGCAAACCATTGATCTTAGGCAGGTGATGGGAAGACCCTAATCCTTCCCTGCTGACTTCTGGAACCTAGACGGGGGGGGGGGCTTTAACTGGATCTGATCTGTTTTTTCCTCATGCAGCCACTGAAAGTCTGCTTCTACTCCCACCAGCAATCAGCCGCTGGAGGAGAAAAAATACAGTGGATCTGTACCAGTATATGCCACCTCCGCCACCCCTACTGTCCCTGTTACTTTTCTTTTTTCAATACCAATCACTCACCATGTTCATTCAGAACGGAATCATAGTCTGTGTTTACTATGCTTCAGTTTGTGAATGAACAGGAAGCCACTCAGCAAAGAGCACTTTCCATTCATTCCCTTTCCAGTGCAGCTAAGGCTGCAGAGAGAGGGACTGGGAAATCTCTGTCCCCGATCCCTTTCTCTGTCTCAAAAGTGAGACTTCATGGGTCTGTTTAGACCCCTGATATTTCATCAAAGCCTCCCAATAGGGCTTCTAAAAAATAAAAAAAAAAATGGAAACTTAAAAAAAAAAAAAAATAATAATACAAAACTACTGTCACCGTACACTGCCCTACTGACTGACAACATACAATGCTCTACTAACACTGTCCACTTCCCCACTGACACCATCCAGGTTCTCATACATTTTAAAATGTTTGGTTACATTTATTTATAAGAGTGTTTTTTTATAATATATATATATATATATATATATATATATATATATATACATTGCTTAAAAAATTAAAGGAACACTTTTTTTTTTTTTTAGCATCAAGTCAATAAAACCCCTGGGATATTGATCTGATCAGTTAAGAGGCAGAGGGGGTTGTTAATCAGTTTCAGCTGGTTTGGTGTTGATGAACTTTACAAAGGGTGCACTAGATGGGCAACAATGAGACAAACCCCAAAAAAGGAATGGTTTTATAGTTCGAGGTCACTGACATTTTTTCCCCTACTCACCTTTCCTGACTGTTTTTCACTAGTTTTGCATTTGGCTAGGGTAAGGGTCACTACTGGTAGCACGAGGCAATACCTGGACCCTATAGAGGTTGCAGAGGCAGTCCAACTCCTCCAGGATGGCACTAGGGATGATCAAACTTTTGAAAAGTTCGGTTTGACCAGAACACCCCAACTTCCCGAATGTTCGGCCCGGATTTCAGAACCCCATTGAAATCAATGGGGCCCGAACTTCGGTAATCAAAAAACACAATCTTGAAGCCCTAAAACCCAATAAATGCCCCTAAAAAGTGCCTAGGGTTCTGGGTCATGCCCCAGGGACTATTAATCACACAAAAAAAAGTTCTTAAAAATTTTCATTTTTGATAGAGAGCCAATTATTGAAAAAATTATTGAAATAAAATTAGATTTCTTTGGATTTAGTGTCTGGGGGATCTAAAAAGTGTACCTGTGAAGTTTCAGCTCTGTAGCATGTCCAGAACCAGAAAAAAAAAGTTTGTTTGTATTAGAATTGCAGTAGAGCAGGATAGTGGCTTCGCTATTTCCACACCCAGTTTTTTGTTGCAGGCGTTTATAGGGCTTTTTTGTGGACATGTTTTTAGGAAGGCATGACATCTGCACTTCTGTGTAGGGGTATATATACACATACGTATATAGGTGTGAAAGTAGCAGAACACTATGCCTGCGCTAATGAAATAATTAACAGGCATAGGACTTCGCTCCTATCACACCTATATGTGTGTATGTGTACAAATACATATAAGTGTGTGTGTATATATACCCCTATACAGAAGTTCAGATGTTATGCCTGCCTCCAAAGACGCCCAAAAAATGCCCAAAAAAATGCCTGCAACAACACACCTGGGCGTTTTTGTAACAGGCGGTTTTTTTTGGGCATTTTTTGGGCGTCTTTGGAGGCAGGCATGACATCTGAACTTCTGTATAGGGGTATATATACACACACACTTATATGTATTTATACACATACACACAACCCGAACCGTCTGATCATCCCTAGATGGCACATCAATACGTGTCATTGCCAGAAGGTTTGCTGTGTCTCCCAGCACAGTTTCAAGAGCATGGAGGAGATTACAGAAGACAGGCAGTTAATCTAGGGGGACTGGACAGCGCCATAGAAGGTCCTTTACCCATCAGTAGGACCGGTATTCTGCTCCTTCGTGCAAGAAGGAACAGGATGAGCACTGCCAGAGCCCTACAAAATGACCTCCAGCAGGATACTGGTGTGAATGTCTCTGACCAAACAATCAGAAACAGACTTCATGAGGGTAGTCTGAGAGCCAGACATCCTCTAGCGGGCCCTGTGCTCATTGCCCGGCACCGTGGAGCTCAATTGGCATTTGCCATTGAACTCCAGAATTGGCAGGTCTGCCACTTACACTCTGTGCTTTTCACAGATGAGAGCAGGTTCACCCTGAGCACATGTGACAGATGTGAAAGGGTCTGGAGAAGCCGTGGAGAATGTTATGCAGCCTGTAACATCGTTCAACATGACCAGTTTGGTGGTGGGTCTGGGGAGGCATATCCGTGGAGGGACGCACAGACCTACAGGCTATTTAATGTTACCCTGACTGCCATTAGGAATCGGGATGAAATCCTTGGACCCATTGTCAGGCCCTACTCTGGTGCAGTGGGTCCGGGGTTCCTCCTGGTGCACGGCAATGCCCGACCTCGTGGTTAGAGTATACAGCCAGTTCCTGGAGGATGAAAGGAATTTATACCACTGAATGGTCCCCACGCTCGCCTGACCTAAATCTAATAGAACATCTCTGGGACATTATCTTTCAGTCAATGCGACGCCACTAGGTTGCACCTCAGTCTGTTCAGTTGCTCTGTGGTGCCCTGGTCCAGATCTGGGAGGAAATTCCTAAGGACACCATCTGTCGTCTCATTAGGAGCATGCCCCAACGTTGTCAGGCATGCACACAAGCATGCGGGGGCCATACAAACTACTGAGTACCATTTTGAGATGCTGCAATGAAATTTCTGCAAAATGGACTAGCCTGCAGCATAATTTTTTCACTTTGATTTTTTTTAATTCAGTCCTCTGTAGGTTGATCATTTTCATTTCCATGAAATTACGTGGCATCCTTTCGCTCCTAACACATTACCCAGTCCATATCAGTATAGATACAGTATCTAGCATGGTTTTTTCCCTATTGAGATCTGCTGTGTTTTCAAAGTGTTCCTTTAATTTTTTTGAGCAGTATATATATATATATATATATATATATATATATATATATATATGCTATATTGTCAAAAGTATTGTGACGCCTGCCTTTACACGCACATGAACTTTAACCGCTTCCCATCCGCGCTACAGCCTATATACGGCTGCAGCGCGGACTCGAATTTTCGGGAGTCCGTTTTTAATCGGCCTCCCAGTGACACGCCCCCTGCGCGCTCCCGCGAGCGCGCATCGGGGAGAATCTGTGTCGGCCGTGTCCCTTGGACACGGCCGATCACAGATCGTGGTGAATGGCCAATCAAAGCGGCCATTCACCACGTGATCAAGCCGTCCAATGAGAGATGATCTCATATGTAAACATATGAGATTATCTCTCATCGCCGGCGCTCCTTCCTCACACAGACACTGCAGTGTGAGGAAGGAGGGGGAGCCGACAGCCGCTGGGGACACAGAGAAATGTAATCAGGGCACTGATCACCAGTGCCCTGATTACTAAAGGTAAAAAAACCATACACATTGCCCCCCCATCAGTGCCCCCAGTGCCCGCCATCAGTGCCCCATCAATGCCCACAATCAGTGCCCATAGTGCTGCCAGTCAGTGCCCATCAGTGCCTGCTCATCTAGGCACTGATGAGCACTGACTGGCAGCACTATGGGCACTGAGTGTGGGCACTGATGGTGCTGCCCATCAGTGCTCATCAGTGCTGTCCATCAGTGCCACCCGTCAGTGTTCATCAGTGCCATCTGCCAGTGCCCATCAGTGCCGCCTATCAGTGCCCATCAGTGCCGCCCTTCAGTGCCGCCTCTCAGTGCCCAGCAGTGCCACCTCTCAGTGCCACCTCTCAGTGCCGCCTATCAGTGCCCATCAGTGCCGCCTATCAGTGCCGCCTATCAATGCCGCCTATCAGTGCTCATCAGTGCGGCATATTAATGCCACCTCATCAGTGCCAATAAGTGCCACCTCATCAGTGCCCATCAGTGCAGCCTATCAGTGCCCATCAGTGCCGCCTCATCAGCGCACATCAGTGAGGGAAAAAAATTTATTTTCAAAATTTACTCGCAAAAAATAAGAAAAACTTTTTTTTTTTCAAAAATTTCTGTCTTTTTTCTTTTTTTTGTAAAAAATAAGAAACCCAGAGGTGATTACATACCACCAAAAGAAAGCTCTATTTGTGTGAAAAAAATGATAAAAATTTCATATGGGTACAGTGTAGCATGACCGCGCAATTGTCATTCAAAGTGTGCGAGCACTGAAAGCTGAAAATTGGCCTGGATGGGAAGGGTGTTTAAGTGCACAGTAGGCAAGTGGTTAATGGCATCCCAGTCTTAGTCCGTAGGGTTCAACGTTGAGTTGGCCCACTGTTTGCAGCTATGACAGCTTCAACTCTTCTGGGAAGGCTGTCCACAAAGTTTAGAAGTGTGTCTATGGGAATGTTTGATCATTCTTCCTGATGCGCATTTGTAAGGTCAGGCACTGATGTTGGATGAGAAGGCCTGGCTTGCAGTCTCCACTCAAATTCATCCCAAAGGTGTTCTATTGGGTTGAGGTCAGGTCTCTCTGTGCAGGCCAGTCAAGGTTCTCCACCCCAAACTCACTCTTTATGGACTTTGCTTTGTGCAGTGGTTCAAATCATTTGGTGGAGGGGGAATTATGGTGTAGGTTTTTTTTTTTTTTTAGGGGTTGGGCTTGGCCCCTTAGTTCCAATGAAGGGAATTCTTAAGGCGTCAGCATACCAAGACATTTTGGACAATTTCATGCTCCCACCTTTGTGGGAACAGTTTGGGGATGGCCCCTTCCTGTTCCAACATGACTGCGCACCAGTGCAGAAAGCAAGGTCCATAAAGAAATGAATGAGCGAGTTTGGGGTGGAGGAACTTGGCTGGCCTGCACAACCCGATAGAACACCATTGGGATGAATTAGAGTGGAGACTGAGAGCCAGGTCTTCTTGTCCAACATCAGTACCTGACCTCCTAAATGCGCTTCTGGAAGAATGGTCAAACATTCCTATAAACACACTCCTAAACCTTGTTGACAGCCTTCCCAGAAGAGTTGAAGCTGTTATAGCTGCAAATGGTGGGCCAACTCAATACTGAACCCTACAGACTAAGACTGGGATGCCATTAAAGTTTGAACGCGTGTAAAGGCAGACATCCCAATACTTTTGACAATAACTATATATAAATAGAGTTGAGCGGACACCTGGATGTCCGTGTTCGGCAGGTTGAACTTGAAAAAAAAGTCCGGGTCCGTGACCCGGACTTTTTCCAAACTTTACCCGGACACCGAACCCCTTTGAAGTCAATGGGGACCCGAACTTTCAGGCACTAAAATGGCTCTAAAAAACCAATGGAAAGGGCTAGAGTGCTGCAAATGGCAGCAAAATGTAGTTAAGAGCATGACAAGTGCTCTGCAAACAAATGGATAGGGAAAAAACTTAAAACAACAAAGCAAACAGAAAAATAAAACAATTTTCTTCATCTGTGAAGGACGAGGCCCATATAGAGTAGGAGGGAGGTTGAGGTGGCGGTGGATGTGGCGGTGTAGGTGGAAGCGGCGGTGGAGAGGGACGAGGTAGCCAACACTGCTATTTTTTTAGTCATTTTAAATTAGGGTACACCCCAAAAGAGTGAGAAAGATCAAAAATATAACAATGGCTGGGTAAGGTCGGTATCCATCTCTATTCTGCACAAGGTACGGAAAAGTCCTGTGGGATCCATGCCTGGTTCATTTTAATGAATGTAAGCGTGTCCACATAGTCTCTGGACAGGCGGCTGCGCTTGTCTGTGATTACGCCCCAAGCCGTGCTAAATACACGTTCAGATAATACACTGGCTGCAGGGCACGCCAGCACCTCCGAGGCGTAAAGGGCAAGCTCAGGCCATGTGCCCAATTTGGAGACCCAGAAGTTGAAGGGGGCAGACCCATCATTCACTACATGTAGGCGTGTACACACATACTTCTCCACCATGTTGGTGAAATGCTGCCTCCTGCTAAGATGTTCCATATGAGCTGCTGGTGCTGCTGTTTGTGGTGGCGTGCTGACAAAGCTTTTCCACATTTCGGCCATGCTAACCCTGCCTTCTGAGGTGCTGGCTGTGCCCTGGTTGCATTGGCGACCTCTTCCTCCTCCTCCTCTGCCTTGGTCTTGCGCTTCCACTGTGGCCCCGCTGTCAGGTGGGAATGCCAGCAGCATCGCGTCTATCAGCGTGCACTTGTACTCGCGCATCTTGAGATCACGCTCCAGGGAGTGAATTAAGGATGGTACGTTGTCCTTGTAACGGGGATCCAGCAGCGTGGCCACCCAGTAATCAGCACAAGTTAGAATGTGGGCAACTCGGTGGTCGTTGTGGAGACACTGCAGCATGTAATCGCTCATGTGTGCCAGGCTGCCCAGAGGCAACGAAAGGCTGTCCTCTGTGGGAGGTGTATCGTCTGTGTCCTCTGTATCCCCCCAGCCACGCACCAGTGATGGCCATGAGCTGGCCTGGGTGCCACCCTGCTGTGAACATGGTTCAATCTCCTCCATCTCCTCCTCCTCATCCTCCAGAAGTGTGCCCCTGCTGGACAATTGTGTACCTGGCGTTTGTGGGTGCAGGTACCCACCCTCGGAGCCACTTGTGAATGACTGCCCTGAAAGCCTTGGAAATGATCCCTCTTCCTCCTCTTCCTCCTCCTCCTCATCCTGTGCCACATCCTCTTCCATCATCGCCCGAATCGTTTTTTGAAGGAGGCATAGAAGTGGGATAGTTAAGCTGACAACGGCGTCATCGGCACTGGCCATGTTGGTGGAGTACTCAAAACAGCGCAACAAGGCACACAGGTCTCGCATGGAGGCCCAGTTATTGGTGGTGAAGTGGTGCTGTTCCGCAGAGCGACTCACGTGTGCATGCTGCAGCTGAAACTCCACTATGGCCTGATGCTGCTCGCACAGTCTTTCCAGCACGTGCAAGGTGGAGTTCCACCTTGTGGGCACGTCACATATGAGGCGGTGAGCGGGAAGGCCGAAGTTACGCTGCAGCGCTGACAGACGAGCAGCAGCAGGGTGAGAACGCTGAAAGTGCGCACAGACGGCCTGCACTTTCTGCAGCAGCTCTGACATATCGGGGTAATTTTTAAGGAAGCTCTGCACCACCAAATTCAGCACAAGTGCCAGGCAAGGGATGTGCGTCAAACCGGCTAGGCCCAGAGCTGCTATGAGATTTCGCCCGTTAATCGCACACCACCAGGCCAGGCTTGAGGCTCGCTGGCAGCAACCACTCATCGGTCTGCTGTTTCATGCTCCTCCACAACTCCTGCACGGTGTGTGGTTTTTCCCCCAAACAGGCAAGTTTTAAAACTGCCTGCTGTCGTTTACCCCTGGCTGTGCTGAAGTTGGTGGTGAAGGTGTTACGCTGACCGGATGAGAAGGCGGTAGAGGATGAGGAAGCGGAGTAGGAGGAGTTAGGAACAGGAGGCAAACTGAAGCGCCCTGAAATCCTCGGTGGTGGAAGGACATGCGCCAAATTGCTATCCGCCTCAGGCCCAGCTGCCACTGCATTTACCCAGTGTGCCGTTAGGGAGATATAACGCCCCTGACCGTGCTTACTGGTCCACGTATCGGTAGTTAGGTGGACCTTGGCACACATGGCGTTGCGCAGTGCACACCTTATTTTTTCCCCCACTTGGTTGTGCAGGGAAGGGATGGCTTGCCTGTAAAAGTAGTGGCGGCTGGGCACGACGTACTGTGGGACAGCCACCGACATAAGGCTTTTAAAACTGTGCGTCTCCACCAGGCAGAATGACAGCATTTCAAAGGCCAAGAATTTTGAAATGCTGGCATTCAGGGCCAGGGATCGCAGGTGGGTAGGGGGGTACTTCCTCTTCCTCTGAAGTGTTTGGGAGATGGAAAGCTGAACGCTTCCACGGGACATTGTGGAGATGGTTGGTGACCCAGGTGGTGGTGTTGATGACAGATCCTCTGTTTGCGGGGTGGCAGGTGCCGGTATCACGACAGAGGTGGATGAAGAGGCCGAGACTGCAGCAGAAGAGGAAGCAGGAGGAGCCAGAGACCTTTTTTTTAAGGTGTCTATTCCACTGCAGCTCGTGCTTTGCACTTAGATGCCTGATCATGCAGGTTGTGCTCAGGTTGAGAAGATTTATGCCTCGCTTCAGGCTCTGATTGCACAGGGTGCAAACCACTAGTGTCCTGTCATCAGCACATTGTCTGAAGAACTTCCATGCTAGAGAACTCCTTTGAGCTGGCTTTGGTGCGCTTGGTCCCTTGCTGCGTTGGGCAGTAGCAGGCGTAGTGTCTAGGGCACGGCCGCTCCGCTTCTGCACCCTGCTCCCTCTTCTGCTGTGCTGGTGGCTCTTTGCGACCACCGCCTCTTCCTCCAAACTACTCAGGTCACCTGCATGACCTTCATTCCATGTGGGGTCGAGGACCTCATTGTCCTCCACATCATCTTTCACCCAGTCTTCACCCCTACCCTCCTTGTCGGTTTCCACAATTCTGAGTGCCGCAGCAGTTGGCACCTGCGTTTCGTCATCATCGGAGACGTGCTGCGATGGTCCTTCCATGTACTCATCTTGAGAAATAAGTGGTTGGGCATCGCTGCACTCAATCTATTCCACTTCTGGGGCACAGCTAGGTGGATGGCTCTGGGAAACCCTGCTGACAGAGTCATCAAATAGAAGAAGAGACTTCTGCATGACTTGGGGCTCAGACTGCTTGCCTGATTTGCAAGGGGGTGAGGTGAAAGACGGTTGGACATCGGCTGCAGGTGCCAACTCTGACCTTTCTGCAGTAGACTGGGTGGGAGACAATGTGAAGGAACTGGAGGCACTGTCAGCAACCCAATCTACTATCGCCTGTACTTGTTCTTGCCTCAACACTTGTAGAGGTGCATGATGCCCTACCAAATACTGCTGCAGGTTCTGTCGCCTACTCACATTTGAGGAAGGTGTTTCACTTGTGCGTGTAGCTGGCACAGATCGACCACGTCCTCTCCTTGCAACAGGAGCTCTACCAGCAGCACCACGACCCAGGCCACGGCCCCTATTTGACGTTCTCCTCATGTTTCTGTAATTTATGATCTTGCCCTAGAAAGGTGTTTATTGAATAGCGGAACAAAACAACAACAGTATCACACAGGTGTATCTCACAGTCAAATATGCAAACTATGCCGCAATTTAATTTTTTTCACCCCAAAAGGATGTATATTGAATAGCGGAATAGAAAAAAGGATATAAAACGGTGTATCTCACACGTACAAACATAGACTAGGCCCCGGTTACAATTTTTTGTACCCTAAAGGGAGGATGAGGAAGAGGAATAGGAGGAGTTCGGAACAGGAGGCAAACTGAAGCGCCCTGCAATCCTCGGCGGTGGAAGGAGATGCGCAAAACACGTACCGATACGGACTATGCCGCAATTAAATTTTTTTCACCCCAAAAGGGTATATATTGAATAGCGGAATAGAAAAAAGAATAGAGAAAGGTGTATCTCACACGTACCGATACAGACTATGCTGCAATTTAATTTTTTTCACCCCAAAAGGGTGTATATTGAATAGCGGAATAGAAAAAAGTATGTAAAAAGGTGTATCTCACACGTATCAATACAGACTATGCCGCAATTTAATTTTTTTCACCCCAAAAGGGTGTATATTGAATAGCGGAATAGAAAAAAGTATATAGAAAGGTGTATCTCACACGTACCGATACAGACTATGCCGCAATTTAATTTGTTTCACCCCAAAAGTGTGTATATTGAATAGCGGAATAGAAAAAAGGATATAAAATGGTGTATCTCACACGTACAAACACAGACTAGGCCTTGATTACAATTTTTTGTACCCTAAGGGCAGGATGAGGATGAGGAAGAGGAGTAGGAGGAGTTCGGAACAGGAGGCAAACTGAAGCGCCCTGCAATCCTCGGCGGTGGAAGATGCGCCAAAAAAATGTGAAAGGTGTATCTCACAGGTACCGATACAGACTATGCCGCAATTTAATTTTTTTCACCCCAAAAGAGTGTATATTGAATTGCGGAATAGAAAAAAGGATATAAAACGGTGTATCTCACACGTACAAACACAGACTAGGCCCCGATTACAATTTTTTGGACCCTAAAGGCAGGATGAGGGTGAGGAAGAGTAGTAGGAGGAGTTTGGAACAGGAGGCAAACTGAAGCGCCCTGCAATCCTCGGCGGTGGAAGATGTGCCAAAAAAATGTGAAAGGTGTATCTCACACGTACCGATACAGACTATGCCGCAATTTCATTTTTTTCACCCCAAAAGGGTGTATATTGATTAGCGGAATAGAAAAAAGTATATAAAAAGGTGTATCTCACACGTACCGATACAGACTATGCCGCAATTTAATTTTTTGCACCCCAAAAGGGTGTATATTGAATAGCAGAATAGTAAAAAGGATATAAAACGGTGTATCTCACACGTACAAACACAGACTAGGCCCCAATTACAATTTTTTGTTCCCTAAAGGGAGGATGAGGAAGAGGAGTAGGAGGAGTTCGGAACAGGAGGCAAACTGAAGCGCCCTGCAATCCTCGGCGGTGGAAGATGCTCCAAACAAATTTAAAAGGTGTATCTCACACGTACCGATACAGACTATGCCGCAATTTAATTTTTTTTCACCCCAAAAGGGTGTATATTGATTAGCGGAATAGAAAAAAGGATAGAAAACGGTGTATCTCACACGTACAAACACAGACTAGGCCCCGATTAAAATGTTTTGTACCCTAAAGGCAGGATGAGGATGAGGAATAGGAGTAGGCGGAGTTCGGAACAGGAGGCAAACTGAAGCGCCCTGCAATCCTCGGCGGTGGAAGGAGATGCGCCAAACAAATTTAAAAGGTGTATCTCACACGTACCGATACAGACTATGCCGCAATTAAATTTTTTTCACCCCAAAAGGGTGTATATTGAATAGCGGAATAGAAAAAAGTATATAGAAAGGTGTATCTCACACGTACCGATACAGACTATGCTGCAATTTAATTTTTTTCACCCCAAAAGGGTGTATATTGAATAGCGGAATAGAAAAAAGGATATAAAACGGTGTATCTCACACGTACAAACACAGACTAGGCCCCGATTACAATTTTTTGGACCCTAAAGGCAGGATGAGGAAGAGGAATAGGAGGAGTTCGGAACAGGAGGCAAACTGAAGCGCCCTGCAATCCTCGGCGGTGGAAGATGCGCCAAACAAATTTGAAAGGTGTATCTCACACGTACCGATACAGACTATGCCGCAATTTAATTTTTTCACCCCAAAAGGGTGTATATTGAATAGCGGAATAGAAAAAATATGTAAAAAGTTGTATCTTACACGTACCGATACAGACTATGCCGCAATTTAATTTTTTTCACCCCAAAAGGGTGTATATTGAATAGCGGAATAGAAAAAAGTATATAAAATTGGTGATTTTTCAATAGCACATGTGAACACAGCAGTGTCTTATGTTTTATGTCACGGTCAGCAGCAGGCTATAAGGGGAAAAAAAAAATCCCCTTTAAATTTGTAATTTTGAAATAGCAGATTAGAACAGCACTCTGTAGTAAAATATAGCTGAACGCTGCACACAACAGACTGATAAAAATATTTTTTTTCTCCCTCCTCCTCCTCCTCCTCAGTGGGCTCAAGTGAGGGCCAAAAGATCGTTCACTGCACCACCCCCCACACAGCAAAATCGATGTAGATCGCTAACGGACGATTGTTCTGTCCTGTGTCTCTTAATCTTTCCCTGCCTACACTCCGACCTGTCCCTGCATTCTTTTCGGGCACAATGTTTTTTTTCCCTGTCTGTCCCTAATTAGCAGCAGCCAGCACCGTTGTGTGTGCTCTCTCCCTACACTAGAACAGACTGACGCACAGCGCGCTGTGTCTCTAGCTTATAAAGACCTGGGTCACATGCTTCAGCTGGCCAATCACAGCCATGCCATTAGTAGGCATGGCTGTGATGGCTTCTATGGCACACCAGTTAAACGCTTGTTGATTGGCTGTTGAAAGCCCGCCATTAAAAACGCGCCATTACATACAAAACAGGAAATAAAATTACCGAACATGGATTTTAAACCCGAACATACAGTAAAGTGTTCGGGTCCGTGTCCGGATAACAAAAATCCAATTATCCGGTACGGACCCGAACAATACAGTCCGC
Organism: Pelophylax lessonae; assembly: GCF_965119305.1. NCBI lineage: Eukaryota > Metazoa > Chordata > Amphibia > Anura > Ranidae > Pelophylax > Pelophylax lessonae. The sequence continues at coordinate 241,449,439 of NC_138768.1, read as the reverse complement.
GTTCGCTCAACACTATATATAAAACAATTGTTTTTCATGTGCCCTTGCAGAGACCAAGAAAAAAGGTCTCTGCACAAGCGTGAATAAATCCCCAAGCAGCAACTTTGGTAATTGACTGGGAAATCAACTAGCTGTTGAATTGTAGCCTAAGATCAGTCAGCCTAGATGTAGTTTCAAACTTTCCATTGATGTGCAATCATACAGCCATAATTGGATGGCTTGGGTGATGATAATAACATAACTTTGGACACTTTTAGGCCTATGACAAGGATCAGAAGCACCCATAAGCAGTGAGATATGGGTTAGTGAGGTCAATTAAAGTTATCACAAGTAGATGTAGACATATATTTAGGTGCAACAAAGGATCATGTACTGCAATTAAAATGTGCCAATGAGTGTAATAAAAATATTATGAAATCGAAAAAAATTGAATAAATATATGTAAAATAAATAAATATAAAAGCACGATATAATGCTCTTGGAATACAAAAAAATTGATTTTACTTTGCACAAGAATGAATAATTGAAGGGAAAGCAGGTTCACTTTTCTCACTTTGCTAAGTGAACATTCTCTATTTGTACAATAAATCAATCCCCACTTTCTCTAAGTTTCCCTTCAGAATCCAGAATAGCACCTTATAAAACAATTGTTGGATCGGTACAAAAAATAGTAAAGTAAGATATACTGCTCAATGGAGCACAGCCTGTATCTTCGCCTGTGACAGGTGTTTGAAATATTTACACATGTTTTAAAGGGTATTACTTATACCTGTTTCACATAAGGAAACATATCATTTAAGTGCAGCAGGCCTGCCATTTAAAATGAGTTGATATCAAAGCTCTCAGTCTTCAGAAACAACAAAATATTAAACCCTCTGGTAAAGAAGGTATCTGGTGTTCTTAAAGTGGAATTTTTCTCATAACAACTTGATAAAAAATAATGTTCTTTAGCAAGGAACATACAATCCACATTGATAATTAGGCTACCAAAATGAGTGTGTGCTGTAAATAGCCTCCAGCATTGCTTCTGTTTCTTCATGCCAGAGGCTGTCATTTTACTAAAGCCCAGAGCCCCTGAACAGCAGTGAATCTTTAGGCTGTCAGCAGATCGACCTCTAGGGGCTCTGATTTTGGAACAATGCCAAAAATTGAGAGAAACTAAGCATGTGCAGAGCAGAATTCGACAGCATATTACTGGATTTTAACCACTTGCCGACCGCCGCAACTATTTACTGCGGCGGTCAGCCCCTCACAGGTAAAGCGACTTAGGTCTACGTCGCTAGCCTGTGAGGCTTCTAGGGAGCGAGTGCACGCCGCCGGAGGCGCGCTCCCGCACGGTCACGGACCCCCCCCCCACGCGTGTGCCTGGCGGACCCGATGTCCGCCGGGCACTCGCGATCGTCTGTGACACCGGAAGAAAGGCAGGCGGCTGATGTAAACAAAGCCGCCTGTCATTCTTCCCTGTGTAAGAATGGAGATCAGAAGGTTCTACTATGTAGGACCGTTGATCTCTGTTCTTACACCAGTAGCCATGTCCAATCACAGTTAGAAGCATGCCCCTAGGACACACTTAAACCCTCCCTCTCCAATACAGTTAACCCCTTCACTGCCAGTGTCATTTTTACAGTAACAGTGCATATGTATAGCACTGATTACTGCAGTAATGTCACTGGTAACTCCAAAAGTGTCAAAAATGTCAGTCAAGGGTCCGATCTGTCTGCCGCAATGTCGCAGTACCGCAAAAAAATCGCAGATCGCCACCATTACTCGTTAAAAAAAAAAACAACAAAAATGACAAAAATCTTTCCCTTTGTTAGTAAACGCGATAACTTTTGCGCAAACCAATCAAAATACGCTTTTTGCGATTTTTTTTTTACCAAACATATGTAGCATAAAACAAATTGGCCGAAAATGTTAAAAAATTTAGATTTTTACATTTTTTTGGGGGAATTTCATATAAAAAAATGTGAAAAATATTGTTATTTTTGCAAAATTGATGCTATTTTTTTGTTTACAGTGCATGATCAAAAAATCGCACAGGTGATCAAATACCACCAAAAGAAAGCTCTGTTTGTGGGAAAAAAAGGACGTCAATTTCGTTTAGGTACAGCGTTGCACGACCACGCAATTGTCCGTTAAAGTCATGCAGTGCCGAATCGCAAAATGGGCCCTGGTCAGGAAGGGGGTAAAATCTTCCGGGGCTTAAGTGGTTAAACAGTATAAACTAATATTTTACATAGCTATACCTGCAAAATAGGCAGACAAGTGATCTAGCAGGACTCAAGGTTTCTTCACCATAAGAGCTGTGAAAATGTGGAAAAGACTCCCTTCAGAGGTGGTTCTGGCTAGCTTACTAGATTGCTTTAAAAAAGGCCTGGATTCTTAATATTTATAGGTATAGTTGATCCAGGGAATATCCGATTGCCTCTCAGGGGATCAGAAAGGAATTTTTTTCCCATGCTGTAGTAAATTGGATCATGCTTTGCTGGATTTTTTCGCCTTCCTCTTGATCAACTGCGGGTATAGGATTGTGTATATGGGATTGTATGGTTGGGTTTTCTTTACTGTTTTTTGTTTTGTTTTTAATTGGTTGAGCCAGATGGACTTGTCTCTTTTTTCAACCTGACTAATTAGCTATGACTCAATTTTCTGGCTAAAGTTCCACTTTAAACCATCAATTCTCCCCCCCCCCCCCCCCGTTCACTAAAAATGACATCAGCATGCAGCTCTGCATTATGACATGATTATGTTCCATAATTAGTCAAACACACATTTTTTTATTTTATTTACTGTAGGGATCTGCTGCTCTCTATTGTTAGCTGCTAATATCACAGTGTTATGTATAATTATGTGTTACCACTTCCTGTCATTGGGAAGGGCTTTGAAAAACCCCAGAAGGAAAAAATGAAGAGAGAGAAAGGAGGTCTCAGCCACATGTCCTGTCCATACTGCTAACTCCAGACAGGAAGAAACTATTATGCAAGTATTCATATGTTCCAATAGTTTAACAGAAGCTGTCTGTAGCTTCTTCAGTGTGTTTGAGTCGTTATGATAGACAGAGTATCTCACATGCACAGTGCTAGATAGCTAGGTCTGTACTACTGGATGTATGTACTTGTCACCTGTAGATGAACCAGGTTAGGCTTGAGCCAGGTTAGGTATTCAATGGCCATTTCTAGTAGTTAGAGGTCTGGTTGCATGTCAGATTAGAAACTACTAGGGAGGGACTAAAGTGCAGAGTAGATAGGCTGACTCTGTGTTCCAGTGCCACGCCATGACTTCTGCATATGAGTTGCATTCCAGGCTGGTTGGACAACAACTGGAGGATCTCACCATGACCACTCATCTTATCTTCAGGTCTCCAACAAAAAGATGGACACCATATTGCGATCATCCTTGGGCCCCTGCAACTGAACTTGGCTGCAACATCCATCTGGAAGTATCGCTATAAATTAATTTGCATGTTCTCCCTGTGCCTGCGTGGGTTTCCTCCGGGTACTCAGGTTTCCTCCCACACTCCAAAGACATGCTGGTAGGTTAATTGGATCCAGTATAAAATTGGCCCTACTATGTATGTATGAATGTGAGTTAGGGACCTTAGATTGTACGCTCCTTGAGGGCAGGGACTGATGTGAATGTGTAATGTATATGTAAAGCGCTACATAAATTGACAGCGCTATATAAGTACCTGAAATAAAATAAATAAATATATACTCAGTTATATGTGCACAATTCCATTGGGACTCTTGTTGGGTCATTTGCTGATAATACCTGTTTGTACATTGGATGCATGTACTAATATTAATCTCTTCACATATAAAGCTTGTATTATTTCCATACTGGTGTGCATCTATATACTTATCGTTATTGTTATATGTGAGCTGCAGTAGTTCCTTTGCTCTCAGTTGCTTCGATTAGATTACTATAAAATTTCAAGGAAGGACATCCCCTCTGTTAATAAAGGCTCTGTTGTGAGTGGAGGCACTGACAATTTTACTATCAAACCCACTCTTCCCCTTATCAAAGGTTATGGTTTTCTTGCGTAACCACTGACAGAATCCACAGGACATAGTGGAACATAAAAATATTGTGCCGGGAAGCTGTGGGCAGCCCTAGTACCATGTGAATGCTGTGAACAGTCAGAGCAATCACATGTTAATTGTAAACAGTAGCTTTCATTCAAAATCATTGTGTACTATTGTGATGATCTCTGTGATTGGTCACAGTGATCACATGGTACAGGGGCACCTGTACTATGTGATAGCTGTGGTCAATCACAGCTATCAATACTTCCCAATGGCACTTGAATGAATGTCATTCACAAAATAAAAATAATTGTTTATACAGTGATCATCACTGTAATAAGTAATCATAGTGTAAAAAAAAACCCGATCACCTCCCCAGAGCAGTACAGTGTCCCTATGGTGACAGTGATAAAAAAAATGTGTAAAAAAAAATAAAAAATTTTAAAATATTTGAAAATTGTCCCCAGTCATTGTCCCTGATCACCATCACAGCAGTCATATGGTAACTCTGTACTGTTTTGGTGACAATATGTAACAAAAACAAGAAAAACCCATTGTATTTAATTTCCTCATTTCCAAAAAAAAATTGCAACAAAGAAATTAAACTTCAAAAAACTCACCATGCCTCCTACTAAATACCTTGGGTTGTCTACTTTCAAAAAAGTGGTTATTTTGGGGGTATTTGTACTATCCTGGCATTTTAGGGCCTCGTGAAATGAGATAGGCAGTCAGTACATCAGGATAGATCAATTTTCAAATATATACCAAAGTATGTAGGCGCTATAACTTTCACACAAGCCAATGAATATACAGTACATTTATTGTTTTTTTTTTTTTTTCCCCAAAAACATAGCTGAATACATTTTTGCCTAAATGTATGAAGAAATTTGATTTTATTGGATATGTTTAATAACAGAAAGTAGAAAATAAAGTTTTGTTTTCAAAATTTGCAGTCTTTTTTCATTAATATAATAAAAAATAAAAAACCCAGTGGTGATCAAATACCACCAAAAGATAGCTCTATTTGTATTAAAAAATTGATATACATTTAATTTGGGTACAGAGTTGCATGATCGAGCAATTGCCAGTAAAGGTAGCACAGTGCTGAAAAGCAAAAAATGCCCTGGTCATAAAGAGGGTTAACCTTCCGGAGATCAAGTGGTTAAATGTATGTTTTTGTTTTTTTTTTTGTTTTTTTTTATGAAGGGCTGCTTGTTATACTGTAAAAACAAAAAATGCAACTGTTATTACACTTAGGGACAACTGCTGCAAATTCCACTATTCAATGGTATTTTAGGGCTGAAGTAAGCAATTAATGTACTCTTCAACAGCCTGCCAGTTGCCGGTTACGTAAACTTGTATTATAAACACATTGGACAGTACACATGCTAGCTGTTGACAGTTAGCTTATTTGGGACTGAGATGACTCCTGCAGAATTCTGTGCTTGTCATTCAATCGTAACAGCTTCAACTCACAGCAAGCTGCTCTGATAAAAATAATAGGAGAGGTTACTGAGCGGTTGTTAGGCAGTTTCCTGGCAGTTATAAAGTGTTTCAGCACTGTTTTAATGTAATAGCTTATTTGCATGAGTGTTTGTCAAGTATTCAAGATGCCTCTCAGACATTCACTGAATGCTTATCTAATACCTGAAAAACAGCAAGAAAATGCTATTGGTGTTTGATATGCAGTTGATTTTGCCATCTCTGAGTACCTAGCATAACAATTTGTCACTTTCTTTTTGATTATCACTAATACATAGAATGTCTGTAAAAATGCAAACACCATTGCAATATTAAACATATGCTAATGTTTCCAAAACTTGTATGCACTGTAGCTTATACTTTTATTTTATTATTGACTAATTGCTTTTCAATTTCTTTACCAATGTTTGTGTCATATGGGTCATAATAAAAGGTTTTGTTTTTTGTTTTGTAATGCCAATATATTAATATACTTATAGATAATTGCAGGCTTCTTATTATTTGCATACCCTGTGTTTCTTTTCCTCTTCATGGAAACGTAGAGAGGATGTTTTCTCGTTTCACTGGTACCTTTCCATTTCTCTGGTACTCACCAAAGAATAGAAAAGTAGTTACACTGAGAGAGGATGTTGTTTCTCCACTCTGGTTCCTAAGAAAGTTATGGCTGAGGATTACAAGGGAATGGACGTGGTAAAAGATATTCCAAATTAACTTAAGACCATGCAGGGTTTGCATCCTGCCATCTGACACCCCACTGAAATTGTATACAGAAGGAGCTGGGGTGTCACAAACTGGTTACAGTAGAGAGTGGACCAGACCCTATCCTGACCATGACTGGGTTCATAGGGGAACAAAGTCTAAAAGATGCTTGGGATGGACCAGCTGTGATCCACCATCAAGTCACTTCACTGGATACTAGAAGACATAGTAGAAAGTGATGTGATGTGATATGCCAGGATAACTCAGTTAACCAGTGAGGAGACTGAAGAAGGATACTGCTCATGCTTAGGTGTGTGCAGGTTTGGGGAGCTGAGCGTAGAAGAAGGAGTGACTTCAGTGTGGCACTGCAGTGCTTGCCTGGTGGTGTGGCTGCAGAGGGGAGGTGACAGGTGGAATGTATAACAGGAGCAGTGGCTGTGGTGATGAGATGACAGATGTAGCATACCAGGAGCAGCAACTGCAGTAGGAAGCTGAAAGGTGGATTGTACAAGAAATAGCAGCTCCAGAAAGGATCTCGCTGATTGATCTAACCAGCAGAGGCACAGGAGAGGATCAGGAAACAATGAGACACAAGGACAGGCAGGTAATACACTTGGGGACTCAACAACTACATAGACAAACATTTCATGGGTATCTGTCAATGGAGTGTGTTGGTCTGAATGAATCGAATGCACCTAATTGACCATGGCTGCCACACCCTGGGGAAAACCTGCTCAGCTACATGCCATAGGAGACACACTGTTGGAACAAGGAAGGTAAAGTCAAGTGTAGCTGTAACGGATTAACCGGCACCCCGACTGGGTACCTCTGTTGACGGATGCTCCTAGTGCTTCCCGAGGGCTCCAAGTACTCCACCAGACACACTAACCACCTCAAACCCCCACGAACTGCCGCAGCTTGGTTGGGGACTCGCCGTCTCCTACCCACTCTGGACCTACGACAAAGGCTCCAGGTTCCAGTGGGTGAACCTCTCTTTCCCCAGAGAGTGAAGCAGGAACAAGCTCTTACAAGAGCTTAGTGATTATTCAAGGGAGTATGAAGAGCATAGCAATCCCTTGTAGCCGATTCCCCCAAACATGAGTCAAGACTTTATGAAGGGGTAAAAACAGACTGTTTATTGAACAGACACACACTCAATTTATATACACATAAGCACACCCCCCCCCCCTCATCAAATTACTACACACAGGTCATGGGTTGGATGATTACATTACCGTATGCCGATGAAATTGTAGACAGAAACAGAATTAACCTAAACTAATTATCTAGCCGTCTGGATCAGACTTTAACACAATAAACATTCCATCTCAAAACACAAACAATAGGGAGAGCTTGTCTGACATTGAAGCACAATACACATTAGCATCACTTGTAAATGCAGACCCCATTTGAAGCAATCCAAACCATCAGTCTTTCATTCCCAGTGGCGGTTAATACCGTCAAAGTAGCTACACTTACTTTTCTTTAATGGTCTCCATCCCTCCGGCATCTTCTTCTGGAGCCCAGTTTTCCTCTTATCTGCCGGGGGATGATGTCAATCCTTTGTATGCACAGGAGTCATTCATTCCGATGCACAGGGACTGTGCTGTTAAGGTAAGCTAAGCTGTACATGCACATCTCCGTTTACAAGCTGGAGAACACTGCAAGTGGGCAAAAATGTGTACGTTATAGCAGAAGAAACATTGCATGTCTCCTCTGCAATAGAGAGCCTACATGCTCACAGTTTGTGACAGTAGAACTTTAGTTCCGCTTTAGGTAGCCATCACAGGACCTCCCATTTTTATGGGGAGGCAGGCTTCATAGGGAAGTGTTGATGGAATTTATTATTGAGTTGTGTGACAAAGATGTCAGAATCCAGCACCCAAGTTCTTTTCCCTGGGCTAAAGCTCTTCCAATCATTTAAATGAATTTAAATGATAGAGCATATTGTTTTTGAGCTTGGAATCCAGGATGGTATGGACCTCAAATGCTTCTGAGGTTTTGGATGGCCAAACAGGTCTAGAAAAATGATTAAGCACCAGAGATTTCAATAACAAATTTTTATATAAATTGGGAATATGGACTTGAGGAGGAAACAATAGTCTGTAGGTAACTGGATTGATTCTGGAATACACTTTATAAGGACCGATAAAGTGAGGGGCAAGTTTGATGGAAGGAAATTTGAGGTGGAGATTTTTTTAACAAGCTAAATCACTGGGTTTAAGGCTGGGAGTTGCATGGCGGCGACAATCAGCAAATTGCTTTTGATAGAGTGGAGCCGGGTGGGAGAATTAGAGACGTATGACTAAATGTTTAGAGTCTAGAATGTCAAGAAGAGCGATGGCCAGTACTTCTGAAGCACTTGGACAAGAGAAAGGAATTAATGGATGCTTCTCTAAAATCAAAGAGAGGACTTATCTGGTAAATGGAATTAGGAGGACTGTTAAGAGCAAATTCTGCCCAGGAGAGTCATGGAACTATACTCTCATGGTGAGAATTGATAAAGCAATGCATCTATTGTTCCAGAGACTTGTTGTCTTGGTTTGGCCCCTTGTTTTAAGATGGATTGAACAAGGCCCTTAAAAATTTTGAGGTGAATTTGATTTTGCTATCTCATGTGATGTGAGTGAGCAGACCTTTAGGGTGGAAAATCTCCTTAATAAAACAGGAAACATTGTCCCTGCAGAAGGGAGAGGCACTCGGTCAACAAAGCATGCCATTTTATAAAATTAGTCGACTATCACCCAAATGACAGTAAAAACTTCAGAGTGTGGATGGGTTATGACAAAATCTATGTGTAGCTCTTACTCCCACAGCAGCCACTGGTGCTGATGGGTTCTCAGTTGTGGCACGACTCCTAAATCCACTCAGACCCCACTGACTCACCCAGTTATAGGTAGAAGGCTGCTCACACCTGTGTAATTTAAATATTAGTATGCTACACTCTATACCACTACACAGGAAATAGGCCAAGGGACTGGTGGTAGATTAAATTAATGTATTGAAGAATTGCAGTTGAACAGTGCACATATCATTCAACAGACAAATAAACAGAAATTAAAGCTACATTGCCATATCATAGGGAATAGATGTATGTTGCAACATCCTGTATAAATATGCAAACACAAAAGAACCTTTGAGGGGGACTTTAACCACTTAAGCCCCGGAAGATTTTACCCCCTTCCTGACCAGACCCCTTTTTTCAACTTGGCACTTTGTGACTTTAACTGAATTTTTCCCACAAACAGAGCTTTCTTTTGGTGGTATTTGATCACTTCTGGGCTTTTTATTTTTTGCGATATTAATAAAAAAAGAGCGAACTTTGGGGAAAAAATTACATTATTAACTTTGTCTTTTAAAAATTATCCAATATACTCAATTTATGTCATATATTTTGGACAAAATGTATTTAGCTACATGTCTTTGACAAAAAAAATTCAATGAGCGTATTTTTATTGGTTTGCGCAAAAGTTATAACGTCTACAAACTATGGTGTAAATACTGAAATTTACGTAGCTTTAATTTCTGACTGCCTATCTCATTTCATGAAGTGCTAAAATACCCCAAAATACATTCTGCCGCTTCTCCTGAGTATGGGGATACCCCATGTGTAAGACTTTTTGGGAGCCTAGCTGTGTACGGGACCCCGAAAATCAATCACCATCTTCAGGTTTTCTAATCGCGTAAATTTTTGATTTTACTCCTCACTACCCATCACAGTTTCGGAGGCCCTGAAATTTCAAGATAGCACAAAACCCCCCCAAATGACCCCATTTTGGAAAGTAGACACCCAAAGCTATTTGCTGAGAGGCATGGTGAGTCCATGGAATATTTTATATTTTGCCACAAGTTTTGGAAAAATTACATTTTTTTTTTATTTATTTTTTTTTTAACACAAAGTTGTCACTAAATGATAAATTGCTTACACATGCCATGAGTATATGTGGAATGACACCCCAAAATACGTTCTACTGCTTCCCCTGAGTACAGGGATACCACATGTGTGAGACTTTTTTGGGGGCCTAGCTGTGTATAGGACCCCGAAAACCAATCAACACTCTCAGGTTTTTTAATGGCATAAATTGTGCATTTCACCTCTGCACCAGTCACCTGTCACAGTTTCGGAGGCCATAAAATTCCAAGATTGCACAAAACCCCCACAAATGACCCCATTTTAGAAAGTAGACACCCCAAGCTATTTGCTGAGAGGCATAGTGAGTCCATGGAATATTTTATATTTTGCCACAAGTTCCGGGAAATATATATATATACACAGTATATATATATATATTTTTTTTTTACACAAAGTTGTCACTAAATGATATATTGCTCACACATGCCGTGGGTATATGTGAAATGACACCCCAAAATACATTCTGCTTCTTTTCCTGAGTACAGGGATACACCATGTGTGAGACTTTTTTGCAGTCTAGCCGAGTACAGGACCCCGAAAACCAATTCCCACTTTCAGGCTTTCCAAGGGCGTAAATTGTTGTTTTCACTCCTGACTACCTATCACAGTTTCGGAGGCCATGAAATGCCATGACAGCACAAACCCCCCCCCCCTCCCAAAATACCCCTTTTCAGAAAGTAGACACCCTAAGCTATTTGCAGAGAGGCATGTTGAGTGTTTTGCAGATCTCACTTTTTGTCACAAAGTTTTGGAAATTGAAAAAAGAGGAAAGAAAATGCATTTTCTTGTTTTTTCTTCATTTTCCCCAAAAAATGAGAGCTGCAAAATACTCACCATGCCTCTCAGCAAATAGATTGGCTATTTTGCTACATATTTTTGTTAAAAAAAATCCCAATAAGTGTATATTGATTGGTTTGCGCAAAAGTTATCGCATCTACAAACTAGGGGAAAGATTTATGTCATTTTTATGTATTTTTACTAGTAATGGCGGTGATCAGCATTTTTTAGCAGGACTGCGACATTGTGGTGGACAGTTCGAACACCTAACTGACATTTTTGACACTTTGGGGGGGGGGGGGGCAGTGACATTAATACAGTAATCAGTGCTAAAAATATGCACTGTTACTGTACTAATACATAGTTACATAGTTAGTGAGGTTGAAAAAAGACACAAGTCCATCCAGTTCAACCCATGATGCGTGTGTGTTTGCTTTTAACCGTACATTGTGTACCCCTGTATGTTGTGGTCTTTAAGGTGTACATCTAATAGTTTTTTGAAACTATCTATGCTCCCCGCTGATACGACTGCTTGTGGAAGAGAATTCCACATCCTTACCGCTCTTACAGTGAAGAACCCCTTACGCACTTTAAGGTTAAACCGCCTTTCCTCAAGTTTTAGTGAGTGGCCACGTGTCTTATTGTATTCCCTTTCTCTGAATAGTTTGTTCCTTATGCTAGGGTCGCCAGTACAGTATTTGTACATTGATATCATATCCCCCCTCAATCGTCTCTTCTCCAGAGAGAATAGGTTCAGTGCTTGTAGTCTTTCCTCATAGCCGATGTCCTCCATTCCCCTAATTATTTTTGTTGCCCTCCTCTGGACTTTCTCCAGTTCCAGCACATCCTTCCTGCGGACCGGTGCCCAGAACTGGACAGCATACTCCAGATGTGGCCGGACCAGAGTCTTGTAGAGCGGGAGAATAATCTCTTTATTTCTGGAGTGAATCCCCCTTTTTATACATCCCAGTATTCTGTTGGCTTTGCTTGCGGCGGCTTGGCATTGCATGCCACTGCCAAGCCTGTTGTCTACCAGTACCCCCAAGTCCTTTTCCATCCTAGACTCACCCAGAGGTTCACCCCCTAGTGAATAGCTTGCTTTCTGGTTTCTGGCACCCAAGTGCATTACTTTACATTTTTCTACATTAAACCTCATCTGCCATGTGGTTGCCCACCCCGTTATTTTGTTCAGGTCTGCTTGCAAGATTTCCACATCCTGCATAGAAGATATTGGCATGCCTAATTTAGTATCATCTGCAAATACTGAGATTGTACTAGATATCCCCTCCTCTAGATCATTTATGAATAAATTAAACAGGATTGGTCCCAGGACAGAACCCTGGGGGACCCCACTTTCCACACCCGCCCAATCCGAGTACTCCCCATTAATCACCACCCTCTGGACTCTCCCCTGGAGCCAGGTCTCTATCCAGGTACTCACCTTATGATCCATACCTACCTTCCTTAGTTTGTACAGTAAGCGTTTGTGAGGAACGGTGTCAAAGGCCTTTGCGAAGTCCAGATACACCACATCCACAGGCTTACCTTTATCTAGGTGGCAGCTCACTTCATCGTAGAAGGTTAACAGATTGGTTTGGCACGAACGATTTTTCATGAATCCATGCTGATTTCTACTTATAATACCATTTTCATTACTAAAGTCTTGTATGTGGTCCCTTATCATCCCCTCCAAAATTTTGCAGACTACTGATGTTAGGCTGACCGGCCTATAGTTACCCGGGATATATCTCGGCCCCTTTTTAAATATTGGTACCACGTTGGCTTTTTTCCAATCAGCTGGCACCATACCCGTCTGTAAACTATCCTTAAAGATCAAGAATAATGGTCTGGCAATCACCTGGCTGAGCTCATTAAGAACCCTCGGGTGCAAGCCATCCGGTCCCGGGGATTTATTTATGTTAAGTTTCTCTAGTTTAGCTCTAAGTCTATCCTCTGTTAGCCATGGCGGCACTTCCTGAGGTGTATTATTTAGTTCGGCCTTACAAGCGGGTTTCGTGTAGCCCCCCGATTCCTTTGTGAAGACTGAAGAAAAGAAATTATTTAACACTTCCGCCTTTTCTCTGTCCTCAGTGGCCATTTTTCCTTTATCATCTTTTATGGGGCCAATGTGCTCTGGCCTGGCTTTCTTACTGTTTATATACTTAAAGAACTTCTTGGGGTTCTTTTTGCTCTCCTCCGCTATATGTCTCTCGTGTTCTATTTTAGCCGCCCTGATTTCATCTTTACATTTCTTATTACACTCTTTGTAGTGCTTAAATGCTGCCAATGACCCCTCAGTCTTGTATTTTTTGAAGGCCTTTTCTTTAGCTCTAATATACATTTTAATGTTGGAGTTTAGCCACCCAGGGTTTAGTTTTGCTCTTTTAAATTTATTTCCCTGTGGAATGCACTGGCCCACTCCCTTGTTAAGTATGCTCTTGAAGCACTCCCATTTTTCCTCCGTGTTCTTTGTTCCCAGGGTTCTATCCCATTTGATATTTTCTAGCAGCGAGCGCAGTTTAGGGAAATTGGCAGGGACGGGGTTAACACCAGGGGCAATCAAAGGGTTAAATGTGTCCCTAGGGGGTGCTTTCTAACTGTGGGCGGATGTATTTACTGAATGAACACAGAGACCTGTGTTCCTAAATAGGAGGAATACAGGATCTCTGTGTTCATTACTGACAGTGTGATTGTGGCTGTTTTGAGTTATTTTGAAGGGACAGCACATTGACACTGTTATACAAGCTGTACACTCACTATTTTACATTGTAGCAAAGTGTCATTTCTTCTGACATGAAAAGTTATAATAAAATATTTACAAAAATGTGAGGGGTGTACTCACTTTTGTGAGATACTGTATATATACAATAGATAAGAGGATATATGATGCTGCACAAAGCAGTCTGCAATATTGTTATACACATGGCCCATAGTTGCCTATTAGCATCCCCAAGGATCTATAAAAAATCTTGCAAAAACCTGTCTGCTTACTGCACCTCTGAGTCAGACGTTAACTTTAGTGCTTATTGATACAAGAAAATATCAAGAAAGTCAAACTTGAAGAGAAATACTGCCTGACTGAACAAGCTTACACAAGAAATATAAAAGCAGAATCCTTCACTCACTCATCTTTACAACTAACTAATGCCATCCAGTGGCAATGCCTCCGATTGTCATTTAGGCTGTGCGTGCAGACTGGATTAATGAACAGCACTTAAAGCTCTGACATTCCTAATGGAATAAGGAGGTAAAGTGGTCTTAATTCTAAATGGACAATCTCTGAAGTGGGATATACCTCAGAGTACAAATGAGAAAGCCATCACTGAATGGATTTTTCATTTCATTTCATATTAGAATTTATGTGAGTAGAGAGCTGGCGCTAGGAGATAACCAATAGTGTTACAGTTGTGGCTATGGAAGAATTTAGCATTTGGGTGAGCACTGACAATGGCAGTGAAATGTTTATTTATTACAGAAAGCACCTGCATGTCTTGATTTAACTGTTTGCAGTTCTCTTGTACTGTGATGTATTGAGATTTTGTTAGCGGCATAATGCTGGCAAGCAGTGGATATTTTACACCCAGTATTATAACACCATTGACAACATCTGATAGAAGTCTGCTGTATGTGTAGCTTTTTAAGAAACAATTTGGGAAGGTGTTGGGGGGGGGGGGGGATTTACTAAAGACTGAGCAGTCAGAATCTGGAGCTCCTGTGCATATTAACTAGTGATGGGTGCTGAACACCCCCATGTTCGGTTCGCACCAGAACATCTCGAACAGGGAAAAAGTTCTAGCGAACATGCAAACTCTATTAAAGTCTTTGGGACATGAACATGAAAAATCAAAAATCCACATTTTAAAAGCTTATGGGCTCTTTCACGCGGGCGGTCCGATCAGATCCGCCTGTCAGTTTTTTAGGCGGATCTGATCGGATCCTCCATGCAGCTCTATGGGGCAGCGGATGTCAGCGGAGACACCTCCGCTGACACCCGCTGACACCCGTATCCGATCCTGTCCGTGAAATCTGGACGGATGGAAACCCTATTTTTCCATCCGTTCAGGTATCGTATCGGATCGGATGAGAGCGGACAGGCGGTCCGCTCTCATCCGATCCCCCATAGAGAGCAGCGGGGGCTGTGACACCTCCCTCTCCGCACTGCAAGCGGAGCTGTCATCCGCCGGCTCAGCGGGGATCGCGGATCGATCCCCACTGAGCAGCACGGATCCGTCTACGGAGGCGGACCGTGTGAAAGAGCCCTATATGTAAGTTATTGCCATAAAACATGTTTGGGGACCCAGATACTGCTGGCAGACAGTATCAATGCAAACAGGATGTTTTTACAGGAGCAGTGATTTTAATAATGCCTAAAATGAAACAATAAAAATGAAAAATCCCTTTAAATATCATGCTTGGGGGGGGGGGTCCCCTTGATGTGCCTGTAAAGTGGCGCATCTGTACGATATATGTAGCCCGTTGCAGCAATACTGACATTTCTAAAGAAAAAAATGTAATTTAAACTTGCTCGCGGCTGTAATATAATGTCGGCTATAGATAAAAAAAAATAAAATAAAAAAAAACGCCAAAATTAAAAAGAAAAATGAGGTGGGGTTCCCCCCAAAATCCATACCAGACCCTTATCTGAGCATGAAGGCTGGCAGCCCAGGATGGGAGGTGGGGGGGCAAGCGAGCACCCCCTCCTGAACCATACCAGACCGCTTGCCCTCAATATGGGGAGGGTGCTTTGGGGGGATGGGGACAAGGGCCTCTCCCCGAAAACCCTGGGCTGTGGTTGTGGGGGTTTGCGGGTGAGAGGCTTATCGGATTCTGGAAGCCCCCTTTACCAAGGGGGCCCCCAGATCCCGCACCTCTCCTATGTAAATGAGTATTGGGTACATCGTAACCCCTACCCATTCACCAAAAAAGTGTACAAAAAAAAAATAAACACAGAAAACAGTTTTTGACAAGTCCTTTATTCAAAAACAAAAATAAAAAAATTGTGTCCCTCGATGTAAATCCATTGTCAATCATGACACTCGTCGTACACGAAAAATAGAAAAAATTCAGACGCTTTTGCCTCTTCAGAGGCTACCCGCCGAATGACGCTCTTGAGCTTTGACAGCTGTTTTATAGGCAAATAGCGGGACCACTCGGTTACGTCAACCGGTGGCACCGTCCCCGTCTGACATCACGTGACATCAGAAGGGGGCGGTGCCACTGGGTGATGTAACCAGGTGGCCCCACCCCTTGCCTATAAAACAACTGTCAAAGCTCGGAAGCGTCATTCGGCAGGACGCCTCAGAAGAGGCGGAAGCGTCTTTCAATTTTTTTAAAACAAATAAATTTTTCTGGTGCGCCGACTGTTGTGATTGACGATAGATTATTATAGGGACACTATTTTTTTTTGTTTTTATGTTTGAATAAAGTACCCTTTTTTGGTGAATGAGTAGGGGTACGATGTACCCGATACCCATTCACATGGGGGGGTGGGATCTGGGGGCCCCCTTGTTAGAGGGGGCATCTGGATTCCGATAAGCCCCCCACCTGCAGACCCCCACAACCACAGCCCATGTTGTTGGGAAGAGGCCCTTGTCCCCATCAACATTGGGACAAGGTGATTTGGGGGGCACCACAAAGCACCCTCCCCATGTTGAGGAAAAGCAGCCTGGTATGGTTCAGGAGGGGGGCCTCGCTTGTCCCCCCCCTATTCTGGTCTGCCAGGCTGTATGCTCGGCTAAGGGTCTGGTATGGATTTTGGGGGGGACCCCACAACGTTTTTTTTTTTTTAATTTTGGCGTGGAGTTCCCCTTAAAATCTTTACCAGACCCATAGGGGCCTGGTATAGATTTTGGGGGGGACATCATGCCGTTTTTTTTAAATCTGTCATAGGGTTCCCCTTAACCAATTAAATACAGAGCACTTTCATCCCCTTCCTGCCTAGACCAATTTTCAGCTTTTAGTGTCCATTGGCATCTAAGGGAAATATTGGTCGGCTTGGCATTGCACTGCTCCCTGTCTTTAACATTGGCGTCTAGGGGAAATATTGGTCAGCTTGGCAAGGCACTGCTCCCCGTCTTTAACATTGGTGTCTATAAGAAATATTGGACAGCTTGACATGGCACTGCATCCTACCTTTAACATTGGCGTCTATGTGAAATCTTGGTCAGCTTGGCATGGCACTGCTCACAAACTATAAGTGACAGGGACACAAAGCTCGGGGAGCACTGGGAGGGGACCCAGGACTACAACATATCCATACATTTTAAAAGTGGGGTGTAACCTGAACACTACACTGACTTCACTAAACTAACTCAACACACTATCCACTAACGACCTACCTAACCTCTATTATCACTCACTATACATGGCTGTCATGTAAGCAGCAGCCTTATATAGTGTGGGGCATGGCCCCTGAGCCATGATTGGCTAAAGGCACCCTGCCTTTGGCCAATAATGGCTCTGACAAGACATTGTGCTGTGATTGGCCAAAGCATACAGGTCAGGTGCATGCTTTGGCCAGTCACAAGCACTTAATGCACTGCAATCATGCAGTGCATTATGTGGAGCGCTCATCGGCGAGCAAACTTGCCGCCGAACGCCCCGGGTGTTCGTGTGTTCAGCAAACACACAAACTTCCAGCCCATCCCTAAGGCTAAGTTCACATGTAGGCATTTTGGGGCGTTTTTCAGCTCTAAGGATCAGCTCAAAAAATGCCCAACAAGACAAATCCTATTCATTTCAATGGCCCCTGTTCACATCTGAGCGTTCCAATGCCTTGAGCAAAACGCCCGACGCTCCAAAAAGTACATGAGCTTCTTTTTGGGCAGATTACAGGCGTTTTTGTTAGATGTAAATGCCTTCCTCCAAACACCTGCAAAAAATGCCTATAAAAACGCCTGTAAAACGCTTGTAAAAATGCCTATAAAAACGCCTGGAAAATGCCTGTAAAACACCTATAAAATAGCAACGCCTAGATGTGAATGTAGCTTAATAGTAACCAATCAGATTCAGTTTGTTCGGTTAAGTTTTGAAAATAAAAGCTAGTAGCTGATTGGTTGCCATGCACAGCTTTTCCAGATTCTGACTGCTCTAGTCTTAGTAACTTCCCCATCCATTTACACTATATTTCCAAAAATATTGCCTGCCTTTACACACACATGAACTTTAATGGCATCCTAGTCTTAGTCCATAGGGTTCAATATTAAGTTGGTCCATCCTTTGCAGCTTTAATAGATTGAACTCTTCTGAAAAGGCTGTCCACAAGGTTTTGGAGTGTGTCTATAGGAATATTTGATCATTCTTCAAGAAGCGCATTTGTGAGGTCAGGCACTGATTTTGGACGAGAAGACTTGGCTCACAGTCTCCACTCTAATTTATCTCAAAGGTGTTCTATCGGGTTGAGGTCAGGACTCTGTGCAGACCAGTCAAGTTCCTCCACCCGAAACTTGCTCACCCATGTCTTTATGGACCTTGCTTTCTGCACTGGTCCAAATCATTTGGAGGAGAGGTTATGGTGTGGGTGGTTTTTCAGAGTTTTGGTTTGACCCCTTAGTTCCAGTGAAGGAAACTCTTAAGGCATCAGCATACCAAGACATTTTGGACAGATCCACGCCCCAACTTTGTATGAACGGATTGGAAATGGCCCTTTCCTATTCCAACATGACTGCGCACCAGTAAAAATCCATAAAGACATGAATGAGCACGTTTTGGGTGGGGGAACATGACTGGACTGCACAGAGTCCTGACCTCAACCCGATAGAACACTTTATTTCATTTCCAGACTGCCCTGGGTTCTACAAAACCCAGGATACACTTTTATGTAAATTTCAACCAGAGAGCAAAGAGTCATGCTTTTGTCTACTTCCTCCTTGTAGCTCCTCCCTTTGGAGAGTAAGGCGATCCACCCATTTATTGAACTATAGGGAGACAAGGGCCAGGCCAGAGCAATTTCATTTTACTTCTGGTCAATATTTGAATAATAAGGAATTATTTTTTGGGCACCCTTTTAGTACACTTAAGAAGGCCACAGATTTGCTTTCAATTAATATCCACCCAGGCTTTAAAAGGGGAAATCTCAAGTTTACATTTCAACAGGTATCAAATGGGAGCCCCTGATTTAATATTTTGTTAATCCTGCCCAGTGTTCCCCAACCATCAAGTTCTAAAGCGCGGAGTCAGTACATACTTCTGAAATAAGACACTGTTTTGTGCTTAGGATACCTGAAAGATACATGTGAAGTTAACTGTGCAATTTTCAGCTGATGGGCATCACCAACCCTGGCAGACCACCATGCAACCGAAGCTTAGGGGGGGACTTGGGTGTACTATAGCAACCCCAAATATTCTTCCAGCAAACCCCATCTTGCAAAACCAGAATTTCACCTTTAACTTAATTAAGAAATACCAGAAGTTCACCTTTAAAGTGGTAATAAACTCTCCCTGAGGAATTTTCCCCATTTAAATAGTGAAAACAACCTCTACAAATCGCTGTCTCTAGATCTCTTCTAGCCTGGTTAGTTTTTTTCTTGCAATCAGTCTCTGTTCACTTCAGTGACATCACCGGTGCAATTGCATAATGTCCCCTGTTCACGGCATGCTTATCATGTCATTAATCTATTCAGTATTATGCTGTGGCTCCATCGTGTCCTCTCTGCGGCACTGTTCTGCATCCGCGATAGTACAGACCCATTCATAAATTCCTGTTTACACCCCATGTGACTTGCAACGTCACAGGGGGTGTAAACATTGCTGCATAGCACGGGACAGGTTGCCAGACCGGGTGGCCATAGTAATCTGAAACCAAAACGAGGCTTAGCTAAAAAAAATAAAAAATTACTAGGTATGTGTGAGATTACGGCAGGGAGAAACAGAAAGGGCAGAAACCCACACCGCTGCTGACTCGGAAGACAGTACCCAACATGGCACTGGCTTCAGCCAGGAAGGAAGAAAATTAGAAACACACTTATTAATCATAAAAAACAAGCAAAGGGGTCAGTAATTAGGCAGAATATAATAGAAAGCTTTATCATACTGGCTGCATTGAGAAGGAACACAGCAGGGGCAGAATTGACTACCACTTTAATGCAAAGAAATGCAAGAGGGGACTTGTCTAAATGGTCCCCAGAGTAATCCTGTGTGTTTGTTTATAGCCTCAGCAGGTTGCTGAAGAACAGGGCTGTTGACTCCTGCACTGGGCTACAAGAGAAGTGACTGCATTCTGATGTGGAAGAAAAACAGGGGAAGAGTTTGTGGCATGAGATTGGCAAAATAGCCAGCAGCCAGTCACCAGGGGGACCTGATTCAGGTTACTTACAGATAAGTATTTTTTTAATTACTTTTAGTATGTTAGACCTAGTTTTCAAGAGGTTTATTGCTGGAATTTACTATTACTGGGGGTTATTATATACCCTCACACTTTCTGGGGGATTTGCTAGTGGTTATTGCTGGGGCTAGATGTCAGATGTCAGCTAGATGAACTATTTTATCATTTCAAAGAGCTAAATCCCCCTAAAAAAAAAAGAAAACCCTGCTCTGCTCCCCCTATTCTACAAAAGGTGTGGCTGTCAAAGGATTTTTGCATAATACCAGCACCAATGAAGCATTAATCCTTATCTAATGCCACTGGTGTCAGGCCATTTGAGTGGTGTATGTATGACTGAGTTTAGTCATTTAAAAATCTGCAACAGCAGGGATTTGATCCATACACCTATGATATCTACAGTATTATGCTAAATTCAGATCACTTATTTAAAGTGCCCTTATTTAAATTGTAACGTTCTTAATTCAAATTTGATTATACATTTATATGTTTATAAGAAAAAAAAAGGTAGTCTGCGAAGTCACCAGACAGGCACTCCAGGTTAATATAATTATGTATTTGTATGTCAGAGATTATTATTAGCATTTAGGGCTGTTGATATTTTAAAATGTCAAAGGCTATTACACCCAAAAAAACGATACCAGCCACCCAACCAAATTTCACCTTCCCTATCTATTCTAATGCATTAAACCAAATTGGCAAATGTTGCTGAAATGTACCAATATGCACCAACATTACAGTGAAGAGAAAACTTTTAATTTCAAACATCCCTAATTTTAATTACCAGTAACATTATATCTCCATCATATGTCAAGACCCTTTTCCCCTAAAAGACCCCGCAAGTACTAAGAAAAACCTGTTGATCTGCTAAAAATACACTTAGCTCATAATTTCCTATTGTTGGCTGATACACATAGCATTTTTGAAAGTGGTGTCAGCCCTGCCTAGTTTTCCTTTGCTACCCTATTTAATCCATACCACTATCTTCATCTCTAAAGCATAGGCACAAACTGACTTTTAGTTCCAAGATAAGAACTAGGAGGGCAAAACAGACTCTTGAGATAACATAGGAAGTGCGAAAGAGGACAAAGGCAGAGGACAGGACAGCTCTGAATTTCAACAGGTTTTTTATACTTAATAAAATAAGATAAAATTGCATTCATTAGAATATTCAACAGACAATTTGGAGCAAATAGGGAAAGGTCATTGCTAGGGTTTACTTATACCCTAAATAGGAATGTTTTATCTTTTAGAAAGTTAGCATGCTGTTTAGTTTTTAATTGGACAAAGACAGAATTCCAATTCCAATTTATTTTTACTGCATTCTTATACCAGTGGCCAGCAAAAAAGTGGTAATTTGAAACATCAACATTCTGTCAAGCAACACAAAGTTAGTGTCTCATTTCTTCAATTTAGCCATGCTGAGAACATAGCACAGCTGATACTACCAGAAAAAGAAATATTTTGTAAGCATATTGAGACTTTAGCCAAACTGCTACTTCATTCCACTCAATGAAACTCAGTTTTGTGACACATATGACAGCAGTGACAATGGATATTAGCTAAGTGTAATGTTACAGGTAAAATATACTATTTTTACCATATTCTGAAAGAAGAAAATTATCCATTTGCAGTTAGAGGGTACTGTTGGTCACTTACGCTGCTGGAACTCGGCAAGGTAGTAACTTACTTTCTAATTACACATTACAGTCGAGGTCATGTAAAATAGTATTAATAATAAACATAGATAAATATATAACATTTCTATTATGGTTTTGCAATTGAATATATTTAAAGTGAAATACGGGAAGATAGCACCAATATTTTTCAATACCTAGGATTTAGTGCCCTGCAATTAGAGACAAGTACATTGTCTACTGTTAATTTATTACTTTTTTTTTTTTTAAAGTAAATGACAATTAACATAGAACAATGAGCCGTGATGCAAACTTCCTGCTATTTTCTGTGAAGGCATAATTGTATTTTTTTTTTTTTTTTTCCAAAACAATTTATTAAGAAAAGGGTAAAGAGCATTACATGAAATGAACGCCATACAGAAACAAGAGGTACATAATACTCTCAAAAATAGCATATTTTAATATAAAGTGAACAGTGCAAAATAATACACAACAGTATATAAACAGTATGAGAGGAGAGAAACTCCTCAACAAGTGTAGGCATCCGTTGGTCCATAGGGACAGAGGGCGGCATAGGAATCAGTACATGGAGACAAAATAACCTCAGGCCATCCAAGGCAGGGTGTAGCAAGGGACACAGGCAGGACACGGAAAGGCACGACGGGCAAGGCCTAAAGGGGCAAGTGTCCCATGGGGAAGGGACCAAGCACAACGTCCTCCCCCAACACGGGGTCCGGCGACCGTCCCCATGAGGGGGGGAGGGAGTGATAGGAGGGGTAGAGCTACGATGCACATCTTAAGAAGGCGTTCAGAAAAGGCGTGGGGAGTGCTCGCCAGTCGGCTTAACCAACCAGCAGAGAGCATAGAGGAGGAGGGAAGGCGACTCATGATGGAGAGTGGAGGGGAAGGGAGCGGGGGAAGGGGATAAGGGAGAGGGGGGGGAAGAGAGAAAAAAAAAAAGGGGGGGGGGCCTACACACATACACTCAATGCATACATACCACAACACCAAGGTGGGTGGGTGGGTGGGGGGGAAAGAAGAGTAGTCCTGGGTAGGTCAAGTAAAATCAAAAAAGGTCGCTGGAAGAAAGGGCAAGTAGAGAATAGTTGTTCATTCAACAGCAGAGCATGGAAAACTCCGGGGTGCTGACAAAGTGAAGCCAGCAAGCCCATTTCTTATGGTATTTAGCGGGGGTGTCATGGGCAACATGGATGAGTTCTTCCATCTCTGCTATAGCAGACACCCTGCGGAGCCATTGTTTGACTGTCGGAGGCAGCGATAATTGTATTTTTTTTCATGCAACTGCACAAATACTATTGCCAATTTTTACATATGTATATTTGTCCAAGTAGGACCAATGTAACTATGCATGTGCCATACCTGTGAGATCCCCATGAAAGCTGAAAATCACTGTACTGTGGTTTCCAGGTCCTGTGCCAAGCAGTTACAGTACCTTGCTGCTTAGTGAACACATGGGATCACTGGCTTGGCATAGGTGCCACTTTGCAAGATTTCAATGAATACAAAGTGTTCTCTGATTGGACGAGGTGGAGATTGTGACCTCCACACCCCCACCTCTACACATTGTCTAATCAGAGAACACTTTTGCATTCATTGAGAAAGTGTTTCCTGAATCATGCCTGTGTTCACAATGCAGCAGGGCAGCCGCTCAGTACAGGACCCAAAACTAGTTAAGATCACTGCAGTAGTGGTGCTTACTACAGTGTTTTCCATCTTCCACAGAGAACCCACAGGTATACTTATGTAGCGCTACCCCCACAGGAGCCATTGGTTACTGGTTCCCCCTATTCCTGCACAGCAACACGCATTTCCATCTTGCATCCAGACACAAATAATCAGTCCAAGGGCTTGTTTTTGTTGTTTTATTGGGGAAACTAAGTTGGAGGAAAAAAAATTGGATAGGGTATAGGGATTATGGGATGCCAAACTTGACTTGAAGAACAACAGATGAGGACAACTTCCTTCCTTTGTACAGAGAAAAGATCCTGGACTGCTCTCATTGCCAGAAACACCCAGGCTCTTGAATCAGTGATAAAGTCCCTTATAGACCAGGAGCTCTCAGCCCCCTTTGGAAAATAGCACAAAATATTGCAAAACTACATACAGGAGTATCACCTCTCCTCTTGTAGAACTGCTTCCAGCTCCACCACCTGCAGGTCCTTACTGCCCTCCTGGCTGCTTGTCTGCCAGCCCACTCAGCTGCTCCAAAAAGCTCCCAGAACAAGGAATAAAAGAGTTATGCACAGCGCTGTCTTTTAAAAGCTTGCTATAAATGGCAATATTTACATTACACTGTGAAGCTTAAAATACAATATAAAATACTTAGACAGTGCAAAGGGCTTTACTAATTTGTCCATCTTGCTACCCAGTTGTTGATTGTTTAGAGATTAAAAGTAGACATGTTAAATGTATAAAAAGAAAGGATTGAGTACCAAGAACCTCGAAACTCAATCACCCAGCGCTCTGTACTGATGCAAACCTGTGCTAATGCACAGAGAGCAGCCGCCTAAAAACAACCAAACATATAAAAAAAGGTGCATATAAATACGCACAAGCGGCGCTAGAACTCAAACTGTCAAAAGATCGAGTGATATAAACCTATTAGGCATAGGTCCAATAATCAAATGAATGACCAATATAGTATGAATGTATTAAAACATCACTAAAAGCATGATTAAAAGATCAGAGTCCGTGCAATAGAAAGTCCATCACCAACAGTATTCCATGTGGGTATGTAAATGCAATATTCCACGTATAGCGTTGCCCGGTGTATACCTCCACCTCACCACTCGTGGGACACCTGAGTAAATACGCTTACCAGATGGCTTATAGTTTAAAGCCCGTAGAAATAATCTGGCCTGGACTCTCACACCGATCCAATCTCTGAAGGAGCCGATCGTGACTTAAGATAATCTCCAGCCTTCAATAAGTAGGGCACCCTTTCTTTCCTCCATGGTCCTACGCAAAAGTGGAGCCAAAAATCTTTGCTGACCTGCAAATACAAGGACATGAGTGTGGTATGATTCTGAGGGACACTCAGGTGTCCCACGAGTGGTGAGGTGGAGGTATACACCGGGCAACGCTATACGTGGAATATTGCATTTACATACCCACATGGAATACTTATGGTGATGGACTTTCTATTGCACGGACTCTGATCTTTTAATCATGCTTTTAGTGATGTTTTAATACATTCATACTATATTGGTCATTCATTTGATTATTGCACCTATGTTAAATGTATAATAGTGAATGTTACAGTAAATTTGTGCCTATGAGTTCTCCAAAGTACAATATATGGCTGTGGTATTAGAATTTTAATAGATTAGATGTAGATTAGATGCTTGTTTAAAGTGCCTGCATAGGGCAAAGCAACAAATTCACTTTAAATCATATATACATGATACCAAGTACAAAATTAAAATGTATTGCAGCTTACCAGTTGTTAGATGTGATGGCTGCATTAGTATCCATTTTTCAGTCTAAACGTTTTTTTTTCCCAGCAAGTACAGCCAATACCTGTTGATATTGCCAGAGATGCAGTGTCCTTATCACCTTTTGTGAGCCTAACTGAAAGATGAAGTTGAAGAGGAAGGGCAACCACTAAAGTGAACATAAAGGGGAAAAAAGCATGAAAAAGAAAACTAATGCAGCCCCTAACTCTAAGGACTGGTAAACTGAAACATACAACATTTTCAATTTAGAGTGCAGGTATTATTTAACCACATCCGGGCTGCCCACCGCAGATATATAGGTACGTAATTTTGTGCAGGGGTTCTCGGGGGCATGCGCGTGCCACCGGAGTGCTGCTCCTGTTGTTATGAGACACAGCAGGAGCCAATCAGTGGGTCTGGCGGCCACGATGGCCGCCGGCCACCCACAATTGTGCAGGGGAATGACAGAACGCCCATCTGCCTATGTAAACAAGGGAGACAGCTGCTCTGTCACAGAGGCAGAGAGAGATCTTGTGTTTCAGCTAAGCTGAAACACAGATCTCTCTTTTCCTCTAGCACATCCATCCCCCACACAGTTAGAAAGCATTCCCTAGGAGCACACTTAATCCCTTGATCACCCCTAGTGTTAACCCCTTCCCTGTCAGTGTCATTTATACAGTAACAGTGCATTTTTTCTTTAGCATTGATCACTGTATTGGTGTCACTGGTCCCCAAAAAGCATCACTTAGTGTCAGATTTGTCTGCCACAATGTCGCAGTCCTGCTAAAAAATCGCTGATTGCCGCCACTACTAGTAAAAACAATTAAAAAATCAATCAAAATACACTTATTAGGATTGTTTTTACCAGAAATATGGTAAAGAGATTTTTAGCAGAACACAAATTGGCCTAAATTGATGGAAATATTTTATTTGTTTATTTTTTTTTATTGGGAATGTTTTATAGCAGAAAGTAAAAAATATTGTTTTTTCCCCCAACATTGTTGGTCTTTTTTTGTTTATAGCGCAAAAAATAAAAACCACAGAGCTGATCAAATACCACCAAAAGAAAGCTCTGTCTGTTGGGAAAAAAAAGACATCAACTTTATTTGGGTCCAGCATCGCACAACAGCACAATTGTTAGTTAAAGCACCGCAGTGCCGTATCGCAAAAAATGGCCTAGTCATTGAGGGTGTAAAACCTTCTGGAGCTGAAGTGGTTAATGAAGATTCCATTTCCCTCCCTTCTCAATCACCACTCCCACACCCAATCACCACCCCCACAACTTTGTTGAGCCTTTAGGAACAAAAGGAGAGCTCTGTGTAACCACAAACCCTATTTAATGTCTGGGACCTGAATTTGAATAATCAAAAGTCCCCATTTTGAAGGCTTATATGCAATGCAAGGTATTGGACATGAAAAGGGTAGGTACTGCCCTGGGGACATGTATTAATGCAAATTTTATTTATAATTTTTTTCATGTTTTTGAAGGAACAGTGATTTTATTGATGCTCAGCCACTTGCTGACCACTCACGTTATAGGTACTGCGGCAAAGTGGCTCGTTATTGTCCAGCGACATAGACCTACGTCGCTGGACAACGCCCCCTCTCAGCGGCATGCACGCGCCACCGGAGGCACCCTCCCACTGTATTCAGACACAGCGGGAGTCGGGCCAGGGGAGGAGCAGGGGTGATCACCGCCGCTCTTCCTCGATCGTCTGGGATCGAGTGTGGAAATCCGCCCACTTGTGTAAACAATGTGGGCGGATCTCCTATGTGACAGACAGTCACAGATTACAGGATTCAGCATAGCTGAACCTGCGATCTGTGTCTGTGTCACACAATCCCCTCCCCCCACACACGTCAGTAAGCATGAGGCATACATTTAACCCCTTGATCACCAATAAAGTAAACCCCTTCCCTGCCAGTGTCATTATTACAGTAACAGTGCATATTTATAGCACTGATTACTGTAGTAATGTCACTGGTACCCCCAAAAGTGTCAAAAATGTCAGTTAGGGGTCCGATCTGTCTGCCGCAATGTCGCAGTCCCGCAAAAAAAATCGCAGATTGCCGCCATTACTAGTAAAAAAATAAACAATAAAAATGACAAATCTTTCCCGTAGTTAGTAAACGCGATAACTTTTGCGCAAACCAATCAAAATACGTTTATTGTGATTTTTTTTATTAAAAATATGTAGCAGAAAACAAATTGGCCTAAAATGTTAAAAAATTTAGATTTTTAAATTTTTTTGGGGGAATGTTATACAGGTATGTCAGAATGTAAAAAATATTGTTTTTTTTTTTCAAAAATTAAAAATCGCACAGGTGATCAAATACCACCAAAAAAAAGCTCTATTTGTGGGGAAAAAAGGACATAAATTTAATTTGGGTACAGAGTCGCATGGCCGCGCAATTGTCCGTTAAACTAACGCAGTGCCGAATCCTAAAATATAGCCTGGTCAGGAATGGGGTAAAATCTTCCGCTCATTGAGGATTTTTTTGTCAAAGACATGTAGCTAAATACATTTTGGCCTAAATATATGACAAACATTGCATATATTGGATATTTTTTAACTGTCAAAGTAGAAAATGTCAATTTTTTGCGCAAACTTTTTGCTCTTTTTTTATTAATATTGCAAAAAATGAAAAGCGCAGAGGTGATCAAATACCACCAAAAGGAAGCTCTGTTTGTGGGAAAAAAGGACGTAAATTTTGTTTGGGTACAGGGTTGCATGACCGCGCAATTGTCAGTTAAAGTCATGCAGTGCCAAGTTGCAAAAAGTGGCCTGGACGTAAAGCAGGAAAATCCTCCGGTGGTAAAGTGGTTAAAATAAAAAAATAAAAATGAATAATTCCTTTAAATATAGTGCCTGGGGGGTCCCCTTAGTCTGCCTGTAAAGTGGTGCTTTTGTATTGTGTATAGAACCTGCTACAGAAAACTGATATATATATAAAACATTTAAATTGATTTTCCCAGCTGCAAGCTTTCTTGAAAAAAAACCCTATTTCCAGCAATACAAAAATGTGAATACATGGGTTTGGGGTCCCCGAAATCCATACCAGGCCCATACCAGGCCCCCCCCCCCACCCCAAAGTACCTTGTCCCCATGTTGATGGCAACTCTTCCCCACAATCCTGGGTGACTGTTGTAGAAGTCTGCGAGCAGGGGGCTTATCAGAATCTGGAAGCCCCCTTTAACAAGGGAGCCCCCAGATCCCTGCCCCCCCCCCCCCAAGTGAATGAGTATGGGGTACATTGTTTACCTACTCATTCACCAAAAAAGTGACAAAAATAAATAAAAATAAGCCCCTACCTGCAGACCTCCACAACCATCACCCAGGCAACATGGGGATAAGGTGCTTTGGGACAAAGCAACTCCTCTATGTTTAGAGTATGTTTCCTGAAATGGTCCAGGAGAGGGGGGGGGGGCTCGCTCACCCCCCCTTTCCAGGCCTGCCTGGCTGCATGTTTGGATAAGGGTCTCATATGTTTTTTAGGGGGGACCCCACGCTATTTTGTAAAAAGTGCCTGGTATTAATTGGGGACCCTCCCTTCATTTTTTTTTATTTTTGTTATTTTTTTTATTTTGGTGTTGGGTTCCCCTCAAAATCCATACCAGGCCCAAAATGACCCAAAGATGCAGCCACCCCCCAAAAAATGTATATACATCACTATATACAGCACTAAATGTAATGTAATGGTGTAAAACACTGCACTACTCTATACTCACTCTAGACTATACTCACACTATACTCACACTACACTATACTCACACTACACTGATACTCTGTATTCAGTCACAATAACACTAACTAGCTATTACTGAGCCCTTCTCTATCTATCTTCAATCATCATTGTGGGGGGCTTAGCGGGCAAACATCCCGCCAATCGCCCTGCAAATTCAGGTTTTTGCTGAAAGGGCGAACAGGTGATGATAGGGCCAAACTTATGCTCGGTCCAAACTGCCAAACTGCTCACCCAACACTAGTTTTCACATGGAGTTACATGCTCCTTTATATCAGAAACAATCAGTTATTTTCCTTAGTAACCAGAACAGCAAAAGAGCAAACAAAATGCATATGCTGCTGAGGATGGGTGGATTAAAGCAAACCTTCTGTTTCATAACACAGAAAAACTTTTGCTTGGAGTGGTGTGCTATAAGGTTGTAAATAAAGCTCAAGAGGGCAGTATTTTTATTCTAAATCTGAGCTCAAGAACACAAACTAGCAGGAACATTCAAGAGCCTCTTTATAAAATATTATTACAGTGTATAATCCAAGAACGACCCAGTTTCAAATAGTTATATTTAATAATGAAAATGTGTCACAGTTACATAACAAATTACAAACTATTAAGTAAGTCCTCAAGTTTCACTCACTATTTTATAAATGCTCCATGTGCCCTCCACCTGTTGCACAAATAACATCAAGACGATAGCTGAATTTGTCCCCAATGCATCTAAAAGTGTTTCCTTCCACATTCTGTTTTTGAGCTCATTCAAGTCAGTGGGTAATAGTGAAACATAAACACGTTGTTTTACATATCCTTACAAGAAAAAGTCACAAGGTGTAATGTCCGGAAATCTTGGGGTTAGGAAATAAATTGGTTGCATACCTCCGCTGTTTTGAAGAAGCACGTTGTCGGTGTGAAACACATCAACCGTTCCATGGTCTGTGTCCTTGACCTGGTGGCAGTTTTATACATGTTTCCATAAATCTATTAGACTGGCGGAGGTGTGCAGCCAAGTTATTTCCTAAGTTGTCTAAACCGATGTGAGCTGGGGCCAGCACCCAGTCCCACCTGTCCTCAGGATTACACCTATCACCTGGAGCAGCGAATTGGTCTTTCTGTTTCCTTGGAGATCTTGGGATCCAAGAATGTAGTGCCAAGTCTTGGGGTCCCGTGCAACCTATCCAGTGGAGCCAATGTTTCATTTACAAACCATCAAACTTGGTTGTGCCAACATCTTGCTGAAAAATTGAATCTTTAGTGTCTTTATTAAGTTGTGGGAAAAGCCAGTCCTTCATCATTTCAAAATAGGAATGTTTCCCTCAAGAAAGGAATGGCCATAAATCTTTGTAAACAAAACCACACAAAACAAATAAATTTTTGGTGAATCTCGCTCATTCTGTACAAGTTTGTGTGGCTTCTCAAGTCCCCATATGCGAACATTGTGAAGTGAAACTTTACCGTTTAGGTTCATCACTAAAAATCAACAGCAGTAAGGATCTGTCGTCCTCCATGTCATCTAAGATCATATGACAGAAATCTAAAAGTTTTTCGCACTTACACAAAGAGGTTGCACCAGTTGTACTCAGTCTTGCTAAACTGAAGAACAAAAAATGCCTTCTGTTGCATAGACCCCATCTTGTTATTGACTGAGGTTAGCGTCTATTTGGGCGCTAGTAGTAATATCTAGTGGCCATCATAGTACATAGTATGTAAGGTCCCTGTAGGAATATACACTCAAAAAGTCCCTGCACAGAAATCGCATGGAGCTTTTCCACCATGCAATTTCCCACACATAAAAACATGCTGCATTTTCAGATGCATGGGGGTGCCATTACAAAGGAATGTTCCCCCCATACATCTGCAAAAGAGCAGTGAGTTTTGGCTGCGGGTACAGGAACTCTTGCAATTTGCATGGTGTCCCATAGTTACAACCACTCACAACAATGTGAAGCTAGCCTTGATAGATATACATAGATCTAAACAAAGACAAAAAATATTTTCGTAAGTGCAGGCTTGATGCCATATTGTCTTTTTCTGCCATTACTGTAATCTTCAAGGTTTCTGTCACTACTTTGAGATTGAATAAAACCTACAAGTTTTTGTGTGGTGCAATAAAACAATCACATCTGCTGGTGTTTCCAGCAAAACA
Source organism: Pelophylax lessonae (assembly GCF_965119305.1). Classification (NCBI taxonomy): domain Eukaryota; kingdom Metazoa; phylum Chordata; class Amphibia; order Anura; family Ranidae; genus Pelophylax; species Pelophylax lessonae. The sequence continues at coordinate 241,418,251 of NC_138768.1, read as the reverse complement.
AACCTTTCATAGGGTTGAGTAATAACACCTGCAAAATGTGTAGAACACACTGTACTTCTGCTGCACTTCATTAAAAAAATGTACAGCTGTAAATGTAGACTAATATTTTACATTTTGCTTTAACTATAGCAGTGGTTTTCAAACTGCAGCCTGGGGGCCAGATGCGGCCCTTTACTTGTCTCAATGGGGCACTATTTCTTCCACTGACACCATCGATGGGGCACTATTCCTCCCACCTACACCATTAATGGGGCACTATTTCTCCCACTTACACCATTAATGGGGCACTATTCCTCCCAATACTACCAACTATGGGGCACTATTCCTTCCACTGATACCAACCATGGGACACTATTCCTCCCACTGGCACCATTGATGGGGCACTATTCCTCCCATTGATACCAACCATGGAGCACTATTCCTACCATTGATGACAACCATGGGGTACTATTTCTCCCACTGATCCCTGTAATGGTGTCGTGCGCTGGGACACCATTTTGTCATCACGGGCATCCATGTTGTCCAGTGACACAGGCAACAATTTTTTTTATAGCTGTAGCAGCAGATGTGTACTAAGAGAGATTTCCCTTCTCACTCTCTGTCCCTCAAGCTAAATTAGCCCCCCCACATTATCCTAATTAGTATGCAAGCCTCAAAGCAGCTTTAACTTAACAGACCCAGGCAGATGCCGGGTCATAAACGAGCAGATCTTATCTGAAACGCAGACAGGGGTCTGAGCAGATGGCCAAGGAGGCTGCCTTGTAAATTCCACAAGCACAGTTGTTAATTAAAATGTAACACCTACATCTCACAAATCCATACCCAATTCATAACTTTTTACCTGAACATGACATGTCTCTAGAAAGGATATATTTGAATGCCAAATAAAATACCGATCAAATTGAGATCACACATGATCACGTTCGATCCTATGGAAGACAAGCTAGCTGTCAGTTGCCTTACGGGTCAGAGGTTATTAGCAGATAACCCGTGTTTGGTGTCTATGAAAATAGAATTCAATACTGCACAAGAATATATCCGTTTCAAGAATGTAACCATTACATATTTTGAGATATAAATTCTGTTAGTAATATGTCTAAGCAGAAGGTGTCTAAAGCATTTTGCAAAGCTTCAGGGCTGCCCATGGCCCCAGTGTTTATTGGTCAAGAATCTCTGGTGACAACCCCTGCGGGTCAGGGAAAAGGCGAGAAGCTGATAGAGCTGTCAGTTCTCAATTTTAACATCAAGCAGTAACATCGCTGAAGGGAAGAACCGATCACACATGTTCAGCCTCTGAAACTCTGAAACACCCAGGACTTTTGAATGCAAGTATTTCATTTCTAATTCTTTATCTATTCTTTTAAATTGCTGTATTGTGTCTCTATTTGTTTGTAACCCATTTTTTTGTAAATATTTTTATTTGCACCAATTTTAACCTTTCTTATAATTAAACCTTATTTTGAAAAGTGTTAATTTTGTCTCTAAGCTCTTAAACGCAAACTGACCCCAAAGAACCTGTCTCCTGAAGCGCGCTACTGCATAGGATAAATCCTCCGGGAATTTCTGTCTGCGGTGACAGCGTGTGTTACGGATGATTATTCTAAAGTCATAATTGGTATTTCTAAAATTACGAGCATCCTCTGGGCTCATTATAACATAGAGGTGGTGGCAGAGAAAGGGTTAATTGTTTAATTAGCCCTGTGACAATCGCTCTCAGTCTGCTGGCATCTAGATTGTGGTCCCAAAAGCTGGACAATCTGTGTGCCGGGTGCAGCTGAGAGTGGCATTGTTACACAAGTGACGGCAGGGTGTGAGATTGCCTAGTCTTTGGTCACGAGTTGAATGAGAAGGCCAGGGGTCTGATACCCGCCACCGTCACAATCCCAACCATGGGACACTATTCATCCTACTAAAACCAATTTGATGGGGCAGTGTTTACTCCCACTGATGCCGGGACATTTCCTTTTCACACTGGCCACAGTCTGCCCCCCCCCCTAAAGACTGAAGGACAGTAATATGGTCCTTAGTTTAAAACGTTTAGAGACGCCTGGTCTAAAGGGTAAAGCGGGGTATACACTAGCAACATTTTTTCAACTTTTTTCACTGAAAGAATGTTGCAAGATCGTTTGTTTTTTTTCCTAATCATTAGTGAGGTCAAATTGACGTACATTTTCGGCCACAGTGAGCAGAAAATTTGAAGGAGCAGGATGGATTATTTTTCCCAAATATACAAATTTCTAACAGTGTATGTGGCTGTTCGATTAAGTCCATTGATGCCAAAATCGAATGTTAAAGGCAAACAAAATCTTGAACTACTTTTGATCAGCATTTGAATCTCTTGAAAATTTGAGTATACATTTTTGTTCAGAATTCTGCTAGTGTATACCCAGCTTTAAACTGCACCAGTGATACATTGGCTAGTATTGATCACTCTGATCATATCTCTACAAAAAAATGAAAAAGAAAATGTGATCTGCATATGACTAGCTTAAGAAATAGTAGAAAAGATGTTTAAACCAACTGCACTATACAGAGCTAGATCCCCATGGCTCTTTCCTCTTGTGCCTTTGTTACACTTTGGTATCACTAGTTCATTTGTGTATTGGCTTTTCCTAGCAGTTATTGTTACAAAAAGGAATGTTAAGTTCTTAAAATGTACAAATAGCTGAAAAACTTTTTTTTTTCTCTGCATTTTTGAGCTGTTCTGTTATCCCAGGAGTGCACATTTCTAGCTACAAACTCTAACTGTGCATGAAAAGACTGCAACACAATGAGATAAACAGAAGGAGTCAGTGAACAGCGTACAGCAGCAGAGGGAGATGCATTGCTAAAAATATTTATCTAGTTGCTAGTCCTCGATATTCTTGAGCTGAACTGTAAACGTAAGTGTTAGATATTACAACTCTCAGCTTCCATGCATACCTTTAGGCTCAGAGCAGAAAACATTTGCACATGAGCTATTTACAGTATTTGTATTATCTTTGTATTGGTATTCTTTGTATCTTTAGAATGCTTTAAAAAAGCCTGGATTCTTTCCTAGATGTAAATAATATAACTGGGTACTAATATTTATAGGTAAAGCTGATTGCCTCTCGGGAATCAGGAAGAATATTTTTCCCCTGCTGTAGCAAATTGGATCATGCTTTGCTGGGGTTTTTCACCTTCCTCTGGATCAACTGCGGGTATAGGATTGTGTATATGGGATTGTATGGTTGCGTTTTCTTTACTGTTTTTTTGTTTTTTATTGGTTGAGCCAGATGGACTTGTGTCTTTTTTCAACACTTCAAAAAAGTATATAAAATGGCAGTTTCAAGTGCAAAGCAGTGCAAATGTCAATATTTAAGCTATAAATAAAAAGCTAGCGCTATTAGAAATGTGTTTAAGTCATATGAAAAGTCAAAAACCAAAATGTCTTAATTTCCATGAAGGTGAGGCTAATATAACCCAGCAGTTTTGTGACCTGCATCCAGCTGGAGAGATTTCTCTTCAATTTCCCATAGACAATTAGCCACCAACACAGAAATTGAGGGGAAATTCCAGTATCAGTAGAATAAAGGGTCCCCTAAATTTCTGTTCTGAATGTAATGGAGAAAGCAGTTGTCTCGTACCTGGTCCTGAAGCCAAAATGTTGACAGGGCTCTCCTTGCAGCTGAGTGCTCGGTATCCCTGAAGGTGGTAACAGGGAACAAAAAGCCCAAAGAAGCAGGAATTGCCGACTGTGCCACAGATGAGAGATGTAGGTGTGACGATCTAGCTGTAGGTGGTTACCAGATGAGGAGAGCAGCAGGACCTAGGAGAGCTGATGGGGGTGCAGACCGCACACAGCAAGAAGCAGGTGGCAGTGGTAAGTATTGCAGGCTGGAACAATAGGAAGACAACAAGGCAGATCACAGGAGACAGGGCACAGCAGAAGTCATAGACAGGGACAGTAGCAGAGGTTGGTAAGCCAGTGGTCAGCAGATCAGATTTTAGAGATATGGTTAGGTAAGCCGGGGTCATACACAGGACAGGTTTCAAGAGCAGATCCGTGGACAATCGAAAGTCAGAGCTGGGAGTGAGACAAGAGGAATCCAAGAGCAAGCCGGGTCGGTAACAGGAGATCAGGAGTATAAGCAAAAACAGGAATAGGGAGCAGAAAGCTGAAGACCAGTCAGCAATGTCCACGTGCCACAGTCACCCTTTTAAAGGTCAGAGGGCGCCAGGATCTGACATGCATTATGTGTGCCTGCACGCACACATGTTCACCACGTGTGCGTTTATTGGTGCAGGCATGGCTATATTGGAAATTGGCCACTTAGCCAGGCCTACGGGCAGCTCTCCTCCAGCTAGTCTCCTGAAAAAAGTTACGAAAGGGACAGTAATGCTAATGCATTGTTCAAGTAACACTTTGTTAAAGGAGCTTGAAGCAGTTTTCATTGAAACAGGTGTCCCTGTGTGAAGGTTTTCCTTCACCACCTGTTCCAGTGAAAACTACTGCAACAGACCACCTTCTGCAGAGTGAATACACTAAGGTAAGGGGGGTTACTGATATAAGGGGAACCTTTATATCAGTATCCCCCTTACCTTACTGTATTCCCTCCCCCTTACATCAGTGACCCCCCTCAGACTTACTTGGCAGCACTGTCACTGACCTCATCTTAGGTGCACTGTGCTGGGCTCAGTCAGGTGGTCCTCCCTAAGCTCCAGCTTGGCGGCTCTGGTTTCATCTTTTATTCCCCTCTCCACAGTCCACACATGTCTGATTCCTCCGATGACCCTCAACCCAATGCTACTCTCACTTTTGACTCCTCTCCAGGCTCCTCAGAGATTGCAGACATGACACAAGACAAGATATTGCAGACATGATACAGGAAATGGTCTGAGACTGCGGATATGGTACAAGAGATGGTCAGAGACTTCGGACATGGTAAAATAGATGGTCAGAGACTGCAGGCATACTATAGGAGACAGTAAGAGACCAGTTTGGCTGCTGGTTTAGCAGACTTGCCCTGTTTTCTCATTGTGTCCCTTTTCTCAGCCCCTCGTGGTATCCTCTGTGACAGTGCTAAGTCCTGAGACTCCCAGCGGGAGGCTCTTCCGTCTCCCCCTCCGGCCTCCAGTCATGGCAGCTCTGATTTCCGACTCCCAGGGGGCAGCTCTCCTCCCATTTCCCCGTCCAACCTCCAGTCCTGGCAGCTCTGAGTCCCAACTCCCAGAGATCGGCTCTCCTCCCATCTCCCCCTCCGGCCAGTCCTGGTATCACTAAATCCTGACTCCCAGTGGGCTGTTCTCCTCCCATTTCCCTCTTTAGCCTCCTGTCCTAGCAGCTATGGCTCACAAAAGGTGCCAAGCATCGCCATGTCTCCTCTCCCTTAATTTGCTTAAACCAGGATAGCTTCCAAAGTTGGCCAAAAGCAATTTTTTTACAGACAGCCACCGTTCATAAGGGACATTTATGAACAGCTTGTAAGTAGCACAAAATTTCCAAACTGTCCATAAATTTACAGATGCTTGGCAACCCTGGTCTGGGGAGAGGCTAGTGTTAGATGCACTAGCAGATTTAGAGGGACTTGACTAGAAATTGGAGCTAACGCCTTTTAATCAGTTACACCAAATGTTTTTTTTTTCCTTTTGATATAATGCTTTTACATAAATGAATAAAAGCTGACCCCATGTAGCCACCCCTGTCAATGTATGTCTCAACTAGGGATGATCGAACTTTTCAAAAGTTCGGTTCGACCAGAACATCCGAACTTCCCGAAAGTTCGGCCCGGATTTCAGAACCCCATTGAAATCAATGGGACCCGAACTTTGGTAATCAAAAAACACCACTTTGAAGCCCTAAAACCCAATAAATGCCCCTAAAAAGTGCCTAGGGTTCTGGGTCATACCCCAGGGACTATTAATCACACAAAAAAAGTTCTTAAAAATTGTCATTTTTGATAGAGAGCCAATTATTGAAAAAATTAAAAAAAAAATTTTTTAAAAAAAAAGATTCTTTGGATTTAGTATCTGGGGGGTCTAAAAAGTGTACCTGTGAAGTTTCAGCTCTGTAGCATGTCCAGAACCATAAAAAAAAGATAGTTTGCACTAGGCCACTTATAGAACAGGTTAGTGGCTTCTCGCTTTTCACACCTTGCCGGTTTAGTAGCAGGCGTTTTTTTGGGCATTTTTTTGCGTTCTTTGGAGGCAGGAAAAACATCTGAACTTGTGTATAGTGGTATATATACCACTATACACAAGTTCAGATGTTTTGCCTGCCTCCAAAAACCCCAAAAAAATGCCTGCAACAACACACCTGGGCGTCTTTTTTTTTGGCGCTAGCGTTTTTTTGGGCATTTTTTTGGGTTCTTTGGAGGCAGGCAAAACATCTGAACTTGTGTATACGGGTATATATACACACATACTTATATGTATATATACACCTAGACATATATAGCTGTGATAGTAGCAGAAATATATGCTTGCGCTAATGAAATCATAATAATAAATTATATGGTTACGCTCCTATAACACCTATATATGTCTAAGTGTAAAATACATATAAGTATGTGTGTGTACATACCACTATACACAAGTTCAGATGTTTTGCCTGCCTCCAAAAACCCCAAAAAAATGCCTGCAACAACACACCTGGGTGTTTTTTTTTTTTTTGACGCTAGCGTTTTTTTGGGGCATTTTTTTGGGTTCTTTGGAGGCAGGCAAAACATCTGAACTTGTGTATAGTGGTATATATACACACATACTTATATGTATGTTACACTTAGACATATATAGGTGTGATAGGAGCGTAACTATATTGGTGTTAATTATTTCATTAGCGCAAGTAGTTTTTTCTGCTCCTTTCACACCTATATATGTGCAAGTGTATATATACATACATGGGTGTGTATATATACCCCCTATACACATGTTCAGATGTCATGCCTGACTCCAAACATGTGCTCAAAAGATCCCTATGGACGCCTGCAGCCAAAAAGAATGCTGACGGGGGCGAAGCCATATTACTGCAGCAAAAGTGACTTCAGAGAAACTAGCTTTTCTCTATAGCGGTCACCCTGATATGGAAGGGTTTGGTCACCCTGCCATAGCAGTCACTGTCAGTTAACCCTACACTACACTATGGTCACCCTGGCACTTAACACTTTCCCTACAGAAACTGAATAAATTAAAGCTAACTAAAGTGTAAAAGAGCACCCTAACTACACTAGATATCCCTTTCCTCACACTAATAAATGCTAAATTACACTTTGTAGCAGAAGTCCACGAACTGCTTCCACTCTCTTCCATGTCCCTGTATAACAATGCTAGGAATTTGGCGGGGGCTATCTTATATACTGGGGGGCGTATTCACTAATGATTGGTCTATGGACCCCCTAGTCACTCCAATCACATTCCTAGCATTCTCCTGCCCCCTCAATTGGCTTTTGCTAATGGTTCTGGTCCAAACATGGGCTTTTAAAGCCCATTTCCTGTCCCATTGCATTTTGGTCGGTTCTGGTTGCCGAATTCCGAACTTTTTGGGCAAAAAGTTCTAAATTCGGCCGAACCTCGAACAGCCAATGTTCGGGTCGAACCGATGGTCGACCCGAACCGTTCGATCATCCCTAGTCTCAACCCTTCAAGTGCCACTTTGCTGGACAGCTTGGTCTGTTAACAGATGGAAAATAACAGACTTATAGGCAGGATCACCAAGTAGTGATCCCAATAGTAAACAACACATCAGTTACAGTGTCCCTGATCACTGCAACACTAATGTCACCGTAAGGACTCGTTCACATATGCAATGCTCACTGAAGAGCCATTCATGTTTGGATCACTCTTCAGAGAGCATTTGACAGGCAGTGAGGGGGCATTGCATCACCTCCTCACCACCTGCTTTAACCTCTTTGACTCTGCACAAACACCCATATTCACTTGAATGGGTCACAAGTGTTGGGTATACAGGGTGTATAATTCCTGCCATAGCTATCACAGTCATGGCATAAATAAATGCCTCTGCAGCTAAAGTGTTGAAGGGTGTTAAAAGTGCAGCTCTACTGTAAGGTTTTACCACCCCACCCCCTCCTTCACATGTGACAAAGCCCTAATAGAGTAACCAATCACAGTTGATGTTCATGATTGTCTCCTGTACTAACCCTGTCATTACATTAATGGTAACATCACAGTCAGTGATTGGCCATACGGCATTAAAAGATTACACTTTATAACATAAAAGGGTATAATGTGTATTGATTGTCAGATTGGTCATTTGTATAAAAAAGAGCATGTGAAACATTAATAAACTTAGTTACTTCTAGGTATAACTACAGGGGAGTAGGGCTCCAGCGAGCCGGAATTAGACCCTGTGGGGACATGTCAAAAGAGTACAATTTTAGTCAATCGCATATGACCAATGCGCACCACATTTTCAACAAATAGGAAAATATATAAAAAAACATTTTATGGGGAAAGAAAATGAAATAGGAGGAGCGAAGGAGGGAAATATAGGGAAAGAGGAAGGGAACGTGAAAGGGAAGGGGGGGGGGTTAAGTTTCTCTCTTTTCTTGTTATAATCTTCTTATAATTTATAATGTGGGTGATTGTATTTGGGGCAGGGGTAGGGGTACTTCAGAGGAAACAATTAAGGAAATGTCTGAGCAGTCATCTTGCAAGGTGTAATACAACTAGGAATTCACAGATATTAAAGATATTCGTCTTAGAAGTGAATTATTATTTATCTGATATAATTGACAATTTGGTGTAAAAAAAAATAATAAAAAAAATTATAATTTTCATTTCCATTCTACATTTTCCAAAAACTTATGGTAATAAAGAAGTCTTCAAAAAAAATTCACTATGCTTTTTAGAAAATACCTTGTGGTGTTTGCTTTCCAAAATGTGGTAATTTTGTGGATGTTTCTACTGTGCTCCAGGGCCTCCAAAAAATGTGATAAGGGAAAATTACAAAAATTACAAAAAAATTACAAAATTAAAAATTTAAATTAAAAATTACAAAAAAGTGTAAGGGGATTAGATGCAGGATTTATGACCCTAAAAAGCCTGAAGGTGCTCCATGTAGTTTGGGCCCCTCTGTATGGCTAGGCTGGTAAAAGGTTTCACACATGGGGTATCACCATACTTGGAAGAAGTAGTAGCATATGTTTGGGGTGTAATTCTAAATATGCCTATGACATTTGATAGAAATATCTCTAATAATTAAGAACTTTGTGTAAAAAAATACATTTTCATTTTCTTTCCTGCATTTTCCAAAAACATGGGGTAAAAAATGACATTTTCAAAAGACTCACTATGCCTTTTCTGAAACCATCTTGGAGTGTTTTTTTTTCCAAAATGGGGTCATTTTGTGGGTGTTTCCACTGTCCTGGTGCTCCAGGGCCTCCACAAATGTGATAGGTAGTCAGGAAACCAGATGCTATGTGTGGTATGGCGGCACTGGGGAGCTACAGTTCATTGAGGGAACCATGAATGTCAACATGTTCTGTGACATACTAAAGCAGAGCATGATCCCCTCTGTTCAGAGACTGGGCCACAGGGCAGTATTCCAACATGATAATGACCCCAAACATACCTCAAGACAACCACTGCCTTGCTAAAGAAGCTGAGAGTAAAGGTGATGGACTGGCCAAGCATGTCTCCAGACCTAAATTCTATTAAGCATCTGTGAGGTATCCTCAAACAGAAGGTGGATGAGCGCAAGGTCTCTGTTAGGAACGCTTCCTGAGCACACTGATGTGTGTCATGATGTGCTGTCTGCAACCTAAAGGGTTAATACAGAGCAGACTAATTGCAATAATTGGCAAACAGGCTGCCTTATTTAAACAGCTCAACAGCACTGCACTTTGCTGTGTTGTCTTCAGCTCTCCTGTGTTCTGAACCTGCTTCCTGTTGATTTCCTGTCTGATACCTGTTGACCTTTGGCTCGTCCCTGACTTCGCTTGTTTGCTGCCTGTCCTGATCCCAGCTCGTTTTGACTACTCTTCTAGATTCTCCTTGTCGGCTCATCCACCTTCGGACCTTGACCGGTTACCCCCTGGTGGGGCGACCCTGGGGACCGTGACCTGGTATTCACCTGCAGCCAAATCCATCCTCACCTTCAGAGGCCGTGGTGAAGACCGGTGGATGCTTAGACCCCGCACCTCAGGTTAGCATGTGCTACTCACCTTGGGTTTCCATCCAAGCTCCGCCCACCGGCAACGGTAAGCCTTCTCTGCACGACAGGCTTCCACCTGCCTCATAACAGTACAACACAGCCATGTCGGAGCCTGCAAGAGAGGCCTCACCGTGGGAGGAAATTTGCCAGCACCTCGCAGCCCTGTCACAAGCCATGAAGACCCTCCAGGATGGTTACACACAGCTAGAGGGACGATTACAATCCGCCACTCTCCCGGGGAACCCTCCAGTGTGATCAGCTCTGTCCACCTCTGCAGCGTCCACAGGATCTGCTCCTAGTCCCACGGTAGTGATGTTGCCACCGGAACCCCGTGTTCCGAACCCCAAAAAATTCTCCGGAGACCGGGGTAAATTCCGAGCCTTCCGTAATGCCTGCCAATTGTACTTCTCCTTGCAGCCCCGGACCTTTTCCCTGGAGGTCACCAAGGTGGGGTTTGTCGTTTCTTTGCTCCTAGGCGAGCCTCAATCCTGGGCCCATCGGCTTCTAGAGGAGAGCAGTCCCCCTCTGGACTCATTATCATCATTTTTTACAGCCATGGCTCAACTTTATGATGATCCGCAGCGGTCCTCCACCGCAGAAGCTGCACTTCACGTTCTCCAGCAGGGTCGCAGGCCCGTCGAGGACTACGTCACCGACTTCCGCCGCCTGAGTTCCGATACCTCCTGGAACGAGGCGGCACTGCGCTACCAGTTCCGCCTGGGCTTATCTGAAGGACTGAAGGATGAACTAGCCTGAGTGGGTATACCTGACACCCTGGAAGATCTGATTTCCCAGGTCATTCGGATCGACCGCCGGCTCCGGGAGCGCCGGGCAGAGCGGCCACCACAACAGTTTCGGCCAACCTGGATGCTGCCACGGGTGACTACTCCCGCACGTTTTTCCCCGACTGGACCAGTCCCTGTCTGTCCTGCTCCTACCGGTGCCACTCCAGATATGCCTGAACCCATGCAACTCGGGATCATGCGACCAGCCCTGTCGTTGGCAAATGGGTAACCTCTGTCTCTATTGTGGAGAAGCCGGCCATTATGTGCGTTCCTGCCCTGCAAAACTCTGCAAGTTTCGTTCTGTTCCTCCACCCAGTTGTGTGGCATCTGTTACCAATACCTCTCACCTAGCTTTCCCAGTGTCATTGCAGCTCTCGGATGGTCCCATCCCGGTTACAGCGATCATTGATTCAGGAGCCTGCAGCTGCTTTATTGATCACACCTTCGCTGCTCAACACGGCATACCTCTCCAGCCGAAGACCAAAGGCCTCACCATCTTTCTGGCTGACGGATCCCACATTATATACGGACCTTTGACCCAGGAAACCCCTCCTCTTCCCATGGTCTCCTCGTCTGGCCACAAGGAGATGATAAGTCTGGACATTATTACATCTCCATTATTTCCCGTTATCCTGGGGTTGCCGTGGTTGCAGGCCCACAACCCGCAGATCGATTGGACCACAGGAGCCATCCAATTCCCATCATCATGTTGCAGAAACTCCTGCCTACCCATGCCGCTACAAGCTTCCAAAGCCCTACTGTGTCTCGAGTCTGAGACTGACCTACGCTCCGTCGTGCCCCAGGCCTACCACGACTTTCTGGACGTGTTCAGTAAACGGGGCGCCCAGACCTTGCCCCCGCATCGTCCGTATGACTGTCCCATTGAATTGCTGCCTGGGGCTGAGATTCCGTTCGGACGGATCTATCCCTTATCTGAACGGGAACTGGACGTGCTGAAGGATTATGTGGACGAAAACCTAAAGAAAGGGTTCATCCGCCCATCCACTTCCCCGGCGGGAGCAGGTATTTTCTTTGTAGAAAAAAAAGATCACTCTCTCCGACCTTGTATTGACTACAGGGATCTAAACAAGATCACTATTAAGAACCGCTACCCCCTTCCTCTGGTTCCCGAGCTTTTTCAGAGACTCAGGTCCGCTGCCCTGTTCACAAAATTGGACCTTCGTGGGGCCTATAACCTAGTCCGCATCCGAGAGGGGGACGAGTGGAAGACGGCTTTCCGCACCCGGTTCGGACATTTTGAGTATCTAGTGATGCCGTTCGGCCTCTGTAATGCTCCGGCTACGTTCCAACATTTCGTGAACGACATCTTCAGGGATTGGTTGGACATCTTTGTCATTGTATACCTGGATGACATTTTGATCTTTTCCGCATCCCTGGAACAACACCGCGAGCATGTCCGAAATGTTCTCAGCCGCCCCGGCCAGCATGGTCTATATGCCAAGGCTGAAAAATGCGACTTCGAGCAAAGCAGCATTTCATTTTTGGGGCTAATAATTTCCACGGAAGGAATAAAGATGGACCCCCAGAAAGTCTCTGCTATTCTGGATTGGCCTCCGCCATCTGATAAGAAAGGAGTGCAGCGCTTTGTCGGCTTTGCCAATTTTTATAGGAGGTTCATAAGGGGATTCTCCAACATCATCTCCCCTATCACCCAGCTCACCAAGAAAGATGTCCGTTATTCTTGGACTCCTGAGGCCCAGTCCGCTTTCATGATTTTAAAGAAGCTCTTTACATCTGCTCCTATCCTGAGCCATCCAGATCCCACCTTACCCTACCTCCTTGAGGTAGATGCCTCAGAAGTCGTTATTGGGGCAGTCATCTCCCACAGACAGGGGGTCAAGGACCTGATGCACCCAATAGCTTTCTTTCCTGAAAACTCTCCACGGCTGAGAGGAATTATGATGTGGGAGACCGGGAACTTTTGGCTATTAAAGCTGCCCTGGAAGAATGGCGATATCTGCTTGAGGGTGCGGCACACCCTATTCTCATTTTCACGGACCACAAAAACCTTGAGTACCTGAGATCTGCCAAACGTCTGTGACCCCGTCAGGCACGATGGGCACTGTTCTTCTCTAGGTTTTCGTTCCACATCACTTACCGACCTGGATCCAAAAATGTCAAACCAGATGCCATGTCTCGGATGTTTGACAACCCTAAAGAGGTCCCAGTACCTGACAGAGGGGTGCAATTCACGTCCCGTTTCTGGAAGGCATTATGTGGGCTCCTGAAGATCGACCTGGCTATGTCCTCATCCTACCATCCACAAACCAACGGTCAAACCAAGAGGACTAACCAGACCCTGGAGCAATACCTCCGTTGCTTCACTACCTTTGTCCAGGATGACTGGGTAACCTTATTGCCATTTGCAGAATTTGCATATAATAATTCCAAACATTCCGTCACCGAGCAATCCCCCTTCTTCGCCAATTACGGGTTCCATCCCTCCTTCCTGCCTGACATCTCCTCTGAATCTGGAGTTCCCGCAGTCCAGGACATTTTCAACTTTGTCACCAGCAATAACAAACTTCTGCGGGAAACGTTGACCAAGGCTCAGGCAGCGTCCAAGAAAACCTTTGGCGAGAAAAAGAGGGGAGAGGTAATCCTCCAGCCCGGTGATCGGGTTTTGCTGTCCACAGCTAACCTCCGCTTGGCCTGCCCATCCAAGAAGTTGGCTCCCAAATTTATCGGTCCATTTTCAGTTAAAAGGAGACTCAATGCCATTGCTTACGAACTATCCTTACCTGATACCCTGCGGATCCATCCTGTATTCCATGTCACCCTCTTAAAGCCCGTGGTTCCTGATGCCTTCCTTGGCAGAAATTCTGGACCTCCCGAGCCTGTGATCATTGATGGAGACGTGGAGTATGAAGTGGAGGCCATACTTGACTGTCGGAAGAGAGGTTACCAACTCCAGTACCTGATCAAGTGGAAAGGCTATGGGCCGGAAGAAAATTCCTGGGAACCGGAGTGGAACATCCATGCTGCAGATTTAATCCAGGCGTTTTTTCTTGCCCATCCTCAGAAAAGCAATTTGTTGGGCACCCGGAAGTTGTCCTTAAGGGGGGGCCATGTTAGGAACGCTTCCTGAGCACACTGATGTGTGTCATGATGTGCTGTCTGCAACCTAAAGGGTTAATCCAGAGCAGACTAATTGCAAAAATTGGCAAACAGGCTGCCTTATTTAAACAGCTCAACAGCACTGCACTTTGCTGTGTTGTCTTCAGCTCTCCTGTGTTCTGAACCTTCTTCCTGTTGATTTCCTGTCTGATACCTGTTGACCTTTGGCTCGTCCCTGACTTCGCTTGTTTGCTGCCTGTCCTGATCCCGGCTCGTTTTGACTACTCTTCTGGATTCTCCTTGTCGGCTCATCCACCTTCGGACCTTGACCGGTTACCCCCTGGTGGGGCGACCCTGGGGACCGCGACCTGGTATCCACCTGCAGCCAAATCCATCCTCACCTTCAGAGGCCGTGGTGAAGACCGGTGGATGCTTAGACCCCGCACCTCAGGTTAGCCTGTGCTACTCACCTTGGGTTTCCAACCAAGCTCCGCCCACCGGCAACGGTAAGCCTTCTCTGCACGACAGGCTTCCACCTGCCTCATAACAGTCTCTAACATCCACCAGCTCTGTGATGTCATCATGGAGGAGTGGAAGAGGACTCCAGTGGCAACCTGTGAAGCTCTGGTGAACTCCACACCCAAGAGGGTTAGGGCGGTGCTGGAAAATAATAGTGGCCACACAAAATATTGACACTTTGGGCCCAATTTGGTCATTTTATACTTAGGGGTGCACTCACTTTTGTTGCCAGCGGTTTAGACATGAATGGCTGTGTGTTGAGTTTTTTTTGAGGGGCAGTAAATTTACACTGTTATACAAGCTGTACACTCACTACTTTACATTGTAGCAAAGTGTAATTTCTTCAGTGTTGTCATATGAAAAGATATAAAAAAATATTTAAAAAAATGTATTATTGAGATACTGTTTAATTTTTGTATATGTGGAATATGTCAAACAATCCTAAGTATACTGCAATAGAAAGTAATATGTGACCTCCTCTTTGGCCATGGAAGTTGAATAACAAAGCAGGTAGTACATAGTACAGTATAGCTTAGCTGCCAAGCTTGTCCACATAATCTTTTTTTCAATGTGTTATTTGAATAGCAGAAATTGTGGGAATGCCGGAAAATTTTGTTAGGTCATGCATGCTGGTAAATTATGCTGTTAGCAATAATATTATTGTGCTATGAAGTGCTTTATTGTGCCTGCAGATCTGTTATTATGGACAAAGAGCTGTAAATAGCTGTCACTGAAATGTAAATATAATATTGATTTTTGGCAGATTGCATATGCTGGAGGTTAAGTTTTCCTTTTTTGAGTTGAATGTTGTTCACAGAACAATAAGGCTCACATTAGAAGGGCAGATATCTTCCCAAGAAATGTGCTTGAGCAGTAACGTAATGTTCTCTATAAAAAACATAAAAAGACAAGTATCACTGGAGAGACTCTGTAGTATTTTGATGTATATAACAAAAGCCTCTGACTGTCAAAAATAATTGCTATTACACATTAACATTGCTCTAAATGGCTTAGGTCTTACCCTTGGACCATATTGTACTATCTAAATGGGGGGTGAGATCAAGCTGTGTATCACTACTTTAGATTCTAGTAAAAAAAATGGTTTGATTTTAGCAATACAATGGGAAAAGAAGTTTGATAACCGCTGACATTTCTTTTTTTCATATATTGTGCAATAACCCTGGCATTATATTTCACAAAACTGAATGATGGGAGTAAGTGCGGACAAAATTATATTGTCACATTTAGTTGCACACGAATAATGTAAGAAGAACAAAAGAAATAGGCAGATGCATCACTTGCATTGTTTTATACAACTTTTAGCTAATAAATATAACGTTTCTTGTAATAATTAGCTTGTTAACAGACTGTTAGTTGGTGTTATTATTTACTGAACATATCTATTTTAAAAGAATAACTTTTTTTATCCGTTGTGATGAAATTCACATCCAGCTTGGATCCCCCCACCCTTAACCTACACACACTCTTTAACGCTAAATTCAAGGCAGATAAAATAAGCACACATTCATGCAGGTGTGTGTAGTTTTAAAAGCATTAATAATAATAATATAGAGGGATTTTTGGAAAAAGCTTAAGGCTTCTTTCACACGGAGCGGACCGTATTGCGATTCGCTCCGGCACTTTTTTTTTTCCACGGACACGGATGACACTTGTGTCATCCAGTCCATATCATCCCATTTGTTTGCGGATGATATACGGACATAATGCATGTCTATGGGGATTGCGGATGTCAGCGGATGACACCGCTGACATCCGATTTTGCATCCTTTCCGTTTTTTAAACGGAAGAAAAATAGGGTTCTGTTACCTTCCAAAAAACGGAACAGAACTGAAAGGACGCAAATCGGATGTCAGCGGATGGTCATCCGCTGACATCCGCAATCCCATTGCTATGCATTATGTCCGTATATCACCCACAAACGGATGGGGTGATATACGGACATGGGAGCGCCCGTGTGAAAGGGGCCTAAGACATTACCTAACAAAAAACAGAAATGAGTAAACAATAAAAAAAAGATCTTAACAAAGCCTTTACTATACAAAAAGTATTAGAGCATATACTCAAACGATACACAATGTTCTAGGCTGTCCAGTAAAAATATTTAAAAACAAGGGGAGGCAATTAAAAAGTATGGGCTCAAAGGCCCCACTGACCTCCATCCCTCAATATATGCAGTTTACATGTAAATACAAATTATTTAGAGGACTTTTGTGTACCAGAACTTGAATACAATAATATCTCCAGATGCCTCTCTGTAGGAAGGAGATTCCAAAAAGTCCAATTGGTTAGGAATATATCTCTCAATATTTGTACACATTATTCAAGCTTATGCTAAATTATTGTAGATAAATGTATCAATTGAGCATATGCCAGGCATCAGCATAGTTGCAGAAAGACTTATATGGTATGGACCAACTGCAGTTTAGAAGTTGACATTTTCATATAATTAAGCAATGAAGCACTTGGTGCCCAGAATAAAGTGTATAATCATTCCCACTAATGGCATACCAAAAAGGGCAATGGCAAGGTAAACAAGTAATATCTTTAATGCACTGGTTTAAAAGATTTCTTAAATGAAATCATCCTTCCTTGAGCATCAACATATTCATAGAAGCTGTAGTATGCTAGCCCAAAATACATAAAGCAAATAAGACAGACTTGTAGCTCAATTGACACCAGATGATCAGTGGTCTGAATGGCTGTGATTAGTAATCGATACATAATCTTATTTGTGGGACTAGTGGATAATATGGTAGCATCACATCCTCAGTAGAGTTATTACAAAACAATTTTTGTAAAAGAACAACCGGAACATTAAAGATGTTGCAATGGGACTGATAACAACCAAACATATATCATCACATAAAACCCCTAGCCCCTATTACATCCTAGATCTATAAAACAACGTTACCAATATCACTTACGAGGGATATATTGAATATGCTCCAAATATTACTGTATCACATTGTTAATCATCATGAATAAGGAACTAGAGTGTAACTCCATGCATTTTGCACAGAGCTTCAATAGGAGATTCAGAGGTATGGAACAATATTGTGCTTTTAGTAGAGGCCACAGTGCTCATACCACAGACTATACCCAGCCAACCAAAGGAAGAGCGTCACAAATGATGGAAGCCAAGAGCGCACAGTGCAAGTGAAAGCTTTTAAAGAAATGACTGAATATTGAATAGAGGGGGTAACAAGACCCAAACTCTCTGAATGTAGAGGAAGGGGAAACGTTGAATTTCATAGCCTTTACCTTAGACTGGGTAGAGTTGCAGGCCTGTAAAGCATATAAAAACTCCAATAATTACATGGTTTCCTGCATAAGGTCTACAGATCTATCTCAACCATCAAACAGTGAATATACGTATCCCCTGAGACAGAGATATAACCTTAGAGGTCAAAGTGTGTCCATAGTCTGTACTGGTTCATGTGTGACACTTGTCACCCCATTCTTCCTATTGAAGATTTAATAGACTTAAGACATGAACCTGAGATTATCTGCAAAAGTTGACCTAAAAAATTATTGAATATGTCAACTCAGATTGGTCAGATGATTGGTCAGGTGTTCTCAATACTCACAAATCTACAAGTGGTTACTTCCAGTGAGTTAATAGCCCAATATCCTTGTCCAGCAAAAAGCAAATCTAAGTGTCATTATCTTCTACACAAGCTGACTACATCTCGGGAGCTTTTGCTTGTCAAGAAGTCATTTGGTTTCAGCAGCTAACTGAAGATCTTAGAGAACCAACGGTCTGTCATAAATATGTAATGAATGTCATAATGGATTTTTAAGCGTTTGTGGGTGAATCAAGCTATTTTCATTCCGTTAGCTGTTATATCAGGACACATCATACACATGCAGAATCAAAGTCAGGAACTAATAATGGCAGCATGTGGCAAGACACATAATCATCACTGTATTCAATGAAGCAAAACATTGCAGATCTGTATGACAGCAAACCCAGACCCTCCCTCTGTTAAAGATCAGACCAGAAAAAAATAAAGCTATTGGTGGGTGCATGCTTGGCACTTAATTTTGTTAACCAAAATAAAATATGCCACAATTGACTCTATTGTAGTGCTTTGGATTAGAGTCTAAATTTAGTGATCAGATCTTGAAGAGATTTGCAATTACTTTGCACTGTTCACCCTAAATTTAAATTGCACTGACCCTAAACCGGTCATGCTGAACAATGTTACAGGCGGCATAATGGCTCAGGGTGTCACATCTGTCACATGTGCTCAGGGTGAACCTATTCTCATCTGTGAAATACACAGAGCGCCAGTGGTGGACCTGCCAATTCTGGTGTTCAATGGCAAATGGCAATCGAGCTCCACGGTGCTGTTAAGTAAGCACAGGGTCCCCTAGAGGACGTTGGGCCCTCAGGACACCCTCATAAAGTCTGTTTTGTGTTTGTTTGGTCACAGACATTCACATTGGTAGCCTGCTGGAGGTCATGCTGAACAATGTTACAGGCAGCATAATGTTCTCCATGGCTTCTCCAGACCATTTTACATCTGTCACATGTACTCAGGGTGAACCTGCTCACATCTGTGAAATGCACAGAGCGCCAGTGGTGGACAGTGGCGGCTGGTGCGTTGGGGGCGCAGGGGCGCCGCCCCCCCATCCATGCATCTGGCCCCCTAATCTACATGCAGGGCGCCAGACGCATGGAGTTCAATGGGGTTTTTTTTTTTAAATCCCATTGCCCACCCATTGTGTGACAATAGCGAATGAAAATTCGCTATTGTCACATGGATCCTCCTCCTGGCCAATCAGGAAGAGGGTCCGAGACCTGCTTCCTGATTGGCCGAAAGGCGAATGCATGCCATTGGCCAAGGAGGAGGTGGGAGGACTAGAGGAGACGTGGGGGACTGAGGAGAAGCCGCCGCTGCAGGTAAGTCTCTCTGCATTGAAGGGGGCACACTGGTCACTCTGCATTGAATGGGGGCACGATGATCTCTCTGCATTAAAGGGGGGCACGGCACGCTGGTCACTCTGCATTGAATGGGGGCATGCTGGTCTCTCTGCATTGAAGGGGGGCACGGCATGCTGGTCACTCTGCATTGAAGGTGGCACGGCACGCTGGTCACTATGCATTGAATGGGGGCACGCTGGTCTCTCTGCATTGAATGGGGGCACGCTGGTCTCTCTGCATTGAATGGGGGCACGCTGGTCTCTCTGCATTGAAAGGGGGCACGCTGGTCACTTTGCATTGAAAGGGGGAACGCTGGTCACTCTACATTGAAAGGGGGCACGCTGGTCACTCTGCATTGAAAGGGGGCACGCTGGTCACTCTGCATTGAAAGGGGGCACGCTGGTCACTCTGCACTGAAAGGGGGCACGCTGGTCACTCTGCATTGAGAGGGGGCACGCTGGTCACTCTACATTGAAAGGGGGCACACTATACCTTGATTACTGAAGGCCCCTTTCACACTTTTGTGACCTCAAAGTCACGCAATTTTTTACAGCGTTTTTTGCCGCAAAGCAATGCCTATTACATTTTTCTGTTTGCGTCCCCCCGAAAATTTTGAGCACCAGCCGCCACTGGTGGTGGACCTGCCAATTCTGGTGTTCAATGGCAAATGGCAATCAAGCTCTATGGTGCTGGGAAGTAAGCACAGGGTCCACTAGAGGACTTCGGCCCTCAGGTCACCCTCATGAAGTTTGTTTTGTGTTTGCTTGGTCAGAAGCATTCACGCCAGTGGCCTGCTGGAGGTCAATTTGGAGGGCTCTGGCAGTGCTCAACTTGTTCCTCCTTGCAAAAAGGAGCAGATACCAGTTCTGCTGATGGGTTAAGGACCTTCTACTGCCCTGTCCATCTTTCCAAGAGTAACTGCTTGTCTTCTGGAATCTCCTCAATACTCTTGAGACTGTGCTAGGAGACACAGCAAATCTGGCAATGGCACGTATTAATGAGCCAACCTGGAGGAGTTGGACTCCCTGTGCAAACTCTATAAGGTCCAGGTATCACCTCATGCTACCACCTACCAGTAGTGACACTGACCCTGGCCAAATGCAAGACTAGCGATAAACAGTCAGCAAAGGTGAGTAGGGGAAAGAAATGTCAGTGGCCTCCACCTGTAAGATCATTTCTATTTTGGGGGTTCTCTCATTGTTTCCCATCTAGCGCACCTGTTGTTAATTTCATTAAAGTAGCTGAAACTGATTAACAACCCCCTCTGCTACTTAACTGCCCAGATCAAAATCCCAGAAGTTTAATTGAGTTGATGATTCTTGATGCTATACTCTGATTAAAAAGTGTTCCTTTAATTTTTTTTGAGCAGTGTATATAGTATATATACTGTACATATATTTTAAGTCTCAGGATAGAACCAGTGAAATAACACACATACACTGCTTATAACACTAATGACACTTAGGGATTCATTTACTAAAGGGAAAT
This sequence comes from Pelophylax lessonae, assembly GCF_965119305.1. Lineage (NCBI taxonomy): Eukaryota > Metazoa > Chordata > Amphibia > Anura > Ranidae > Pelophylax > Pelophylax lessonae. The sequence goes on along the minus strand of NC_138768.1, from coordinate 241,397,301 downwards.
AGATTGTTCACTTTTCAAAGTGCAGTTGCACTCTGCAAGTGCAGTTGATCCAGTGCTTAATACTGTAAATGAGGTAAAGCTTCATTTTGCAAAGAATACCCAATCACATGCAAAAGAAAAAACAGCATTTTTTTCTTGCGCATGATTGGATGACGGAAGTCAGCAGAGCTTCTGCTAATTTACAGTCTTCTGGAGCAATTGCACTTGCAGAGTGCAACCAAACTTTGCAAGGTGCACAGTCTATTTGTCTTTCAGTAAATCAACCCCACAGTGCTCTGGATTAAGGCAAGAACACACTTTACAGGAATGTTCTTTGTTCGTTTTTAATGTCTGATGTTTACAAACACTTTAATATATATTTAAATGATCAGTCAATCAGTCAGTCAGGGCAGCTACTGCTAATTTTCTCTTGGAGAGTTCCTCTGTTATGTCTATCTGTGTTAAGTGCAGTTAAAAATGTACTATAAAGATTTGATTTTAATCTACCATTACAGTGGGAAGTTTGGAATGCATCTTCATACACACCTAATCACCAAAGCTACTGAACCACTGCCTACAAAAATCTTACAGCCTGTCAGTACATAAAAGGGTTGATTTACAACAACTAGAGGATGCAAAACCTGGTGCAGCTCTGCATAGAAACCAATCAGCTTCCAGGTTTTTTTTTGTCAAAGCTTAATTGAACAAGCTGAATTTAGAAGCTGATTGGCTACCATGCTCAGATGTACATGTAAATTAACCCCAACATTTCTACCCACTTCTTCCTGATGCAATTCTGATTTAAACTATCATTTGTAACAGCTCCCAGTCTAAATACAAGAGAGTGAGTAGTGGCTCAGTCAAGCAGGGAAAGCTGTCCACAGGATTTGTTATATATTCATTAGCATTACTATTGTAAATAAAACGATAACTCTCCATCAGTGTTGCCAGCTATAGCCGGCAACGTTGATCATTTTATTCTGATGGTGGGGAAGGGTCTCCACAGAATACAATATAACAGTGGGAGGATTCCCCCTTACACATCTAATGTGAGAGAATTGGGTCATTTTTTTACCGGTGGTTGAACGAAAAAATATGATCAAAGTTTGGGCTGCCCAATGCCTCATACAAACGATCAGATAATCGTACGAAAAAAATTGCTTTCAAATTGATCACACGATAATCTGATCTTTAGTACTCAGCTTTCAACAGCCGATCACGACATTTTGTCCAACAAAATCTAAAGGGACAAACATGAAAACTTTTGTCGTATGTTAGCCTAGCGAACGACAATTGTTTAATCAGTACATGTGTTCGCTAAAAATCGATAGACAAAGACCACACAGGATCAGAAACATGATACCTAGCTACACAACCAGGATGTTTTCCAGAATTGTACGAAAAAAATCATATGTTTAGTACGCATTGTTGAATTCGATACTAGTATCATGCAACAAAATGCGAACGATAAGTCGTCCGATTATCTGTCGTCCGGCAACTGCTGTGTGCAGGATCATGTGTATATATGTGATGCTTCACTTCTGAGTAGTAGGGGCGAGTGGGATCTGCCAGTGGCTCACTTCTGCTTTGATTATTCCCAGTGGGAGCTGATGGATGGGTACTGCAGACTCGATGTCCGCTGGTACCTGACAATCACTCGGTGGTACACTGGCAGAATGGCAGAATGGCAGTCTGCCTACGTGAACAAGGCAGATTGCCTTTCTGTCTGGAGGGAAGACATGTATACTGAGTCTCGGCGAATCAGGGACATGGATCCATGCAGGGCTGGCCCAAAACAGTGTGCTGCCTGGGTCCAAGTATGAAATGCTGCCCCCCCCAAAAAAAAAATAAAGCCCACCAAAAAGCCCCCACATCCATTATTTTACTGTATATCATGATAATTAAAACTAAAATTAAATTTATCATGAAGCCAGATTTACATGCAACAGCACCTTGTCGTCTATTTGCATAATTATTTAGGGGCTGCATTGTGGAGGGAGGGGTTAAGGGGCTTAATTGTGGGAGGAGGGGTTAAGGGGCTGCTTTGTGGGGGGGGGGGGGGGGTAAGGGGCTTCTTTGTGGGGTATAGGGACAAAAAACAAACAAACAAAAAAAACTGTGATAACTTTATTAAATGTAACATTTATAAAATATTGTATATACTGTTATCTTCTTCCACACCTCACCACTGGCCCGGTCTACGAAACACCCACTGTCTGTCCTCCTGCCACTCCTGTGTCCACCACGGCCACCACCCTAGAAGATTCAGCCTGCCCTGAGTGAGATTGAGTGTGCTGATGTCATTGCGCACACCACAATCATACAAGCGATGTTCCCCCGGAGGAGATGCTCTGCCTCCTCATTTTCATCAGCTTGCTTTAGAGGCGGCAGTATGAGATGGAGAAATGCCGCCTGTAATGTGCCACAAACTGATGACACACAACACTGCTGAAAAAAAAATCTTGGACGTCAATTTGCTGCCCCTCTCAAAGTTCTGCCTGGGTTCAATGGACCCAGCAGGACCCTTGGTAGGGCCACCCCTGGATCCATGCCTTCCTCTAGTACACGCATCTCCCCCACAGTAAGAAAACACCCGCTAGACACACATTTAACCCTTTGATCCCCCCTGATGTTTAACCTCTTCCCAGCCAGTGTCATTAGTACATTGTCCGTGAATATTTTTAGCACTGATCACTGTATTAGTGTCACTGGTTCCCAAAAACGTGTCAAAAGTGTCAGTTATTGCCCAATAGACGACTGCAATATCGCAGTCTAGCTATAAGTCACTGATCGCCGCCATCACTAGTGAAAAAAAATTAAATAAATAAAAAGATCCCATAGTTCGTAGACGCTATAACTTTTGCTCAAACCAATCAATATATTATTGGGATTTTGTTAACCAAAAATATGTAGCAGAAAAAAATACATAGCATAACAAATAGCAAAATAAATTGGCCTAAATTTATGAAGAAATTAGATTTTTTACATTTTTTATTGGATATTTGTTATAACAGAAAGTAAAATATATTGTGTTTTTTTTTCCAAATAATCTGGGAAAAAAGGACATACATTTTAATTGGGTACAGTGTTGCAATTGTCAGTTAAGGTAACGCAGTGGTCAAGTGATTAAAATGTAAAAGAGGATTCATACATTAGTCTGAAGTAAACAATCTCACTTTAAATACACTGTACTTTTAAGTCAATCTTATGTCTGAAAAAAAAAAAAACTTCAGTGCACCACTAGTTTAAGAACTAGTTGCTGATATTATTGCTGAAATCTGTTCCAATCCCACAGGAAAACCTTAATGCATACTGCCGAAAGTCAGTGAAATGGATACAGAGTTGTCAAAAAGGCCACCATCTCAACATACATCATGCAGCTGTGATCTTCCAGATTTCTTTCACTTCTGCTTTGGAAATCACAGGTCAACATAAAACATTATTGATCAAAGTATGTTTGGCAGGGTAAGAAACAAGGGGTCACAGCACCTCAGTTAAAGTGTTTTTTTTTTTAGATATCACCAGGTGCCATAATGTTTTCAGAGGGTCCTCCTTTCTCAAGGATGATCAAAGAGGATCCTTCTTTCTCCTCTACCAGTACTATAGATGTCTAAGTACTCTCCGCTCTCAATAGACACAAGCATGTACCTTTGACTGTGACACGACTTTGTGATTGTGATTATTTGTGCCATGCTTTTTCATTCCCAAGATCATTTGGCAGCTGCATCTTTCATGATTAGTAGATGAATCATAAATGTCTGCATGTAGCTTTACGCAGCAGTTAACTTTTCCCTTGCTCTAACTGCTGGCCTTTTCAGGATATTTGTATAAAACCCCATGGATGACCTAGATTAAAGCTCCAAAAACATGTTTAACTTCTATAGCCCCGGAAGAATTCACCCCTTCACAAGCAGGGCGTTTTTTCCTATTTGGCACTGGGCTAATTTTATTGGTAATTGTGCGGTCATGCAAAATTGTACCCAAACTAAATTTGTATAATTTTTTTCACACAAATAGAGCTTTCTTTTGGCATCCCTCCTAACTGCTTAGGTATATCTTGGTGACCCTTTTTTTGCACTCTATTCATTTTGTGTTTATACCTTGTACGTCTGTGTTAAATTGAAAGAGTAAAAACAATGTAATCTCCTGAAATTTATTGAAATAGGTGCTGCTACTTTGAAAATTAGTGTGCAAACCAATATTTAATTTCACAGTAGCGCATAACACCACATATGAACAGTGTTTGAATTCAAAAGGATAAATCATAAATATAAAAATAAAAAATAGAGCAATCAAGTCCATGCAAAAAAGCCAGTGCAAATAAGATTTAAAAAGTATGTGCAACTTAGAATCTTCACAGTAAATCGATCCAAAAAAATCATACCCCTGTGTGAATGTTAACAGGAGTAATAAAGCACCCAAAAGCCACCATCAGATAAAGTGAAACCGTCTCCCTTTTGGAAATACACTTACCAGATGAAATTGCCTTTTATTCTCATGAAAAGGCAGATGCACTTAATTAAATTAATCCCCACTTTTTAACATCACCTCCCGATCAGCAGATCTCATCTTATCGCATGTGTGTGAGAGACAAGAAGAGACCATCTGCTCCAGGAAACCTATGCATTATTATTCCTGTTAACATTCACACAGGGGTGTAATTTTTTGGATGGATTCACTATAAGGCCCCTTTCACACACTCCGTCCGTCGGAAGGCCCCTTTCACACACTCCGCCGATACCTCACTGAGCAGGAGGATGACAGCTGTGTCTCCACGCTGTGTGCAGAGACACAGCTGTCAGTTCCCCATGCATCTCTATGGGGGAAATCGGATGGTAAGGAACCGTCAGTCTGTTCTCATCCGATCCCATCCGATCCGCTGTACGGATGGAAAATAGGATTTCTATCCGTCCAGATTTGATGGATTGGATCAGATCGGATGTCAGCAGACATGTCTCCGCTGATATCCGATGCCCCATAGGGATGCATGGGGGGACCGTTCAGATCCGCCAAAAAAACGAACAGGCGGATCTGAACGGTCCGCCTGTGTGAAAGAGCCCTTAAGATTCTATTTGATCTAAGTTGCACAGACTTTTTTTGCATGGACTTGATTGCTCTATTTTTTATTTTTATGATTTATCCTCATGAATTCAAACACTGTTCATATGTGGTGTTATGCACTACTGTAAAATGAATTATTGGTTTGTACACTAATGTTAAAGTGATTGTAAAATCTTTTTTTTATTTTTTATTTTTTAAAAAACAAACATGTTATACTTACCTCCTCTGTGCAGTTGGTTTTGCACAGGGCAGCCCAGATCTTCCTCTTCTCAGGTCCCTCTTTGCTGCTCCTGACTTCTTCCTCATATTGAGTGCCCCCAAAGCAAGCAGCTTTTGGGGGACCTGAGCTGAGCTGCAGCTCCTTGGAACCATTCAGACATGAAGCTGCCATACCACCCCACCCCCTCTCTCTCCCGATTGGCTAACTGACTTTGATTGACAGCCACGGGAGCAGTGCTGTGTCTCAGCCAATCAGGAGGGAGAGTCCCGGATGGCCGAGGGACTCGTGGACATCACTGGATCTAAATGGGGCTCAGGTAAGCATTTGGGGGACTGAGGGGGGCTGCTACACACTGAAGGCATTTTATCTTAATGAATAGAATGCATTAAGATAAAAAAACCTTCCAACTTTACAACTCCTTTAATGTCACAATTTTCAATACCTTGTATGCCTCTCATTTCAAAAGTCTGTGACCAAGTGTTTGAAAGTAAGTTAAAAAGGAATTGAAAAAAACAACAGACTTACTTGCCTAATAATAATAAACTGTGTTACAGGGGCACTCCGAGGGGCAAGGGCATGGTTTTGTGTGTGTGGCTACAAATAGGGGCCCTTTTTTTTAGTTAAAAATAGGTGTAGTGATTAAGGCATCCACTGAGTTAATTTTGAAGCTCTAGCAATCTCAGGCTGGATTTTTAAAGTGCGTAAAGTATAGGTTCAACTTTTGGAACATGTTTTAAAAAAAAAACAAAAATAAAAAAAAAAAATGTGCAGATCGGCCGACCTATCTGCACTGTTCATTCACAGAGTTCTGTGAATGGGAGAACTGCAAGTACTGACGGCCTTTGCTGCTGTCGGCTTGTTGTTCTCAATGAACCACCAGGGTGTTGTTTAGCACTCTAGGTAGTTCATTGATGCTTCCTGTCAGTGTGTACAGTCATGGCCAAATAATTTGAGAATGACACAAATAATAATTTTCACAAAGTCTGCTGCCTCAGTTTTTATGATGGCAATATGCAAATACTCCAGAATGTTATAATGAGTGATCAGATGAATTACAGGTAATTGCAAAGTCCCTCTTTGCCATGAAAATGAAATTTATCCCATAAACATTTCCACTGCATTTGTGAAGAAGGCTTCGGGGCGCCCAAGAAAGTCCAGCAAGCGCCAGGACCGTTTCCTACAGTTTATTTAGCTGCGGGATTGGGACACCACCAGTGCAGAGCTTGCTCATGAATGGCAGCAGGCGGGTGTGAGTGCATCTGCACGCACAGCGAGGAGAAGACTTTTGGAGGATGGCCTGGTGTCAAGAAGGTCAGCAAAGAAGCCACTTCCCTCCAGGAAAAACATCAGAGACAGACTGATATTCTGTACAGGGATTGGACTGCTGAGGACTTGAGGGTAAAGTAATTTTCTCTGATGAATCCCCTTTCCGATTGCTTGGGGCATCTGGAAAAAAACCTTGTCCGTAGAAGAAAAGGTGAGCACTCCCATCAGTCCTGTGTCATGCCAATAGTAAAGCATCCTGGGACCATTCATGTGTGGGGTTGCTTCCCAGCAAAGGGAGTGGGATCACTCACAATTTTTCCTAAGAACATAGCCATAAATAAAGAAAAGTACAAAAACCTCCTTCGAAAGCAACTTCTCCAAACCTTCCAAGAACAGTTTGGTGACAAACAATCTCTTTTCCAGCATGTTGGAGCACCTTGCCATAAGGCTAAAGTAATAACTAAGTGGCTTGGGGAACAGAACATGGACATTTTGGGTCCATGGCCAGGAAACTCCCCAGATCTTAATTCCATTAAGAACTTGTGGACAATCCTCAAGAGGTGGGTGAACGAAAAACCCCCCACAAATTCTGACAAACTCCATGCATTGTTTATGCAAGAATGGGCTGCCATTAGTCAGGATGTGGCCCAGAAATTGATTGACAGCATGCCAGGGCAAACTGAAGAGGTCTTGAAAGAGAAGGGTCAACACTGCAAATATTGACCTAATATAATTGTCAATACAAGCCTTTGGCACTTATGAAATGCTTGTAATAATACTTCAGTATACCATAGTAACATCTGACAAAAAAATCTAAAAACACTAAAGCAGCAGATTTTGTGAAAATAAACATTTGTGTCATTCTCAAAACTTTTGGCCATGGCTGTAGTTGTCTGCTCAAACAAGGTATGAGAAGACACCTTACACTGACAGTCTGCAAGAGCCCTGCATAGCACCTGCCAATCTGCTGACTGTGGGTGCAATCCTATTAAAAAAAATAATAAATGCACATTTTTTTTACCTGCAAAACATTATTATTATTTTTTTTTTTAAAGTTAACTTATCCTTTAAAGTGTTAAAGTCCAAATAATGGCAAACTCAAGTGTCTCTTTGAAGGCAGCACCTATAGACATGTGCCTACTGAGTTTAATCACTTGCCGACCAGCCGCCGTAGCTATACTGCGGTAGGTCGGCTCTGTTACGCGAAACGACGTACATGTAGGTAGTTTCATGTAGCAGTTAGTGGGGGCGCGCACGCGTCACCAGAGGCACGCACACATGGTGATTGGCTAAAGGGGGAGCCAATCAGCGGTCCGGCAGACACGATGTCCACGGGCACCCGCGATCACTTCCCATGGAGACAGAACGGCGGTCTGCCGATGTAAACACGGCAAACTGCTGTTTTTTTCAGTGATGAACACAAGATTCCTAAATTCCTCCTATTTAGGAACACAGGTCTCTGTGTTCATTCAGTGAATACAACCCCACACAGTTAGATAGCACCTCCTAGGCACACATTTAACCCTTTGATCTCCCCTGGTGTTAACCCCTTCCCTGCCAGTGTCATTAGTACAGTAACAGTGCATATTTTTAGCACCGATTACTGTAGTAATGTCACCGGTTCCCCCAAAAGTGTCAGTTAGATGTCCGATCTGTCCGCAGCAATGTCGCAGTCCTGCTAAAAATTGCTGATCGCTGCTATTAATAGTAAAAACAAATAAAAATTACATACATCTTTCCCCTAGTTTGTAGACGCGATAACTTTTGCACACTTTATACACTTATTGCGATTTTTTTTTATCAAAAATATGTAGCAGAATACATATTGGCTTAAAATGATGAAAATATTAGATTTTTAATTTTTTTTTTATTGGGAATGTTTTAAAGCAGAAAGTAAAAAATATTGTTTTTTTTTTTTCCAGAATTGTCATTTTTTTTTTTTGTTTATAGCACAGATAATAAAAAGTGCAGTGGTGATCAAATACCACCAAAAGAAAAAAGGACATCAAATTTATTTGGGTACAGCGTCGCACGACCCCGCAATTGTCAGGTAAAGTAATGCAGTGCCGTATCACAAAAAATGGCCTGGTCATTAAGGAGGTAAAACCTTTCGGTCCTTAATTGGTTAATATAAAATTCAATTCTTGCAGCAGTGGTATGCAAAGTGTAATACTCTAAAACAACAAATTAGATTAAAATGTGCCATATAACTGAAGGATTCTGATTGATATTTGACTACTGCATTGTACACTTTTCTAAAACACACTGGAAACTTTATATCTTAACTGGTTCTAACAAATACTTTGAAACAAAAATAAGTGATCACAGATATCTATTGTAATTGTGAACATAGCACCAGCTGGAAGGTTCAGACCCTTTTGAGTTATTAAATATACTCCTCAACAATTTTCAGTGGCAAGATTGAGAGCTGACAGTAGCAAGTGACAGTAATAAGCAGGAACTATGCAGCCTGCTAATTTGAACTCATACCTGTTTTTGCTGAAGCTCTAAAATGAACTTGTCACAATAAAAAAAAAAAAAAATGGCATAACATGTATAAAATGTAAAATAATAATAAAAATGGCAACTGTCATTGCTAGGGAAATTATAGGTCAGAGGTCAGCTTAAGTCAGATAGTTGCTGGCTGCCCACTGCCTGACCTCACACATTGTCTCCCATCTTCTATGTGTGCAGAAGGTTAGGCTGGCCAGTTTATCAGCAGCAACTGTCAGCCTTCGTATTCAAACAACGCTAAATATAAATATAAAGCCTTCATATGTAAGTATGATCAGTTAAAGTGTAACTTTACACAAAACAAAAATTTGATACATTGTAGCTTACCAATCATTGGCTGTGGTGGCTGCATTCGTTTTATTTTTTCAGGCTTTTATTTCTTTATTTTAAACTGGTGAACAGCCAGTAATACATTTTCTGTATTAGGCTGGCTACATTTACTCCTCCACTGCATCTATGGAGAAGCAGTGTAGTCACTCTTGGATAGCAGTATTGTCAATCTGTGTTTTGGTGACTAATAATGTGAAGGCAAACTGTAGCTAGCATTTATTAAACAGTTACAGCAAACTTTTTTGTTACCTTTTTTGGATAAAAGTTTTACATAAATAAATAAAAACCATTGTAAGCAACGCTGTCAGTCTTAAATGGTTTTCCTCAACACTAGGGTTGAGCGAACCCGAACTGTAAAGTTCGGGTTCAAACCGGACTTTAGGATTTTCGGTACCGGACCCAAACCCAAACATCGTACTGTATGTTCGTTATCGAGTTCGGTGTCCGGCAATTTAACCACTTGCCGACCGCCGCACGACTATCTACGTTGGCGGTCAGCCCCTCACAGGCAAAGTGACGTAGGGCTACGTCACTAGCTTGTGAGGGTCTAGGGAGCGAGCGCGCGCCCCCGGAGGCGCGCTCCCGCTCCCGAGTGGTCACGGACCCCCCCGCGCGTGTGACCGGCGGACCCGATGTCCACCGGCCACTCTGCGATCGGCGGGGGAGAGGGAGAAAGTCAGGCAGCTTGTGTAAACAAGCTGCCTGTCATTCTCCTCGCTGTATGAGAGCTGATCATCTGGATCTACTATGTAGATCCGTTGATCACTCTGCATACAGCTGAAGCCCCAGCCAATCACAGTTAGAATCACGCCCCTAGGGACACACACAGCCCCTCCCTCTCAAATAAAGTTAACCCCTTCACTACCAGTGTATTTTTACAGTAACAGTGCATATGTATAGCACTGATTACTGTAGAAATGTCACTGGTAACCCCAAAAGTGTCAAAAATGTCAGTCAAGGGTCCGATCTGTCCGCCGCAATGTCGCAGTACCGCAAAAAAAATCGCAGATCGCCGCCATTACGCGTTAAAAAAAAAAACAACAAAAATGACAAAAATCTTTCCCTTAGTTAGTAAACGCAATAACTTTTGTGCAAACCAATCAAAATACGCTTTTTGCGATTTTTTTTACCAAACATAGGTAGCATAAAACAAATTGGCCGAAAATTTTAAAAAATTTTGATTTTTACATTTTTTTTGGGGGGAATTTCATATAAAAAAAAGGGAAAAATATTGCTATTTTTGCAAAATGGACGCTCTTTTTTTGTTTATAGCGCGTGATCAAAAAATCGCACAGGTGATCAAATACCGCCAAAAGAAAGCTCTGTTTGTGGGAAAAAAAGGACGCCAAATTCGTTTAGGTACAGCGTCGCACGACCGCGCAATTCTCCGTTAAAGTCACGCAGTGCCGAATCGCAAAATACCCCCTGGTCGGAATGGGGGTAAAATCTTCCGGGGCTTAAGTGGTTAATGGCATGTAAAAATAGATGCAGGGCAGCCAATCCACAAGCTTTTAACTGGTGTGCCCTAGAAGCCATCACAGCCATGCCTACTAATGGCATGGCTGTGATTGGCCAGTGCAGCATGTGACCCAGCCTCTATATAAGCTGGAGTCACATAGCGCCGCACGTCACTCTGCTCTATCTAGTGTAGGGAAAGCATGCAGCTGCTGCTTTGAGGGAGAGAATAGGTGTAGGGCAGAATCTTTAATCAGAACTTCAACTCAGCGATCATTCTACATAGATTTTGTTGTGTACTAGGGCACTGCTGCTGCTTTAAGGGAGAGAATATAGAAGGAGGACAGAATCTTTATTCTTTAATCAGAACTTCAACTCAGCGATCTACATAGATTTTGTTGTGTGGGTGCAGTGCACAATCTTTTTGCCTTGCCCTGTTAGTTAGGTGGGCGGCGGGCGCGGGGGGGGGGGGTTTGGGGGTACGTTTTATGCAGGTTCAGTGCACCATCATATTCAGTGTGCATTTAAAGCTATCTATACAGTAGCTATAATTTTCTGGGTTTTTAAAACTCCCTTTTTGGGCTAAAATCCACAATTTTATAGCCCTTGCTTGCTGCATCTGTACGTGTAGAATTCAACCTGCTGTCCTACTGTGTTAGTCATGTGTGATAAAAACAAGCTTGAAATACTGCAATCATTTTCAGGGCTTGAAAAAACACTCATTTTTGGCATCACCCTCCATCTTGGGGCTCTGTCGCATTATTCAGTGCGCATTTAAAGCTATACATAGCTATAATTTTCTCGTTTTTTAAAAACACCCTTTTTGGGCTAAAATCCCCAATTAAATTTGAGAAATATGAGGAGAACGTCAAATAAGGGACGTGGCCCTGGTCATGGTGCTGCTGGTTGAGCTCCTGTTGCAAGGAGAGGATGTGGTCGATCTGTGCCAGCTACACGCACAAGTGAAACACCTTCCTCAGGTGCGAGTAGGCGACAGAACCTGCAGTAGTATTTTGTCAGGCCTAATGCGGCTCTACGAATGTTGAAGCCAGAACAAGTACAGGCGATAGTAGATTGGGTTGCTGACAGTGCCTCCAGTGCCGTCACATTGTCTCCCACCCAGTCTCCTGCTGAAAGATCAGAGTTGGCACCTGCAGCCGATGTCCATCAGTCTTTCACCTCACCCCCTTGCAAATCAGCCAAGCAGTCTGAGGCCCAAGTCATGCAGCAGTCTCTTCTGCTTTTTGATGACTATGTTAGCATGGTTTCCCAGGGCCATCCACCTAGCCCTGCCCCAGAAGGGGAAGAGATTAAGTGCACCGATGCCCAACCACTTATGTTTGAAGATGAGTACATGGGAGGACCATCGCAGCACATCTTGGATGATGACGAAACACAGGTGCCAACTGCTGCAGCTTTCCGAATTGTGCAGACTGACAAGGAGAGCAGGGGTGAAGACTGGATGGAAGATGATATGGAGGACGATGAGGTCCTTAACCCCACATGGAATCAACGCCATGCAGGTGACCTGTGTAGTTTGGAGGAAGAGGTGGTGGCCACACAGAGCCACCAGCACAGCAGAAGAGGGAGCAGGGTGCAAAAGCAGAGCGGCCGTCCACTAGACAGTACACCTGCTACTGCCCAACGCAGCAAGGGACCGAGCACACCAAAGCCAGCTCCAAGGAGTTGTCTAGCGTGGCAGTTCTTCAGACAATGTGCTGATGACAAGACACGAGTGGTTTGCACGCTGTGAAATCAGAGCCTGAAGCGAGGCATAAACGTTCTCAACCTGAGCACAACCTGCATGACCAGGCATCTAAGTGCAAAGCACGAGCTGCAGTGGAGTAGACACCTCAAAAACCAAGAAAGGTCTCTGGCTCCTCCTGCTTCCTCTTCTGCTGCAGTCTCGGCCTCTTCATCCACCTCTGTAGTGACAGTGGCATCTGCCATCCTGCAAACAGAGGGTCAGCCAGCAACACCACCACCTGGGTCACCAACCATCTCCACAATGTCCCATGGAAGCGTTCAGCTCTCTATCTCCCAAACACTGGAGTGGAAGAGAAAGTACCCCCCTAACCACCCGTGATCCCTGTCCCTGAATGCCAGCATTTCAAAAATACTGGCCTTTGAAATGCTGTCATCCCGTCTGGTGGAGACACAGTTTTAAAAACCTTATGGTGGTGGCTGTCCCACAGAACGTCGTGCCTAGCCACCACTACTTTTCCAGGCGAGCCATCCCTTCCCTGCACAACCAAGTGGGGGACAAAATCAGGTGTGCACTGCGCAACGCCATCTGTGGCAAGGTCCACCTAACTACGGATACTTGGACCAGTAAGCACGGTCAGGGACGTTATATCTCCCTAACAGCACACTGGGTAAATGCAGTGGCGGCTGGGCCTGAGGCGGATAGCAGTTTGGCGCATGTCCTTCCACCACCGAGGATGGCAGGGCGCTTCAGTTTACCTCCTGTTGCTAAGTCCTCCTACTCCGCTTCCTTATCCTCTACCACCTCCTCATCCGGTCAGCGTAACACCTTCACACCACCAACTTCAGCACAGCCAGGGGTAAACGACAGCAGGAAGTTTTAAAACTTGCCTGTTTGGGGGAAAAACCCCACACCGCACAGGAGTTGTGGAGGGGCATTGAACAACAGACCGATGAGTGGTTGGTGTCAGTGAGCGCCCGGCCTGGTGATGTGCGATAATAGGTGAAATCTCGTAGCAGCTCTGGGCATAGCTGGTTTGACGCACATCCCTTGCCTGGTGAATGTGCTGAATTTGGTGGTGCAGAGGTTCTTTAAAAATTACCCCAAAATGTCAGAGCTGCTGCAGAAAGTGCGGGCCATCTGTGCTCACTTTCGGCGTTCTCAACCTGCTGCTGCTCGCCTGTCAGCACTGCTGGTGGCATTCCCACCTGACAGCGGGGGCACAGTGGAAGCACAAGGCGAAAGGCAGAGGAGGAGGAAGAGGTAGCCAACACAGCCGGGCACCGTCAGCACCGCAGAAGGCAGGGTTAGCATGTTTGCAGAACACTTGCCATGCTCTTAACAACATTTTTCTGCCATTTGCAGCCCTCTATCCCTTTCCATTACTTTTTTAGAGCCATTTTAGTGCTCAAAAGTTCGGGTCCCCATTGACTTCAATGGGGTTCGGGGTCAAGTTTGGGTCATGTTTGGGTCCCGAACTCAAACTTTTTTGTGAAGTTCGGCCGAACCCATCTAACCCGAACATCCAGGTGTCCGCTCAACTCTACTCAACACTCTAACTGCCAACTTTGCTGGTCACAGACTGGTGACAGACTGTACTTTATATATGTCATTTTTCATTTTGGTCATTGCTCCACTTTATTAACGAAAGACCAACCAAAGCCTTTTTCTTGTCTTTTGAAATGAAAAGATATTTAAATGCTTACAATACTTGCCGAAGTATAACAATAAAGCCTAAGTTTAATCTGCCTATATCTTGTCTTCCCTTGTTCCTCCTTTTCTTTCTCATCAACATTCTGATTTAAGTTATGGCGAAACCACATGTGTGAGACTTTTTCCCAGCCTGGCCATATACAGAGCCCCAACAACCAAGTTGCACCTCCAGTGAACATACAATATGGCACAGCAGGCCACTAAGCAGTTCACATCTGACACTGGCAGTGCATGCTGTCACCTATAAAAGGAAGCCACCAAAGAACACATACTCAACAGAAGTTTTAAGGTAGTGTGACAGACCAACTAGCACCCCACTTGGGTGCTTCTATCAAGATACAGCTTCCTTCACTCTGGAACCAGGAACCAGGTACTATAGCTGAGCATTGCACTCAAGAACTAGACAACACCAGATAAGGTGCAAACTGGAACTGACTTTTTTGTAAATTCAGAATATATACCACACAACATCAGATAAGAGTCTAAACACATTATCCCAAACAATGCAAACTTTAAATAGTTATATCATTAGCACATCTAAGGAACAGCCAACATAAACATAATCAGTAATTTAATTAAACAAAAATCTAAATGTTAACTAGTCACTAGTGATGGGCGAATGGTTTGGGCCGAGCATTGGTTCAGCCTCAAACAGCGCCCATTCGGGTGTTCGCCGAACCTCCGAATTTGTGGAGCGCTCAGAGGGATGTGTGCCCGCCGAGCACCCCACAATCCATTACCACTGCACAGTGCATTCTAAGCCCTGACTGGCTGAAGCAATGCATCTGCCTGCTGATCAGGTGCAAGGCTTTGGCCAATAAGGGCACAGTGAATAGCTGGCTGTTAAGGAGCAGGTCGGGAAGCTGGGCACCATGTCCTTAACAACGAATGAGTCATCAGCTGTCAGTGGACATCCCCACTGACAGCTGAATGGAAAAAAAAAACATTGCCGGCAATATAAAAATGTGAAAAAGAAAACGACATGGGGGTCCCCCCAATCCCTAACAGACCCTTTGGGTGTGGTATTGATTTTAAGGGGAACTCCACGCCAAAATTTAAAAACAAAATGGCGTGGGGTCCCCCCCAAAATCCCATACCATACCGATGCATGCTGTGTTGTTGATATCACAAGGGGGTGGTGCCACCAGGTGATGTCGCCAGGTGGCCCTGCCCTTTACCTGTTGTCACAATGCCAGGTGGCCCTGCCCTTTACCTGTTGTTACCTTTACCTAAATGTCACAATGCGAAGCAGGCAGAATGCAATAGCCGTTGTCATGGGCAGAACTTTTTTTGGGGGCAGGCGGTGCAGCGGGCGTCATGATGGACGATGGATCTAATTCGGGGGACATTGTTTTTTATTTTCAATAAAGGAATTGTCAAAGACTGTGTGTATTTTTTTTTCTTTTGTCAGTTTTTTTTGGTGAATGAGCAGGGGTACAGTGTACCCCATGATTATTCACATGGGGGGGCAGGATCTGGGGGTTCACTTATTAAAGGGGGCTTTCAGATTTCGATAAGCCCCCTGCTCACAGACCCTCACAACTACAGCCCTGAGTTGTAAGGAAGAGGCCCTTGCCCCCCATTAATATTGGGACAAGGTGCTTTGGGGTGGGGGACAGAGCCCCGCCTGCCCCAAAGCAACTCCCCATGTTGAGAGCATGTGGTCTGGTATGGTTCAGGAGGGGGGCCTCACTCATCCCCCCTTTCCTGGCCTGCCAGGCTGTATGCCTGTTAAAGGGTCTGGTATGAATCTGCGGAGCGACCCCACGCCATTAAAAAAAAAAAAAATGCTGTGGGGGTTCCCCAAAAATCTGGGTCTGGTATGGATTTTAGGGAGGATCCCACAGCATTTTTAAATAAAAATTTTGTCAGGGGGTTCCCTTTAAAATCCATACCAACCCCCCCCCCCCCTCCCCCCCACACCTTTTTTTTTCCACAATTTTGTAATGCCGGCGATGGGTTTTTATTTTTTCAAGAAAGTTTGCAGCCAGGAGAATCAGTTTAAAAGTCTTTTTTTTATTTATATATGTCTTTTTTGCTGCAGCAGATTCTATACATGGTAAAGATTGTGCCCTTTTAAAGGCAGACTAAGGGGGATCTCCCAGGCACTATATTAACCACTTCCCGCCCACCCTATTACAGATTGACGGCGGGAATGTGGTTGAATTATCCTGACCCAACGTCATATGACAGCGGGCAGGATAACAAGAGCGCACACAGCAGCGATCGTGCATGTAGTGTGTCCCTCAGACACAGCGCATACCCGATCAGGGTAGACAGCCAATACAATTGGCTGTTTACCACGTGATCGGCTGTGTCCAATCACAGCCGGTCACAACAATAACACAGGAGAGCCATTACTACTGATCATAGCTGTTCTCCTCACACACACCGATCATGTGAGGAGAACAGCAGAGATCAGTGTACAGTGAATAAAACATCTTCATTTATTACAGTAAAAAGTGCACTTCACATTCCCCCCCCCAATAAAGAGGACCTGTCACCTAGTGTCACAGCCCATCTGTCACATCTGGATCTGTCAGAACATCTGGATCTGTCACCACATCTAAATAATCTCTCAGCACATCCAACAGCCCGCCAGTACCCATCAGTACCGCCAGTACCCACCAGTACCGCCAGTTTTTTTGGGGCAGGCGGTGCAGCGGGCGTCATGATGGACGATGGATCTAAATCGGGGGACATTGTTTTTTATTTTCAAAAAAGGAATTGTCAAAGACTGTGTGTATTTTTTTTCTTTTGTCAGTTTTTTTGGTGAATGAGCAGGGGTACAGTGTATCCCATGCTTATTCACATGGGGGGGGGGGGCAGGATCTGGGGGTTCACTTATTAAAGGGGGCTTTCAGATTTCGATAAGCCCCCTGCTCGCAGACCCTCACAACTACAGCCCTGAGTTGTGAGGAAGAGGCCCTTGCCCCCATTAACATGGGGCAAGGTGCTTTGGGGTGGGGGACAGAGCCCCGCCTGCCCCTTAGCATCTCCCCATGTTGAGAGCATGTGGCCTGGTATGGTTCAGGAGGGAGGCCCTCACTCACCCCCCATTTCCTGGCCTGCCAGGCTGTATGCCTGTTAAAGGGTCTGGTATGAATCTTCGGAGCGACCCCACGCCATTTAAAAAAAAAAATGCTGTGGGGGTTCCCCAAAAATCTGGGTCTGGTATGGATTTTAGGGAGGATCCCACAGCATTTTTAAATAAAAATGTTGTCAGGGGGTTCCCTTTAAAATCCATACCAGACCCGAAGGCCCAACCCCCCCCCTCCCCCACACCATTTTTTTTCCACAATTTTGTAATGCCGGTGATGGGTTTTTATTTTTTCAAGAAAGTTTGCAGCCAGGAGAATCAGTTTAAAAGTCTTTTTTTTTTCTTTATATATGTCTTTTTTGCTGCAGCAGATGCTATACATGGTAAAGATTGTGCCCTTTTAAAGGCAGACTAAGGGGGATCTACCAGGCACTATATTAAAGGAGATTTTCCATTTTTTTCTCGCTTTAAGCATTATTAAAATCACTGCTCCTATAACAACAATCTTTTTTTAAAAAAAAAAAATGTTTGCATTGATACATGTCCCCCCAGGGCAGTACCCGGGCCCCCATGCCCTTTTTATGGCCAATAACTTACATATAAGCCTTCAAAATGGGGATTTTCAAATTTGGGTCCCATAGACTTTAATAGAGTTCATGGTTTGGGTCCAAACTTTTTCCATGTTAGGGAGTTCTGGTGCGAACCGAACCGGAGGGGTGTTCAGCCCATCACTACTAAACACCTAGACAAGCCTAAGTGTCTCAGATCATTGCCCGACAGTTCTGCACCAGTCCCACAGATACACAAAGTACATTACACATGCTGACTGTCAGGTGTTTGGCTTTCACTGATGTATTCTGTCCACTACAAAGGTCATCATAAGAAAAAAACAAGTGTAGAAGCTTCTCCGACTCACTCTGCAGGAGGGCCACCATATTACCTTTGACCATTCACCTGTACAAGATTAATAATACTCCTTTCTATCCACTCCAGAAGGGAAGCTGTAATGTCCTTATTCGGAGAATTATCCCAGGTCTTGCTCTCAGCATTCATTTTGTTGACCGGCATAAGCAGACATTATTCCCCATCTCCTCCATGGGCCATAATCAGTGGGTAGAAGGTTAACCCCTAGTCCCCTCCAAAAGCCTCTGTCCCAGTTGGGTTTGTCACAGGTAGGTTTTGTATATAATTGTTTACTTTATTATTAGGATTAGGATTTAAAAAACAATAATTAAATATTTTCTTTTTATCTCTGTAAATATAAATTGCTATTGTATACACTGTATATATTGTATTTTAATATTTTCCATTTTTTGTAGCCACCAGGTGGAGCTCCAGGCTCCTCTTCATTTGATAAATTCTCTTTCTACATCCTGCTGAAAAAGGGGAAGATCCAGCAAGAGTGTTTTTCCAGTGTCCAGTCACCTAAAGTTAGCAGCATATAACTCATGGAATATGAATCTATTCCTGTATCTTGTTTATATGATTGTATAACATATAAGATTTAACAGCAGTGATTCATTCCATATCAGATGGTTCAGTCCAAAATTTTAGTCAGACAAGTGAAACCCTAGGCAGACATGTACATCTGTAATGTCTCTTTAGGTAACCCATGGTGCTCTGGGAATCCTTGGTTGTATATTATATGTTCTCTGTAAAACAAAGATTGTATACATTTAGTAAAAAAATATGAAAAAATGCAAAAATGTATAAAAAAATAAAATAAAATTTAACTAAAAGCATTATTGTTTCCTTTTAAAGGCTGGTAATTTATCAGATTGCCCATCTGACGAGAATCATTCATATGTATAAGGAGAAGCTGACTAGACAGGACAGAAAGTGCAGTTATGTGATTTCTTCAATCCCACTTTTGCTTTTCTTGTCAGAAGATGATCTGAGTGATTCGCTCACGATTTCAATCCCTCCTGTACTACCTAGGCACATAAAGTGAACTATATTCTGGTTTGTCCAGGAATATTATCATGGCAAGTGCTGCTTGAGACAAAATGTATACCTTGCTTTATAACAGAAATGGCCCTCTACCAAATAAAAATGCAATGTGTAAGCTTGTACAAAAAAATACCATGAAATAAATACAAATGAATATGCAGCCATGGGAAAACATGTCAATTCCATGTTAAAGGTTAACAACAGTCTTCAAAACAAGCAAGTTTATCCTGTACTTGTATGTTGTTGGACCAGAAGTCTGTCTGCTTCCTGCATCTAAATCATTTTAGTTTGTAAGAATGATTAGAACGCATTAGCAATACCATTATCACATAATTTCAGAAATTATTCATTCTTCCATTAGAAATTGTTTTTTTCTGTTCTACTCCCTCTTATACTCTTAGGCACTTCTTAATCTAACATCATTTAATCTGCTATCATTGCTTTGGTATTTGTTAGCATTCTATTCCAGATATACTCAGGATATTTCGCTAGATATTGAGCAAGCTTCATCCTAATATATATTATTTATTACTTGTGTAATTTGGCTTGGGTCGATTTCTAAGGCTGCATTTTTACAAGAGATTGAAGTATAAAGTTTGAAGACTAAGCACATACTTAAGGATCACATATTGGATAATCTTGTAAGTAATTTGTCTCCAAATTATTTCTTTCTGGGATAAGGCTTGCTCCAAGTCTGTATCTCTGAAAAGAGCCCCAAACATTATCCATTTAACTTGTCTTCTAAGTCAATATTTTGAATCCCTTGGCATGCAGATTATTTCTGAAGGCAATCGTGTCTTTCTTTGGTGAAAAAAAGTCCCAGCTGCATCAATAAATATCTAAACTTTCTGACAAGGTCGCTTAATCATTAGCAGAGCTGGCTGGGCCCAGGCTGCCTTATCTGTACAGCTAATGCTTCATGTGCATGTTTCTTAATTGCTATTCAGAGGCAAATCTTCCTGCTCAAAGCTCTCACTTTCTGATGTGTTACTGCCATTGTAAGTAGATTATCTTACTAATAAACCCATATAGCTTCCTTCTGCCAATCCCCCTCTGATTTACTCCTTGAAACTCTTGAGATAAGCAAAAACCTTTGGTTTGGAAATGCTAATTGCAAAGGTCAGTTCTCAATGGCCAAAATATGCTGCTTAATATTCAGTTAATTATTTTTAGTAGCATCGGGCTTTTAGAAATACATTATTCAGCTGACAGTTAAAGGTAAATAACTGTATGAATTCTGTGTATTGTGTGTGTGTGTTTTTTTTAACTTGATCTTGTTACGCGAGGGCATATTTTAGGTTATACATTTCCAAATGCATTAGTGGAATGGAGCATAATGAGTCAGCTTTTGTCTAGTGAATGTAAAAGAGGATTAGTCTCACAGAGCTATCTTTGACCTTTGAAATCATGTTTGCTGACCCAGAATCACCTCAAATAACTCGTGCTAATTCTTAGCTATGAATGGGTTGTATGCTGCTTTTGCAAGACATTTATTCCCTGCACTGCTTAAAGTGGCTCCGTAGTAAATATAACAAGCTAATAAGCTGCACAGCAGACACTATGAACTGCCTGTACTTATCTGCCTTTCCTTGCTGTCTGCTCTACAGCCACAGCATGTTGACAGTCCTGTGCACATTTTATTTTTATGAAATCTGCATTATGTTCTGGGCCAAACCAATCTCATTGTATCCTCACTACCAAGCCCTGAATTGTGGGAGGAGGATGGGATGGCTCCCCAAATCCAGAAGAACAAGGTACTTCAGTGAAGAAGTGGGGAAGCAAAATGTAGGTATTGTATGCTACTTGCAGCATAAGCTCTTTGTGTTAAAGCTAGGGCATGATAGCCAAGGCACTGGTGTGTTGGAATAGATTGGACAAATGCAGATGTTTTTGTCAAGGCAGTGGATTAAAATCTGTGTTAATTTCGTCTGCAAAAATATTTTCATCATAATTCTTCTCAGCTGCATGTTTTCGGTGACGAAAACTCAACGAAAAGAAAATTTGAGTTAAGTCAATTGACGAAAACTGTGACCAAAATCAATTTTAATTTTCAACAATAAACGCAAATGGAATGAAAATGTGAGAGAGGGATGTTTACCCACCAGAACTTAAGCTTCCCTTGGAGCTCTGCCTCTGTTAAAGCCCCAGCCCCCTGACAAGCTCTATTGGCTGAGAGACCTAGGTTCCCTCTGTCTACCTGCTGCCTGGGAGTTCTGGAACAATGGCCTTCAATTTACGTGGTGAGTGTTTCCCCTCCCTGCAAGGTAGCAGTGCTTAGCAGTGTGTAAAATAACAGCCTTCCCAGACCAGTTTATTGCCCTGTGCACTCCCTCACTCCAATTTACTTCCCCATCCCCTCTACATGTTATTGGATTTTTACTCCAGAAGTATATAATGAGTTTGGAATTTCTAGAGAAATGCTTAAATAGTGCATTACAATTTAACTAAATCCATTAGTCGATTAAAATGTACTGGAGATTTCAGTCGACTAAAATACGACTAAAACTTTAACAATACAGATGATTAAATACAACTAAAAAAAAAAATGAATCTTTATTAAAAATACTAGCATTAAAACGAAATTGAAATTTGAAGTCAAAATAAAACTGATTGAAATACTGTACAAGCCTCAATAAAAATTGGTAATTGGTCTTTTCTACTCTCTTCCAAATAGGATAGGTTCTCCCCCCTCTCATGTAAGAACCAGCAATCAAGGCTTATTTCAAAAATGATAAACCCAATATCGCCAACACCTACAGTATATTGTGTTGTCAGCATAGCCTAGCAAACATTCAGCAAAAAAGTATTCCCTGTACAAAGACAGAGAGGAAAGAGGCTATATTGGTGGCAAAGAATGGCAATTGGGATACAAAATAAAATAGTATGATACTTTATTTATCTCAATGAATACATTTATCAATA
The DNA here is from genome assembly GCF_965119305.1 of Pelophylax lessonae. Lineage (NCBI taxonomy): Eukaryota > Metazoa > Chordata > Amphibia > Anura > Ranidae > Pelophylax > Pelophylax lessonae. The sequence continues at coordinate 241,375,146 of NC_138768.1, read as the reverse complement.
AAATATTTCCCCGGTTAGGGAAATACCAGGACCACATCCACTGTGCATGTTAGACATGCTAACATAAAAACGAAAAACACAACACAATACAACATAGATAAACAGAACCATCCAGATGCCAGGTGAACCTGACACACAGAAAATTACCACGGCAAGTCGCCGTATCCAAATGACCAAAATTGTATGAATAAGGTAATATTCCTGTGTGTGAGCGCCTGGGAGCTCAAGCTAAGGGATAGGACAGAGATGTCTATAGGAGGACTATCAAAACAGAAGGTGCTATTGTCTATTAGTGAAGGTGTAATAAACCTATGGTAACTGCAAAGTCCAATGGCTAAGCCTATGTCTATACAATAAAGTAACGTAGGTGAATTGGGGAATCCCCTAGATGCTGTAAAATCAAATTACTATGTGGATCGGCAGTCCATAAATTTAGGTATCATAATGAACAAACCCTCTGAAATAGGGACTCAAAAGAGAAAGGTTTGTCTGCTCCTAAAAAAAAAAAAAAAAACGCAATGGAATTATGACAGATGAACGTCCATATGGATCTCTGCTGGTGGATATTAGATTGATAAAGCCCCGTACTGTGGGAACGTAATGGATTCTCTCAGGAGCTGCAGACACCCAAAGGTGTATGTGAAGCTGCCTATTCCCTAGTGCTGTTGAAAGCAGTTCTTAAGGGAATGGTGCCGCATGTGTATAGGGTCTTCAGTGTACCTGGGATCTAGGGTATACCTGGTGTTAGTTTGGCATATTTTTAAAGCATGTAGTACTTTACCTCCCTTATGGAGCCGGCAAGGCGCTGCTCACTGCCACAATTCCTAAAGCGGTACTTTAGATGATATAAGTTCAGACTGCTGCTTTTGCATTCCTTGGTATTACTCCAGGATTAGAGTTGAGCGAACACCTGGATGTTTGGATTCAGCGGGTTCGACCGAACTTGGAAAAAAAAGTCCGGGTTCGTGACCCGGACTTAACCCAAACTTTGTCCCAATCACGAACTCCATTGAAGTCAATGGACAACCGAACTTTTGAGCACTAAAATGTCTCTAAAACAAACATGGAAAGGGCTAGAGGGCTGCAAATAGCAGCAAAATAATCTTAAGAGCATGGCAAGTGCTCTGCAAACAAATGTGGATAGGGAAATAACTTAAAAGAACATAAAAAACAGAAACATAAAAAATAATCATCTTGAATGATGTAGGAGGAAGACTAGGCCCATATGGAGTAGGAGGTTGAGGTGGCGGAGGATATGGCGGTGGATATGGCGGTGTAGGTGGAAGTGGCGGTGGCAGTGGAGGAGGAGGACGAGGTAGCCAACGCTGGTTTTGGTTTTTAATAAAAAAATGTTTTAAATTCGGGTACACCCCAAAAAGAGTAAGAAAGATGAAATCCAGCAATGGCTGGGTAAGGCCGGTATACATGTCTATTCTGCACAAGGTATGGACAAGTCCTGTGGAATCCATGCCTGGTTCATTTTAATGAACGTGAGCTTGTCCACATTGGCTCTGGACAGACAGCTGCGCCTGTCTGTGATAACGCCCCCAGCCGTGCTAAATACCCGTTCAGATAATACACTGGCTGCAGGGCAGGACAGCACCTCCAAGGCATAAAGGGAAAGGTCAGGCCATGTGCCCAACTTGGAGACCCAGAAGTTGAAGGGGGCAAACCTGTCATTCAGTACGTCTAGGCGTGTGCACACATACTGCTCCACCATGTTAGTGAAATGCTGCCTCCTGCTAAGACGTTCCATATCAGCTGGTGGTGCTGCTGCTTGTTGTGGCGTGCTGACAAAACTTTTCCACATTTCGGCCATGCTAACCCTGCCTTTTGAGGTGCTGGCGGTGCCCTGGCAGCGTTGACAACCTTTCCTCCTGCTCCCCTGCCTTGGCCTTGTTTTTCCACTGTGCCCCTGCTGTTAGGTGGGAATGCATCTCCTCCTCCTCATCCTCGTCATCCTCCAGAACTGTGCCCCTGCTGGACAATTGTGTCCCTGGCGTTTGTGTGTGCAGGAACCCTCCCTCGGGGGCACTTGCGAATGACTGCCCTGAAAGCCTTGGAAATGTTACCTCTTCATCCTCCTCATCCTGTGCCACATCCTCTTCCATCATCGCCCAAAGTGTTTTTTCAAGAAGGCATAGAAGTGGGATAGTTAAGCTGAGAATGGCATCATCAGCACTGGCCATGTTGGTGGAGTACTTGAAACAGTGCAACAAGGCACACAGGTCTCGCATGGTGGCCCAGTTATTGGTGGTGAAGTGGTGCTGTTCGGCAGAGCGACTCACGCTTGCGTGCTGCAGCTGAAACTCCACTATGGCCTGCTGCTGCTCGCACAGTCTGGCCAGCATGTGCAAGGTGGAGTTCCACCTTGTGGGCACGTCACATATGAGGTGGTGAGCGGGAAGGCCGAAGTTACGCTGCAGCGCTGACAGGCGAGCAGCAGCAGGGTGAGAACGCTGAAAGTGCACACAGACGGCCCGCACTTTCTGCAGCAGCTCTGATGTATCGGGGTAATTTCTAAGGAACCTCTGCACCACCAAATTCAGCACATGCGCCAAGCAAGGGATGTGTGTCAAACCAGCTAGGCCCAGAGCTGCTATGAGATTTCGCCCGTTATCGCACACCACCAGGCCTGGCTTGAGGCTCGCTGGCAGCAATCACTCATCGGTCTGCAGTTCAATGCCCCTCCACAACTCGTGCGCGGTGTGTGGTTTTTCACCCAAACAGGCAAGTTTTAAAACTGCCTGCTGTCATTTACCCCTGGCTGTGCTGAAGTTGGTGGTGAAGGTGTTACGCTGACCAGAAAAGGAGGCGGTAGAGGATGAGGAAGCGGAGTAGGAGGAGTTAGGAACAGGAGGCAAACTGAAGCGCCCTGCAATCCTCGGTGGTGGAAGGACATGCGCCAAACTGCTATCCGCCTCAGGCCCAGCCGCCACTGCATTTACCCAGTGTGCTGTTAGGGTGATATAAAATCCCTGACCGTGCTTACTGGTCCACGTATCCATAGTTAGGTGGACCTTGCCACAGATGGCGTTGCGCAGTGCACACCTGATTTTGTCACCCACTTGGTTGTGCAGGGAAGGGATTGCTTGCCTGGAAAAGTAGTGGCGGCTGGGCACAACATACAGTGGGACAGCCATAAGGCTCTTAAAACTCTGCGTCTCCACCAGCCAGAATGACAGCATTTCAAAGGCCAGGAATTTTGAAATGCTGGCATTCAGGGCCAGGGATTGCGGGTGGGTAGGGGGGTACTTTCTCTTCCGCTCCAGTGTTTGGGAGATAGAAAGCTGAACGCTTCCACAAGACATTGTGGAGATGGTTGTTGGTGACCCAGGTGGTGGTGTTGCTGGTGGATCCTCTGTTTGCGGGGTGGCAGGTGCCACTGTCACTACAGAGGTGGATGAAGAGGCCGAGACTGCAGCAGCAGAAAAGGAAGCAGGAGGAGCCAGAGACATTTCTTGGTTTTTGAGGTGTGCACTCCACTGCAGCTCGTGCTTTGCACTTAGATGTCTGGTCATGCAGGTTGTGCTCAGGTTGAGAAGGTTTATGCCCCGCTTCAGGCTCTGATTGCACAGCGTGCAAACCACTCGTGTCCTGTCATCATCACATTGTCTGAAGAACTGCCTTGCTGCATTGGGCAGTAGCAGGCGTAGGGTCTAGGGCACGGCCGCTCCGCTTTTGCACCCTGCTCCCTCTTCTGCTGTGCTGGTGGCTCTGTGTGACCACGTCTCTTCCTCCAAAAAACTCAGGTCACCTACATGACGTTCATTCCATGTGGGGTCGAGGACCTCATCGTCCTCCACATCGTCTTCCACCCAGTCTTCACCCCTGCAACCCTTGTCGGTCTCCACAATTCGATATTCCGCAGCAGTTGGCACCTGTGTTTCATTATCATCCGAGACGTGCTGCGATGGTCCTCCCATGTACTCATCTGGAAACATAAGTGGTTGGGCATCGGTGCACTCAATCTCTTCCACTTCTGGGGCAGGGCTAGGTGGATGGCCCTGGGAAAGCATGCTAACAGAGTCATCTAAAAGAAGAAGAGATTGCTGCATGAATTGGGGCTCAGACTGCTTGGCTGATTTTCAAGGGGGTGCGGTGACAGATTGATGGACATCAGCTGCAGGTGCCAACTCTGACCTTTCAGCAGAAGACTGGGTGGGAGACAATGACAGACAGTACCCGAACATACAGTGAAATGTCCGGGTTCGGGTCCAGGTACCGAATACCCAAAAGTCCGCTACGAACACAAACAATACAGTCCGGGTTCGCTCAACCCTATCCAGGATAACTCTGTATGCACATCAGCTGTTTCTCCTTGGCGATCCGTATCCGGTCACTGGCTTTTCTATATCTCTCTTATAGATCGCCACCTTGCTGGGGATACCATGAGTGGCGTCTCGGGCGTTGATGATATCAACGCATTTTGCAATGCTATTGCGTAGTTTCGTCCGGACATCTGGTGGTTATCCATGGGTTCTTTTTAGGCGTGTCTCCATGTCAGATAGAGCCACCCTATATGATTTTCTCTTAAAGGAACAGCTTTTTGTTTTTCTCTCGTTCTGTGTCTATACTGTCATAAAGGCAAGGGTTAGTTGTGAATCATCTATACAAGTATAAGGTATCTACAGTGAAACAGCTAAACTTTTACTTGTATTTATTGTATTTTATTTATTCTAACATACTAGGACGAGAGGTAGGAGAATGAAAGGAGGGGAGAGGGGAGAAAAAGAATAAAGAAAAGGAGGGGAGCGGCAAGAAGGACAAGACAGATGACAAAAGACAGGGGCAAAAATGTATTGCAAGGGTTTTTTCTGAGTTTTTTTCTTTAATTTTGCATATGTGTTTATCTATCCTAACTTTTAGTTGCCATTTCATCCTCCCTCTCACCAGCGCTATTTGCACTGATGAAGTATTCAATTGCCAAAACATTGAAAAAATGTCCTAGCATCATGAGAATAAAATTGGCTGCCATAGATGAAAATTTAGCTATGTATCCGAATGACTAAATCCTGTTTCTCAAGGACCCTGGTCTATCCCTTCAGGCTGCACTACAGATCTTAGAAATGTATGTGGTGTTTTTCAGCCTGAATGTTTTTTGGAGCAAGTCTCAAATACTTCCAGTGATGTGATGTGCTTGGCAGACCCCCATCTCTTTTTATCTCAGCAACAAAGTTCAAGCTTAAGACATTGCAAGATTTGCCCCTCTCCCTAGGTGGAAAAAAAAATAAAAAAAAATGTTGTCCTTTAATCCCTTAATGTCATCCTTTGTATGGGGTACAGCTCATCCATCCATTAAGCTTCAGATTCTGCATTGCTTTTGGCTTCTAAATCTACACAAGTATTTTGTAGCCACACACCTAACCCACACTCGTAATTGGCTACTATCTAATAAAACAAACCATCTGCCATTTAGGTAAAGACAGCTTATAAGGGGTCTTATGAGGCTTTAAAACATCTTTCTAGGACAGCAAAGTTTCAACATAAACTTTCCTTAACAATGAAAGCTACAATTTGGACTTGTAACCTTTGCATCCCAAAACTGCAAGTTTCTTCTATCAGAGATCCCCTTTCAACCCACCCTGACTTAACCCCACTTTGCCACACTTCCAAATGATTCCAGACCCTGTCCTGTGGGTAATTAAAGTGTTAAGCTGTTAAAGTGGTATTAAACCCAAAAGAAAATGGTTGTTGTATTGCAGCTTACCATTTATTAGATGTGGTGGCTGCATTCATTTTCTTTTTACGCTCTCTTTCTTTTATTTCCACCTGGTGATCTGGGCAGTAGGTCTTTTGTTTTTAGCAGAACAAGATATCCTACAGTTAGAGGGCTGAGAAACCATTTTAACACTGACAGGGGACTGTACTTTAGACTTTTATTTATTTATACAAACCTTTATCCCAAAAGTGTTGAGTGTTGCTGTAATTGCTTAAAATGTGTAAACTACACCATGCCTATCAAACTCCATGATTCTGATGAAGGAGCCATATAGTCTCTGAAACGCGTCGGGTGGAGGATACCAGACTATATCATCATCATTTCAGTTGGTGTATTTTCAGTTGCCCATATCATGTGTTTTTCATGTTTCTTGTCTTTTACTGAGGATATCTGTATTATATCAATTTATCTGTAATTTGTTTGAAGTGCTTAGAAAGTCCCACAACTGGGGAACCTCTTTGTTAACATTGTAAAAAAATATATAACATCAAAATTAGTAGGACTACCTCAACATAATTGATGCTGCTGAACTCTACTGTAAACACTATCAGTTTAAAAAAAAACAAAAAAAACATGCAGTCTAATTATTGCCCAGTAATCCAAGCATTAGCTAATACCAGCCTTAAACTAAACCTGTCTCCAGGCTATGGGCATTAAACAATTTACATATGCTTAACATGCAATACAAAAAATGTAAAGCCAGCCCTTAATGACCTTGGTAGCTGCAGGCACTGTGGAGCAAATCATCCTCAAAGTCCATGGAAGATGCACTGAAGTCCTTCATCCCCATATCTCAGCATCCCAGCTCACCCTACTTCCTCCTGTTACAGATTGGAAGACTGGAAAACTGCTGTGTCATTGCTGGGAAAGAAGGGAAACTGTTAACTGAACTGTTGGGAAGACTAAATCAGGAAAATTTAGTACTGGAACGTTAGCATATTCAGCTGCCTACATGTTCCATTTAAAGTAAGTGTAAACCTGAATAATTTTATAATATTTTGTTTGCTTAAGCAGTGTGTGACAGACTGCCTTGAACCTCGACTGAGTATCTTCTCCAAACTATAGCTTCCTCAACTCTGGAACCAGAATATGGCAATTTCAGCCCAAACCTCTCTAATTACCAGAAAGGAACAGTATATTAGGTTAATACTGTAGATAGCAAATTTACCCCAAGCATCAGACAGAACCAATGTTGGAGTAAAACAGGACTGACTTTATTAACAAACAGCACAGCTTTTATACACAAAATCCTTCTCTCTAGACAGGTAGGATTGGGTGAACAGTTCATGCCGAGCAAAAGTTTGGCCCGAACATCGTCTGTTCACCCGTTAGACGAACACCTGAATTTGTGGGGCGCTCAGTGGGATGTTCATTTGCCAACCTCACACTCTCCCACTCATCCCCCTCTTCCTGAGCTTCCGTGCTGCATGCTCAGATAAGGGCCTGGTATGGATTTTGGGGGGACCCCACGTCTTTTTTTAATTTTGGTGTGGGTTTTCCCTTAAAATCCATACCAAACCCAAAGGGCCTGGTATGGATGGGGGGACCTCCACGCCATTTTCTAAAACATTTTTGTGTTGCCAGCAATGGTATTGTATTGCAGGCAATTTAAATGTCTTTTTTGCTGCAGCAGGTTGTAGACACGGTACAGATGCACCACTTTACAGGCAGACTAGGGGAACCCCCCAGGCATTATATTTAAAATAATTTTTCATTTTTATTGTTTCACTTTAATCATCAATAAACCGCTACGACTTTAAAAACAAAAAAATTTTTATATTTATTTTGCAATGGTACATGTCCCCTAGGGCAGTACCCGTACCCCCTTACCCTTCTTTTGGCCAATAAATTGCATATAAGCCTTAAAAATTAGGACTTTTGATTTTTTTCAAATTCGGGTCTCATAGACTTCAATGGGGTTTGGGGTTCCAGTCAAAACTTTTGGGATGTCTGCGAGTTCTGGCTTGAACTGAAGCGCGGGGGGGGGTGTTCAGCCCATCCCTATAGACAGGTATGGCACACATTACAAGTCCCATGAAAAAATGACATTACATAAACACATAAACAATCAAACACAAGAAAACAATGGATTCCTTTCCGTCACCAAGTAGTCTGGACTCTGGAGGTGATTAAATAAAGTGGGAGCTTATCACCTAAACCTAATTACAGCAAACAATAGTTGATGCCAAGAAACCTGTTACAGAAAATAAAGTTTCTTAACCTCACATATGCTGGAATTCACCCTTTGCACATAACACATCGCTCCAGGATAATAGTTCCACTATGCTTAGTATGCCAAGGGGTCACAGAAATAGTCCCTCCAGCCCTAACTGCATGGAAAGGGTAGTTGGTATAGTTCACAGCCAGCCAGATACCCAGTGAAGGGATATAACCCTCATGGGGAAAAGGTTCGTTGTAACTGCAAGAAGGGATCTTCTTAGTCCTGGCCCGGGTCCATAGTCGGTAGGAAGGAGGCTGGCATCCATGCCTTTGCAGGAGCCCAAGTCACAGTGGATTCTGTGACACAGTGTATATAATTGACAGTTGTCATGTTTTTTTTAATAAAATATTTGTCTTACCTTTTTTCATCTTTATTTGAACCTCAGTACTGCTGATTTTCTCTGCCAGTTTGCTGTCCCTTTCTGTCAGCATGCATGTACTTTAGTGGTGGCTACATGGCTTTACAGGTTTTTTGGTGCTCCCTACTTCAGCATTCCTGCATAATGTGTGTTGAAATGGCCACATAATTACTGACACTGGGTTTTCCAAAATAGGTGATCAGTAAAATTGTTAGTAAATATTTTATACATATATAGTTGAAGCCTATATAAAGGCATTAAGGGAGTAAATTTCACAAGCTAGTGAGGAAGTCAACGAGGGATATAATAAGCTAGTCAGCTATTTAGCTTAATGATTTCCTTCATTACCTGAAACATCAATTTATGGTTTTGAATCTGTACTGATCATTCAGTTAGGAAAGTGTTGGCTGAAACAAAATGAAATGTATAAAAAGTTAACTATGTCTAGCCCATGTGCACTTTCAATACGGATTGAGGTTTTGGTGAAATGTACAGTATATACTTTTATGTCACCTGTAACTGGATTGGTTATTTTATGCAAACACAGGCCTTTGGAAATATCAGCTCCTAAATGTAATACAGAAGCATCCCTACCTCTTCCTTCTGGTGTTCTTTATTTTAGTTTGATTAGTTAATGTATCTTTCTGTAGAAATATACAAAAACAAAAAAAAAGACAGTTTGAATATGTGACATGTCAAATAATTATGGCATTATAGTTTTATTTTTCGTTAAAGCCTTCTTTTCCACCTTGTTGTGGTAAACTCGTACCCTAAATAATGTTTTGTATACGGTATATAATTTGGCGTTATGTTCTAAATCCATACAAGTAAAAGCCTACTGACACACATTCATGATTTAAGCTATAATTTTATCCTTTAATCGTGAAAAGAATAAATGATTTGTACTGCATCAAGTTCACAGATTTGTGTTATTGTTTTATTTTTTATTGAAGATGCAATTCTCTTGTTAAACCATTAGATGTCATGAGGTTCATATATGCAGCACTACATACTAAAATACTTCTTGTTCAGTTAAAATGCTTTGCTTATAGTTTGTGCTATACTGTACCTATATGTTCTGAAAATGATGATTATAAATAAAAGAAAGAGCCATTTTAATAAAACAAGATATACTGTATATATATATATATATATATATATATATATATATATATAAACTACAAACCACAGTATTGGTCTTATTCCTTTCAAACATGTTTAAATAAATAAAAGAACAAAATTTTTTAAAGACAAAAAAAAAATACTTTTGTAAGACCTTTACACCATTTGATACATTTGACATATTGTTTTTCTTTAAGATCTGGCTCACACTGATGCAATTTCACATGCAACTTGGGTCACACTGAATTGCATAACAATTTCCTGTGCTACTTTGGGGCCATTTGGCCCCAAAGAATATGCAAACCACATCCAAAACACAACCGTACAGTACAATCGTTAGCACAACCATACGCTCTTTAGTTGCAGCCTCGTGCAGATAGGAATCAGAATTTTCTGCTAGAGCTGGGTGAACTTTGGAATAAAAACAGTAAAGTTGGCCATACACAAGTAGATTTTCAAACAACTGTTCGTACAAAAATTCTCAGTACATTTGATGACTTGGTGAATGTCATTTAAAGTACTTCAAAATCTTGTTGCCTTTTAACATTCGATTTCAAAATGAACTTTTCAAACCACATACATTGTTAGAAATCTGTTCATTGAAGAAAACATTTCCATTCTTAAAATTTTTTTTTCAAGGTTTTCACCCCACTTATGATTAGAAAATCCAACAAATGTTCTTAAAACTAACATTTTCAATAGAATTCTACTACTGTATGCCCAATTTAAGTTTTTTTTTACAACTTACTGTTTTCATGCAGTATGATTTTACTGGCAACATGCATCAATCAATGTGAAGAAGTTGCGAACTTAGTCTAAAGCTGACTTTTTCCCCCCTTTCACTTAAAATCACAATAACATACAGCTCTGAATGCTGACATGAAATCATCTTACATTCATTAGTTAAAAATGTTTTTGCTTTACTTACAATTACTATTTTACAACTTAGTGGTTGAGTGAGGCACTGGTGATGTCACCTTGGCCTCACAGCTTCATCCTGGGAAGTCCCTTTCATATGTTCCAAGAGGCTGACCCAGAATTATAGTTCAAGGAATTAAAGGGGAATAGATTAAAAAAAAATGAAAAATGTGCAATGAAAAATGAAAAAATTAATAGGGAGGAAAAGAAAAATAAGGTATGTCAATAAAAAAAATAGCCTGCACATGTCTATAAGTATCTGTTTTAGATTGTCATCACTAAACATTTCTAAAGGGGCCTTGGTTGTGATTTTTATGATAAGGGTGCAGTTCCTCTTTAATATATCTATGTGTAGCTCCCTCCTAGGTAGGTACTAGTGAGAAAGTATAGTTTGAGCTCTGTCTGCTTACCAGAAGAGCTACAGGTAAATCTATATTGTTCTCTGCCTACCAGAGAGCAGGATCTGCTAGTGAGGTCTGCTCATTGTGCTCAGGATGCAACTCATTCTGTCTAGAGCAGGGGTGTCAAACTCAATTTCATTGTGGGCCGCATCAGCATTATGGTTGCCCCCAAAGGGCCAGTTATATCTGTAACATTAGATGTCCAGAGCACCCCACACCCCCTTACACCCTTAAATGAGATGTCAAGAGTCACCCACCCTTCCTTACATCACAATCATTAGCCTTACCTTGTACTGCTGCCAGGAAGAATATGCAGGTGGATTTTGGAAAAAGAAAATGCAAGGTCTGGAGGAGAACCAGAGGAGGGCTTTAGCCAGCTTCCAGAGTCTGCTGAATGCTGAGACCAGGGGAGGCAGAGGCAAGGTGGTGTTGCGGCTTCACAGAGATGTGCAGGATCTGGGGGGGGGGGCAATGACAAGCCTTTCTGCAGCTGCACAGAGGAGTGCAGGATCTGGCAAAGGAGTTCTGTCCTCTCTGCTGCAGAGTACTGAGACAAGGTGGGCGCAGAGACAGGGGGGGGGGGTGCCGCAGCTGAAGGAGAGGTGCGAGGGCCACATGAAATGGCCTGGGGGGCCGCATTCAGCCTGCGGGCCTTGTGTTTGACACCTGTGGTCTAGAGAGTGTTTCACACTGGTCCGATAGGGAGGCATGTTGGACAATGGAAGGAAACCTGACGAATGGGTGCATGGGCCTTTTATACAGTCCTGATGATTGGCAGAGGGAAAATGCCTTGATGCATGTTGAGATACTGTGGACCACTCCAGTCCCAGCTGACGACTTGTAAGTGGAAACGCATCAGAGGGAGCAAGCCATGCCGTCATACATCGCGGACTGTTCTGCAGGCGGCTGTGATATTTCTCAAAGAGCTACTGTTCTGCGTGTGTATTTCCCAGCTCATGTAAGTGTCTCTCTTTTTTATTAAATGTAATTTTAAGGATAACGCACTATCAGCATTTATTTCCTTTATTTGGGAATCCCTATATTGGTATTTCTGCCACTGATTCATCATGAGATCCACATGTATGAGGAGCGGACAGGTTCTGGAGAATCATATATAGAGGGTTCATTTCATGCATCTCTGACCACGGATTATCTGCTTACCCGTTTAAAGTTCTAACCTCCCTAATATCTGGTAAGAATTCACTGCTACCACTGGGTGTCACTGGTTTACTTCACTGCTACTGTGAGAGATATAAGCTATCACTTAATTTCATTGCGGTAAGAGGCCACCCATATGCACAGGATTATCACCTGAAGTACACCTTGTTTGAACTTTTGATTCCATTACGTCACTACTTCATCACTGGTTTCTTCCATCACTCATTTTTTGAAGTTAAAGAAGTCAACGTCTTCCGTTATTTGAGAGACTTTACTCATTTCACCAATTTTATTTGGTTATTTATATTTGAAATTCTATTTAATTTGCATCTAATTTATTATATGTTTGTTTATACAAATTATTTTTAGAAGTGCACTACCTTTTTCTATTCATATGTTGAGATACTGTATAAAAGCCAGGAGCATATGTGCTCAAGGTCTTTCGCTGGGGAGCGGAGTCCCGGAGCGAGGGCCGGCTGCCTCCTCCACTGTAGAGGTGCCATGCAGCCACAGGGGGTCATCCTGAGGGCCTGGAGAGTAGCAGTGAGGAACTGAACCCGGGAGGTCTAGAGGGAAGACACTGGAGGATCTGTCTCTGCAGTAAAGTGAGTACAGAATCTTGTGTCAAGGAGCCTGACCTGAGGGGGGGCACCCCTGCTTCTAGGATAGTCAGTGGATGGGTGTCAGTTGGACAGGGATGTTAGTGAGAGTGTCCTGAAGATAAGATATCATCCATCAAGTGGTCTTGCCAGAGAGAGTAAAGAGAGCAAAAGACTTAACTCCTTCTACACTTGTGGCAGCGTGGATTAAGCAGCCTAGCTGTTTCCAATTGAAGATAGAAGTCCTCAAAAAATGTGAATAGTTCAGCTGGAGTATCCCACTTTTCCCTTCTATTATCCCAATTACAAATAAACACCAACACCCCCTAGACTGTTCATTTGTGTGATGAGCCATCAGGAGCAAAGAGGGATCCATGGACTATATCTAAAGGTAACCGTGTGCTGGTAATCAGGGGAGCCCATCAAGACACTATTCAGCAGACCCTGCGGGGACAGTGCTACATCTGCAAATTCAGCAAGCTTACAAATGTTTTCAATTTGACCTTTTTCCCTCTATGTTGGTGCTTTTTGAAAACCATTTAGGGAACCTCTGGGATCCTAGTTCAAATTACCCTTTATATTCTCAAAAAATCCTTTTCATGCACATGTAGGCACTGGACTATCAAATAAATCATCTCTAAGATCCCTTAGATGTTCAAGTTTCCTAGAATAATGCACATTTGGCTGGCAGGAATCAGCAAGGGAACGAGAACATCTAAAGGAATACTGGGAATGATTTTATAAAGGACAAAAGACATATGCTGTACAGAAATAATGATTTTAGTGCTCCTGGCATTGAGGGTATTGAATCAACAAGTTTGAGAAGCTGTATAACATTTTTTCCCTTTATTTTTTACAAAGATACTCTTGTTCTTTAAAGCTTTGATTGTTCAGTTTCAGATTAATAATACAGCCTAGCCTGATATACACAGACATAATCAATACAAATCAGTACAAACAGCAAACATAATATGCAAAGTGCAATTACTAATAAAAAACCAAACCAATGAAACCATTTATCATTACTAAAATGTCAGAAAAATAGTAATGGTTGCTGGTTTGTGTTGCTATACTTTGCACGTTGTTCTGTGTTTATTAAATAGGTTTTAATAACTTTAGAAAATAGAAATAAAAAAACAAAAAATATATCATTATAGTACTAAGTTGTATTTGTAAAAGGCATGAGCCTAACATTCAGTTCAAACCTTGGGTGTTGGTAAGTGATTATCTGGGCTAACTTATCTTAAAGGGAGTTTCCAGATTTAAATAAGTTGCTGCAAATCCCCACCAGGCCAGGGTTTTGAGAAGAAGGCCTTTTTCCTCATCATCAGGGGCTCCCTCTCATTTTGAGGGCACGTGGTATCGTTTGGAATAGTCTGGTATTGATTTGGGGGGGAGGGGTTCTACTTTTTTTGCACAAGGTTTTCCAGCCGTGTCATTCACATTTCCCTGCAAACCTAATTTATTTAGTAAATAATGCAATGGGGATCTATCCAAAATATATATCAGATGTTCATCCTCTCCTCCTTGATGAGAGACTGGAATGTGTTTTTTTTTTTGCGGGGGGGGGGGTCCCCATTTCGTTACTTACAAAATAAAGGAAGCATGCAGGGAAATATGAATTAACAACATTTTAAACAGTCTTTTTTCTTTGTAAATCTCACTTTTGCAGTACTGCTTGGTTTACGTGGTAGAGATGCACCACTTCAAAGGCAGGTTTAAGGGATCCCTCAAGCAGGCTTTAAAAGGAATAGTGCATTTTTAATGTAGCACCCTACAAGGTAGGTGCTAGGTAAAGCATAGTGGGCCTTGGCTGCCGAACAGCAGGGCCATGATTTTCAGCTGGGCTGTCATGTTTCCCAGGTGTAGCTGTTGAGACTGGGGAGTCTCCCCACTGTGTTCCATGAGAGGGTTATCATTGGGCAGTGGAGGAAATCCAGCCAATGGCACACTCAGGCCTGTATCTATCCTAGAAAGGCAGATTCTGCCGCACAGCATTCTGGGAGTTGGTATAAGTTTCAGGGGAGCACATGGCGCAGCGTCTTTGGTGGGAAGCAGAGTTCCAGGCGGGAGAGTACGGCTGTCTCTCCTCCTGTCAGAGGAATCGGGTTTCCCAGGCGGCTTGCCTAGTGAGAGGGGACAGAAGGCTGAGCTGAGCTGCAGAGAGGATCCGTTGCGGAGGACCAGTGGAGAGAGAGGGTTCCAGTTTCAGGAAAGCATTCCCAGTTCGTGAGTACTGCAAACTGCCCCTGGGGGTCTGCCCAGAGAGAGAGGGGACCACTCCGGTGAAGGTCGTGGGGATACAGGAGCTAGCTAGTCAGTGCTGGTGCAAGAGTAAAGGGGGTGCCGGTGTTAACCCTGAAGAGAAGCAAAGAGGGTGCCAGTGTGTGGACCCTGAAGTGTAGAGTGGGTGCCTAGTGAGAGGACCCTGAAGTACAGAGGGGGCGCCAGCAGTTGGGCCCTAAAGTGTTAAAGTGTACAGCGTGCAGTGTACAGTGTAAAGAGTTGCAGAAGCAGTATACAGAGGCTACCTCCGTCAGCAAGGACCGGAGGGAGCAGTGTTCGGGACTTTTGAGCTTACTAGAGTGTCAGAAGTCAAGTTCAAGTACAGTTCAACAAGTCAGTGTTTTCCAAGCGTCAGCAAGCGTTGGTCAGCATCCAGCCGGCGTCAAGACAGCGCTGAAATGCATTTTTCTTCAATGTGTCCCATTTGTACCTAGTTGAGCTAGAGGAGTGTCCCACTCATTCCCTTCTCCCATTCCCTATATCAAATAAACAAAACAAACCAAAGATGCCGGACTGGTCTTTGACTCAAATTTCACACTTGGGTATTCAGCTTAAAGGGGCTGCTGGAGTTTCCGGTAACCATGGCAGACCCACATCAGGCCCAATGCCTGGAAATCCTGCTACATTAATGTCACACACTTGCCGTTTGATAAATTCACTGCTCCCTGTAAAATTGTATTGTTCATGTACCCTGGGAACTCCACATCAAAATAGAAAAAAAAAAAGAGTGGGGTCCCCTCCAAAATTCATACCAGACTCTTATCCAAATATGTGGCCTGGCAAGCCAGGAAAGGGGGTGAGGAGTGAGCCAGGAAAGGGGGTGCTTTGGGGTGGACAGCTCTGCTTCACCTTTTCTGGCCTGCTGGGCTGCATGCTCGAGTAAATGTATGGTATGAATTTTGGGGGGGACCCAATGCCATTTTTTTTTGCAATTTTTATTTCTTTTGTTTACATTTCAGTTGTTATTGGGGAAGCTGATAAGTCATCAGTTGTTAAGGACACGCAGACCGGCTTCCTGGCCTGCTACTTAACAACCAGCTATTCTTCACACAAAAAGGTAAGGATAAGGTGCGCTGCTATGGCGATAAATACTACACCCATAGGGTGAACGGCAGCACTCACCAGAACAAGTACTCAAAGGCTTGTGAACAAAATATATTATAAAAGAGGGTAGGTGTAAAAACTACAGGCCCATAATTATAAATATAATAATTAAAAACTCTATAAAGGATTCCCAAACAGATGATGATGACCACATCCAAAATATGTTGAAGACAAATATTCAACAATCTTCACAGTTATATAACCGTAATCACAATTCAGATGGTGATCCAACAGTAAATAGAAAGTAAAATCAAAAGTAAAACTGTGCCAAAAAACAAAAAGTTCATCCATTCAACAATAAATTTGAAGCATGTGAAAAAAATGTGAATCAACATGGTGCCGTAGGCAGAACTCAAAAGACAGAGATTAAATACCCTTATATATAATGTTAAAAGAATACACTGACACTTCTACTTGCATTGATAATGGCCATGGCCTTTTTTTATTAAATTTAAAACACTTAAAATTTGTGGGAATAACAACACATAGTATAGCTTGGCCAAAGAGCCCAAACTAACCACCTTAATAACACCAAAACATATATATATATATATACCATAGTCCAGCCAAAAAGCTCGGACTACACTACTTGAATAAAAAACATACCACATAGACAAAGACCGTGACAAACAGATACAGGGCGGGCTGGAGGGACGAATTTTCTTGACTTCTGGACTACTGCTCCCGCTGACTGAAATTAACCGTTATTTCTCTTTCTTATATAGGGAATCTTCACATCTTTAGGTTGCTTTAATAGACAATTTGGACCAATCCCAGGTAAGTTAAATTTATTGACCAATTAAATTACTAACTTAGTACCCAATCAACATTGAATCACATTGACCAATTATATTGTTTATTTAATAGCCAATAGAATACTATTTTTAAAACTATAACTTTTTTTTTTTTAAATAACTGTCATGCCACATCCCCATGAATGAATGTCAGGTACATTTTATGACCTGCCTCTCATTTTTATAATAAGTGCTCAAAAACAGTCTTAAGAAGTCCACAAATGTAAAAACTATAAATATCAAAAATAAAAAAATATTAAACTAAAAAAAATCTATTAAATGAAAAAATGTTCGTCCATTCACCAATTCTCTTGGATATTGCTCCCACCTCGGAAATGAAAGTCAGTGTTTGTGAAACAAAGAAGAGATGCTTCCCAACAATCAATGGTGAATAATCCTCTCTTGGTAGTATCCTCAGACATATAAAAAAGAAAAAGACCAATATAGTGTAATATTTTCACAAAAAGTGTGTAATAATGAATGAATAACCAACAAATATTCAGCACGTGTATGTGGAAAAACCGTGCTCTAGAATGTGCATAAGTGCAGTGAAAAAAAATATATATTAACATCAAAAAGTGTTGTGAACACCATGCAGTGCTTTCAATTGAATAAATGGTTAGCAGAAATGTGCTCTTCTACCCAGGTGTAAGGCTGCAATGCGCGCTCACCTGAATTCAAACAAAATAATGCCTTTTAAATCTTTTAGCCTTTCATACGATAGAGTTAGGGAGGTCTTCATAGAGCGCAGCTCACATAGAATATGGAAACATAAAGGGAGATCGATATTGTAGTTAAACCCATCATCAAGTTTATTAATATAGCATACAAGTCTCACTTGCATATAAAACCAGAATTGAAGATTCTACTGCTCCAATCTACAACCACTCCATACAGGCAGCCCCAGTCCGTCAGTCCGTGGGAGATGCAAAGCCTCCGAACACAACCCGGCTGGATGATCAGCTGCTTCCGTGGGTGATCGTGCAGAGGAAAGCCTTGCGCCACTAAGCTCCTCCTACGTGTGGCGTCACAGACACGTGACTTCCTCAGGTATTCTTCACACAGAATTAGAATCGGTCGATAAGTTTTGGACCATTCTGCAAATTTGGAATTCATTAGAAAACGAAAAAAAAAAAAAAAACTAAACTAATTTAAATGAAACTAAACAAAATTAATTCTGAAACAAATCAACAAAAGGGAATTAGTCACATAACAAATCTATCCAAAATTAAACAAAACAAATGTTTCCGTTCTGCACATGTCATTGGGGCAAGCTGTCTCTCTATTGCATTCATTATTAAATCCACCTGCTCCAGGTGACTTCCCCATGGAAAGATGTTTTTACAGTCAGAATTTCATGTTGTGATATGGCTGGAAATATTTAGTTATCATTCTTTCAGAAGTTTAGGAAGTTACAATTAGGCTCAAAAAAAAAAAAAAAATCGTTGTCAATAGATGTAGGTTTGTGAGTATGCCCAAATATAGCAAATGCAAATAATGTAGCATATACAATTGATGCACAAGCCAAATTGTAATTTATTGTTATTAAAAATGTCATTTTTAATAATAATAAATTACAATTTATTCCTCTGCATCCTCTGCAAAAAAAAATGTAATTTTTAGTGAGATGCTCACTAAGGGTTAATCATTTCTAAAGCAATGCAGACACTTCAAATTTCTCATCAGAACACTCAAAATGTACCAGCTGTTTAAAATGAATTAGTTGCACCCATTCAGAATCATCGTGCACAGGACATTGTCTAAGAAAAATCTATTCCTTCAGAGCAGGGACATGTTGTTATCTGAAACAAAGTTTGTTAAAATCCTTGCCATATACATTGATCACCCAGAGAGCTGTCTAGTCACCAAACAAGGGTATTTTTTGCTTAGGCATGCTTTAAATATTTTAGCCAGGTATACTTTAACTTTGTTAGCTTGAAAAACATAGCTCAGTTTGAGTCTTTTAAGTAAAAAGTCAAATTTATGTGACAACATTTGACTAAGCTGTTGTTGGAGTGATCTGAGATGATTTACAATGGTTTGAGTGGTTTAGGATTTATGTAGGTACTCTCTTAAGTAAGCACTTAAGAGTGCTTGGTGTCATCTCTTCTTTTAGGCTGCATTCACACCTGAGTGTGACCTCTTTGAGCGTTATTCTAGTGAATTTTTAAATAGCGTTTTTGAGCTTTCGAGTTTTTTTATTGGTCAATAGAGAAAACTATCATCTGTTGCATCATTCGTTGCTGGTTTTTCAGCTTTTATTTTTAGCTTTTCTATTGTCTTTTATTTCTTTTTTTATTATTATTGGTCACTTATTATTAATACAGTATTTTTTTTTGTTAGGGTAAGGGGTTAGAGTTAACCACTTAAGCCCCGGAAGATTTTACCCCCTTCCTGACCAGGGGGTTTTTTGCGATTTTTTACTGCGTGACTTTAACGGACAATTTCGCGGTCGTGCGACGCTGTACCTAAACGAATTTCACGTCCTTTTTTTCCCACAAATAGAGCTTTCTTTTGGTGGTATTTGATCACATGTGCGATTTTTTGATCATGCGCTATAAACAAAAAAAGAGCGTAATTTTTGCAAAAATAACAATAAAAAATTTTTCACTTTTTTTTATATGAAATTCCCCCCCAAAAAAATGTAAAAATCAACATTTTTTAACATTTTCAGCCAAATTGTTTTTATGCTACATATGTTTGGTAAAAAAAAAAATCACAAAAAGCGTATTTTGATTGGTTTGCGCAAAAGTTATCACGTTTACTAACAAAGGGAAAGATTTTTGTCATTTTTGGTGGGTTTTTTTTAACGAGTAATGGCGGCGATCTGCGATTTTTTTTGCGGTACTGCGACATTGCAGCAGACAGATCGGACCCTTGACTGACATTTTTGACACTTTTGGGGGTACCAGTGACATTACTGCAGTAATCAGTGCTATATATATGCACTGTTACTGCAAAAAAATGACACTGGCAGGGAAGGGGTTAACTGTATTGGACAGGGAGGGGTTAAGTGTGTCCTAGGGGCGTGATTCTAACTGTAGTGGGACATGGCTATTGGTGTAAAAACAAAGATCAACGGTTCTACATAGTAGAACCGTCTGATCTTCATTTTTACACAGGGGAGAATGACAGGCGGCTTGTTTACAAAAGCCGCTCTGCCTTTCTCCCGCTGTACCGACGGTCGGCGAGTGACCGGCGGACATCGGGTCCGCCGGTCACACGCCCGCACTCCTCCCTGAACGAGCCTCAGCGGGCGCGCACCTCAGCGGGCGCGCGCTCGCCCGCTATTGGCTCCAATTCCAGTGACAGGCGAGTGACGTAGATCTACGTCACTCTGCCTGGCCGGGGCTGACTGCCGCAGTAAATATACTGTGCGCAGTCGGCAACCGGTTAAACATAGGGTTAGGGGTTGGGGTTAGGGTTAGGATTAGGGGTTAGTGTTATGGGTTGATATTTTATTTGTTGTCTTATTATTATTTATTTATTTTTTAAAAAAGTTTTAGAGGTTAGAGTGTTAATTCTACTACTACTAATAATAATAATAAATGAATAAATAAATGTAAAATTAATGCACAAATAAAAAAATCATTAATAAATAATAAATAAATACAATAAAATAATACTATGTATTAATAAATAAATAATAAATAAATAACCCTGCCCTTAACCCAAAACTAGCAAAAGCGCATAAAAAACACGCAAATCGCGCTTTTCCACTTATTTCTATGGGAATAAAAACACACAATCTGCCCACATTCAGCTACAAAAAAGGCTCCAGAACTTTTTTTGAGCTTCAGGCGTTTGGCTTCAGGTGACTTGGAGTGGAGATGTGAACCAACTCCATAGAGAATAATTGATTTTTTCCTCTTCCAGCATTTTGGAGCTTTGAGCTTCACACTACAAAATGCTGAGGTGTGAAAGGGGATTTACAAAGCAAAATTTCTACAAAATCCCTCTAATATACAGTATGCTTTATGGGTGTTCCATAATGCAAAATCTCCTATGTCATCGGTAACATTACATTGAAGAAAACTGTCTAGTAAAGCCTAAGGCTACATTCACACCTGAGCGTAGCGTTTTTCGCGCGTTTTTTACCGCGATTTTACCGCGATTCTTGCGGCGTTTTTTACCGCGATTTTACCGCGATTTTTACCGCGATTTTTGTGCAGGCGTTTTTAGATTGAATAGAGATCAATGGAAAACGCCTGTAATCTGCCCAAAAAGAAGCTCATGTACTTTTTTGAGCGTTGGGCGTTTTGTATACAGCGTCAAAACGCTCAGATGTGAACAGGGGCCATTGAAATGAATAGGATTTGTCTTGTTGGGCGTTTTGAGAGCTGATCCTAGAGCAGAAAAACGCCCCAAAAACGCCCCAAAACGCCTAGATGTGAACGGAGCCTAAATATCAGAGTTGATTACATTTTCAAAAGAGACAGGTGCTTGCTGAAAGGTTAGTAATGTGACCACTGATTGCCTGCAATTAGTTACTGCATATAATTGAACTTTTATCTTTTAACTTTTTTGTTAAAGGGGATTTCTGTCTAGGGAACACAATACTAATCATTCTAATATGGATTTTTCATACAATTTAAAGAGAACTTTTTATAATTGGTGTACCTTTTTTTATTAATTGCTGCAAGTAATGTTTACCTATTATAATGAATGGGTGTGTTTAACTCTCCACTTTTGCACAAAACAACTGTACTATCTCTTGGCTGACACTGTTAAGGTTACATTGCCCATTAGTCCCGGTTCACACTGAGGCAACTTGTCAGACGACTTAGCTGCATGACAAGTCGCGCTCCATTAAGTGCAATGGAACTGTTGTGACTCAAGTCGCTCCGACTTAGAAAAAGGTTCCTGCACTACTTGGGGGCGACTTCGGAGCAGCTTGCATTGACTTCTACTACAGAAGTCGTTTGCAAGCCACGCTGAAGTCACGCTGCATGGGGCGGCTTCAGAGTTAGGCGACTTTGACTACCCATGCATGTAGTGCCCTTTTTCACTTTTTCCTTTTTTATTCGTTTTAAGCCAATCAGAAAAGCTGCCATTGTTGCTTTTTTTGGAATTGGTGCAGGAATACCTTGGATGTCTTCAGCTACATAGTTGGCCTAAAATAAAAAGTCTATAAAGCTCAACCAATAGAAGAAAAGAAAAAAAATAGAAAACCTCCATACACAAAGTTCTAAAACTTTGGTTGATCCAGAAGAATTAAATAAACAATAAAGCATGGCATGGTCCAATTTTACTACAGTGGGGGATGGTCCAATTTTACTACAGTGGGGAAAAAAAAATATTTCCTGATCTCCAGGGCAATCAGATATTACCTGGATCAGCAATCTACAGTGCTTTTACCTATAATTAGTCAAATACAGCTATATTATGTGTATTTAGGAATTCACCCAGCTCTTTTTTAAAACAATATTCTTAGCTGGCCAGAACTAGTTCTTGAGGGAGTCTATTTCACATTTTCACAACTTTTACTATCAAGAAGCCTTTCAGCAGCCCTGCTGCCTTAGCTTCTATTGCAATGCATTTGCAAATGCAAGCAGTAAAAACCTTTTACCTAAGTCACTGAAAGAAATTAACTTGATTTTGTTTTTCCTATCTTGAAAGCATAATAGGAACCCTTTGCATTTTTTTCCCTCCCCATGTGAGGCTTTCCATTTTTTGCTATTTTGAAACAGCTCAGAGCATCTGCGATTGCTTTTTTTTTTTTTTTTTTTTTTTTGCACTAAGTGCAAGAAACTGCACCACAGATCACTTTAGAAAATTAAAGAGTTTATTTGGTTTATTAAACTCCAGGAGTTGGATATTATAGGTTGTATATTAATGACAATTTTTTGATCCTAATAATTTATATATTGAGCACTTTTTTTAATATTGGAGTTTTTGCTATATTATGTTCTTGTATATATTCATAATGTCCCATGTGCAACACTTTTTTGTTTAGTTTTATATTGAATGATATCATTACTTTCATTAATCACAAAGAGTATGCAATATTGCCATGATAATGGTCTTTTAATATAGTAAAGTCTGTTGTTACAGAACAAGCTGTCCTGCATATGTAGCAGTTCGAGGGTTAAGACAAACCATTTAGCATTGACAGAGGTGATTACAATGCTCAGCTTTTATTCATTTATGTTAAACCTTTATCCTAAGAGGGAAAAAAATGTTGCTTTAACTACTAATAAACTGTTAGCTGCAGTTTGGCTTTGATTTGTTAGTATATTTAAATCTTCTAGTACATCTAACACTCCACTCCCCCCAGACTGACAATGCTTGCTGTCCCTCCCCCCACAGTGGACTTAGAAGAGGAGGGAGGGATGGGCATGTCATTTACCACTGTATATATGCTCACATGTGTGACTCTATAGTCAATTGGGCTGCACGGATAAGGAATGAAGAGCTTAGAAGGGGATTAAAATTAAGCATTCTCCATAGAGGGCATCAGCTGGTCCAAACAATCTCAATCTACAGTGGGGACACAGAGAAGATGGGAGGGACAGCTGAAGGCAGGATCAACCAGATATATTTCACTCTATGCAAAACAAATACTTAAGTGGCTTTGTGAGTATGAACACTCTGTTATGTAACATGTAATGAGAGTTTTGCATAGTCTGGGTTTAACAACACTTTAACCAGTTGTCGACCGCCTCCTGTATATTTACTGCGGCAGGCCTGCTCGTACAGGCAAAGCGACGTAGATCTATGTCGCTCGCCTTGGAGGAGCTAGGGGGCGAGCGCGCACCATCGACAGCGTGCTCCCACCCCCGATCGTCAGCGGGAAAGCCGATGCGGGTGTCAGGCGGCTCCGATTGCCGCTTGATATCCGCGATAGCTCCAACTGAGAGAGAAGGACGGCCGGCTGTTGTAAACACAACCGACCGTCCTTCTCCCTGAAATGTTCACAGCGCTCATGTGATCCTTC
Organism: Pelophylax lessonae; assembly: GCF_965119305.1. NCBI lineage: Eukaryota > Metazoa > Chordata > Amphibia > Anura > Ranidae > Pelophylax > Pelophylax lessonae. The sequence goes on along the minus strand of NC_138768.1, from coordinate 241,351,526 downwards.
TATATAGGATCACATGTCTCTATGGTCATCTCAGAAGTCACGCCCCCCCCACAGTTAGAATCACTACCCTAGGGCCACATTTAACCCCTTGATCACCTACACTGTTAACCCCTTCCCTGCCAGTGTCATTATTACAGTAACAGTGCATATTTTTAGCACTGATTACTGACGTAATGTCACTGGTACCCCCAAAAGTGTCAAAAATGTCAGTTAGGGGTCCAATCTGTCTGCCGCAATGTCGCAGTCCAACAAAAAATCGCAGATCGCCGCCATTACTTGTAAAAAAAAAAAAACAATAAAAATGACATAAATCTTTCCCGTAGTTAGTAAACGCGATAACTTTTGCGCAAACCAATCAAAATATGCTTATTGCGATTTTTTTTACCAAAAATATGTAGCAGAAAACAAATTGGCCAAAAGTGTTAAAAAATTTCGATTTTTAATTTCTTTTTTTTTTTTGAGAATGTCATATATGTGAAAAATATTGTTTTTTTTTTTTTTTTCATATATGTGAAAAATATTGTTTTTTTTTTTTTTTCAAAATTGTCGCTCTTTTTCTGTTTATAGCACAAAAAATAAAAATTGCACAGGTGATCAAATACCACCAAAAGAAAGCTCTATTTGTGGGAAAAAAAGGACGTCAACTTTATTTGGGTACAGCGTCACATGAGCGCGTAATTGCTTGTTAAATTAAAACAGTGCCGAATCGCAAAATAGGGCCTGGTCATTAAGGGAGCAAATCATTCCGGTCTTAAAGTGGTTAACAACCAGTAACAGCTAAGGTTAACATGTGCCTAATCCCCTAAACTAAGACTTATACAGTATATGTCTATTTTTTGTAATTGTGTATAGCTGTTTATTTTGAGCTACTAAATTCTCCAAAATTTTGGATAATCTGCAGATTTAATATTATGGTTTTTGCATAGAACGGAGCACAGTGAATTCAGAAGCATAATGATTATTCTAAGTGAGTCTTGCCTTATCTACTGGAAGCCAAACCACTTTATTTGGACAAGTATTACCATCCAGCAGATTATTCCTGCAGTCTGCAGAATGGCATTTATTATGTATTGTGAGTTCTGATAACTATACACTCTGCTACATGTATAAATGCATTAGCTCAATATCTTGTATTTCACTTTACATCATAGTATTTACATCATAGATATTTGTGATATTGTATTCCTATATCATAGTTGTTTCAAAGAATACACACCTTTATTTTCCCACTACACATGCAATAACATACAATTTAATACAATGACTGTTAAATGACAGAACTGTCGTGATCCAAACAACCAACACACAAACCACATATAAATTGTTATTTGCATCTTCTGTTGACAAATATCAAGTAGCTAGGTCATCTTGGAGGACATAGTGTGAATGGTATGGTCAGACTCAAAGCCCTCAAAGCATATCATAGGTATAATAGGTTATAGACAATCATAATGACTGTGTGGCTGTACTATGTTATGTTTTATGTTTGTTTTCTGCCTCTAAAGCATACATCTTCATCAATGATGTAAGAGATGTTAATAATGTCTCTTTTATTCTCTTTTACTCTTTATTTGTCTTCTTTGTTTATATGTAAACGCCGGCTGGCATATTGTATAGAATTTTAATACTTTTATAAACCCAATAAAAATGTATTGAAACAAAAATGACAGAACTGTCAATCCCTTACGACTCCTTTTACTTTTTGGAGTCCCATGACAATAAAATGAGGTGTTACAAATATTCAGCCATAGCTTCATTAACATGAAATGTTGCCATAGCTTCATTAACATGAAATGTTGGGCCAATTTTTTATCTTGTTGTAAGAAAAATCCCATGCTGTATGTCCAAGGATGCTGATTGCTTTGCACTAACTAGATTGCTCTGCATTAACTAATGGGCCCGTTACCAGCCATCTGCATGATCTAATTGCCGGAAAGAAGTCTTTACTGTACCAATGCCACAAAAAAGCCCAGTTACACAATGCCCGACAACAGCTTGACATGTCTTACAGGGCTTTTTGTGGCATTAGTGCAGTAAAGGCTTCTTTCTGGCAATTCGACCATGCAGATTATTTTTGTTCAAGTATTGTGGTATTGTGATCCTTAAAAACAACCATAACATATTTTTCCTGAGCAGCCTATATTTCTTCTGAGGTTACCTGTGGGTTATTCTTTGTATCTGAAACAGTTCCTCTGGCAGTTGTGGTTGCAATCTCTCTTGGTCTACCTGACCTTGGCTTGGTATCAAGAGATCCCTACATGTTCCACTTAAGTGGTTAAACAGTACATACTGGCAAATATAAGGCTTTGGATATCTTTTTATATACTTTTTCATCTTTATAAAGTTATATTACCTTGTTATGCAGGTCTTTTAACAGTTATTTTCTGCTCTCCTTTGGTTTAGTATCCAGTCTGCTCAGGGTAGTTACAGTAAATGAGAGCTAACAAACTCATTGACTATTTATACACAGGCACTACAGTAATTGCAGTTTTAAAAGCCACAGATGTGAGCAATAAACCTTTTATTGCCATTTTAACCTGTGTGCCACCTTGTATGTCTGTACCAATGCCAAACATTTCAGAGAATGTAAACTTGTGATCAGGGCCATTTGGGTGATGATTTAAAAAGTAACCAAACAACTATGTGATATTTTTCAACTATGTGATAATAAATGGCTTCAAATGATCACTATCATTAAATAAAAGACAGCATAACCAGTAATGTTTTTAATATTAATACCAAAATGTAACAATTTATGCAAGGATATGCAAACTTTTCAGCACAACTGTAGGTAGACAGTTGCACAGCAAAACTAATAGAAGTGTGCTCAACCAGTCACAGAATAAGCAATGCCCAGTCATAAATATGATTATGGGTAAATTGGTTTCTCATTGCAAATGGAAGATCAGTGCTAACCAATTTTAATCCCAGGGAGCTTGAATGAAATGAAGGTTGGTGTGTGAAACCATGATGCCCACTAACTTAGCTAAGTCCAATCAAGGCAAACAGGTTTGTCTTGGAGGAGGACCAGAGAGCATGCTGGTTAAATTTCCATGGCAGAGGGTAGCTGAAAAGATCCTGGAGCATCCCGCAATAAAACATAATGTACTGTATATAACACATCAGGGCTATGTAGAGTTTCTGTACAGAGCATACACTATTGTCAGAGCTTCTATGAATTAAAATGATGATATATGGTTTCTCTGATCTTGAACTTTAAAAGATGGTTTGTGACAGAAACCAGGGACTTCAAATAGTCCAATAATTAAATGTGTTGCATGAATGTTTACCTATCCTAAAATGAGAGAAATGTGAAGAGTTTGCTCTACTTGTGTATAGAGTAAATAAGTGTAAGGACACAGTAAACCCATGGACAATGAGATACATTTGTACTCAAACACCATTTTCCAGAAAGACCCATCCCCACATTGTAAAGCGCTGCGCAAACTGTTGGCGCTATATAAATCCTGTATAATAATAATAATAATAATCTTAAGCAGGCAAAAGATTATGCAATTTTCTTTACTGCAACCCCGTTGCTCCCATCAACACTCACTGTGTGGAATCCCTTACACAGAGCTATTGTGTTCTCTAGGCGGGGGCGTGGGAAGCAGTCCCTTCAAGGCAAACACAGTGATTACGACTAGTGACTGTAGCCACTATAAACACATACTAAAAATCTAAAAAAATAAAATAAAAAAAAATAAATCTCACATGCTGGTTGTACCCAAATCAATTTATGAATCAGCTAGGGTACAATCAGCCTGTCTACAGCTGGATTGAATATCAACCGCTCCCTGCTGAACCGGCCAATATTCAATCCATCTATGGCCAGCTTTAGGCTGAAACAGTCTGATGTTTACAAGGCATTAACAAACTAACCAGTTTTTTAATTAAGGAAAACACATTCTCTATTAAAACGACTCTTCTATGTTTGAAAGGCCTTCAGAACTTACAAGTGTTACTATTGTGAAGAGACAGAGTTTATATACCCAGCTGACCAAGAGTCAACTTTCCTGTATACTCATTTTACTGATAGAGACTTCTTTTGCTTGAAAAGTCCTAAACCTCTCTATAAGTATCTTAAAATTATAGGGGAACAGAATTTTACTCAATATTTTATAAAACAAAACCGTTAATACTTTTGGAGACAGTTTTGGAAAAGACTATAAAAGGGACATCTCTGATACAATATAGATATCTATATAAAGCATAAGGGTATACAAGTGGACTCAATCATGATTACCCACTTCAGCCCCGGAAGGTTTTACTCCAGTAATGACCAGGCCATTTTTTTGCGATTCGGCACTGCGTTACTTTAACGAAAAATTGTGCGGCCGTGTGACACTGTACCCAAATACAATTGATGTCCTTTTTTTCCCACAAATAGAGCTTTCTTTTGGTGGTATTTGATCACCTCTGTGGTTTTTAGATTTTGCACTATAAACAAAAAAAGAGCGACAATTTTGAAAAAAACACAATATTTTTTACTTTCTGCTATAAAACATTTCCAATAAAAAATTAAAAAAAAACTATTTTTTTTTTTATCAGTTTAGGCCAATTTGTATTCTGCTACATATGTTCGGTAAACAAAATCCCAAAAAGCATATTTTAATTGCGCAAAAGTTATAGCGTTTACAAACTACGGGATAGACTTTTGGACTTTTTTTTTGTTTGTTTTATTAGTAATGGCGGAGATCAGTGATTTTTAGTGAGACTGCTACATTGACAGATCGGACCCCTAACTGACATTTTTGATACTTTGTGGGGACCAGTGACAATATTACAGGGCTCTGTCACAGGCACAGAGAGATTGGGGTTTCAGCTTAGCTGAAACTCTTGATCTCTCTGTCTGTGTGACAAAAGACTTGCCTGCTATGTTTACATAAGCAGGCGGGTCTTCTGTCAGTTTCAGTACTGATTGCGGGAGGCGGGCGGCAATTGCCGCCGCTCTTCCCGTGGTCTGACTCCTGCAGTGTCTAATTGCACGCTGCAGAGACCGCGTGCACATAACCACATAGATATATGCGATTATGCGCAGCCGAGCAGCCCTGTCACAGTATATCTGTGTGGGGCGGTTGGCAAGTGGTTAAGATACTATTATCATGTTTTGTTTAATTGTTGTAACCCTTAGCTTGAAAAATGGGTGTTTTATAATCTTTACATACTTGGAAGTAAGATAGGAATAAAAAATGTATCCCAAACTTTTATGGAGTATAACTAATATTTTAATGTGGATGGCTGGAAAAAATACACCTTTTTTAGCCAGGATTTCACATTAAAGATGCTAAAATAGATGCCACAAACACCATGAATATATCTATATACCTGCTATATAAAATGACGTTTACATCAATCTAGGGATAAAATATTTTATCTGCTATAAGACTGCATCAAAGAAATCCAACTTTTATTCCTAGAAAACCTAATATTGGTATTTCTAGTTTTAGAGTGTTAAGTTAAGTTATTAACTGTTCAAACAAATAGTTCATCAGTAATTTTACTCTCCAATCAGAGCTGGGTAAATATTATAAACTACATTCTCTGGGATGGTCCTTAGATTATGGCATTTTTTGTAAAATGAAATGGGAAACTTAGAGAGAGAATGGAGGCTCATCTTCATTTCAAGCCCCAGCTTGGTTCATATCAGTTCCATCTTCATCTTCATCTGAGAGGAACCTGATTCATAGCCATCCATTCATCACGATCCATCTTGAATCACCATCCCCATCATCATCATCCTCATCAGCATGCTCTCATACAGCTTATTCTCTTGGTCTGAGACGGTCGATCAATCTCCTTAAGGATCCTACCTGGGTGTGGCTCTTAACCCAGCATTATTAACTCCTCGGATAATTAATTATTCAACTCAATCTAGCTCTCCGGCATATATAATATACATTTTAGCCATGTAGGTTGAGGATTTTCCTTCTTTCAGTGAAATGTATTGCTGTGTCTATGTCATACTATTAATCCTACCGCTATCCTTGATTTTTAGTGGCCTAATTGCAAAATGTATCTTAATTTATCCTGTATATTCCCTGGCCAGTGAGGCAGCCCATCAAAGTGATGTGCCAAAAGGAATGTTTCTAGGGAGCAGGATAGAGCTGAAAAACGTCAACACTATATGCATATGTCAGAGTTTTGCATATAAGAATGGTAGATGGTTTGCCCCAGTAGGGCTGGAAAGGGTGTTTTTGGGTAATGCAGCCAGGGGGAGCTCATAGAAGCCATAGTGTCTTTTTAGTGAAAGCTGCTGTAGGGTGAGAATAGGGAGGGAGGACAAATTACATTGCGAGAGATGATGATCAGTTACTGTGATTTTCTTCTGGTTCAGATTATTTCGGAAATGAAGAAGCATGCTGGTGTTTATGCAGTTAAAGCATAGGGCTTGATAATGGTTTTCTAGGTACATTAAATGTACAGGCCATGCACAGGGCTGGGACAAGGTCATTTGGTGCCCAGGGCGAAGATGGCAAACTGCGCCCCCCCCCCCCCCCAGTCCCCAATCCCGTCCCTGTCGTGGGTGTAATATAAGAATCAATGTAGTTTCAAAACAAGAAAATACTTAAAACATTACAAATTAAATACAATTGGTTAACCTCCTCCTCTCAGCTAGACCCCCCCCAATCTAAATAATAGTTGACCTGCTCTCAGCCCGACAGAGCCCCCCCCCCCCTTCCAACCCTAATCTAAATAGCTGACCTCATCTCAGACAGAATAAAAACCCCAAAAAAATCCACGCTTAGGATAAAACTAAGAGACAGGCTTGGCTGCAGCCCACTTCAAAAAATACAGCCCTAAAAAAGGATGTATCAGATATATTTGTAAAAAAGGGGAAGTGATTGGCGCTGCCAGATATAGAAGGTGGATCAAATAAATAAGATGAGTTATCTAGTGGTGATGAGTCTCTGTTGTAATATGTAAAATCAACCTATATGGAGCAGGTGGTGGTGGTAAATTTCAAGATAAAGAGATATAAAGATAAAAATAGTAAATGTAAAATCTTATATGTGGCATATATACTACCAATATAAACGTAATGTACCTATGTACATATGCCACTGTGAAGCAGATGTGACCTAAGTGCAAAAAGTGCTAAGTGCAGCAGGTGTGGTCACCCAAAATAAATCTGTAAGGCTGCATTCACATGTCAGCGTATGGATCGCGGGCAGAACCACCGCGGTTCCGCCCGCGATCCGGAGATTACTGCAATCCGCGGGACGCCTATGCGTTGCCCGTTGATTTGCAATAGCCCCCCAAACGCTGAGCGATGTTGCCGCGATTTCCGCCTGCCGAATCGCGGTAACATCGCGCAAAAAAAAATCGCGGGACGCATTACGCCCAAAAAAGTACAAGAGCTTCTTTGGAGCGTATTGCGTCCCGCAATTTTTTTTGCGCGATGTTACCGCGATTCGGCAGGCGGAAATCGCGGCAACATCGCTCAGCGTTTGGGGGGCTATTGCAAATCAACGGGCAACGCACAGGTGTCCCGCGATTTGCAATAATCTCCGGATCGCGGGCGGAACCGCGGCGGTTCTGCCCGCGATCCATACGCTGACATGTGAACGGAGTCTAAAGTAAAAAAATGCAAAAAGTGCTAAGTGCAGCAGGTGTAATCACCCAAAATAAATCTGTAAAGTAAAAAATGTATATATGTGTCCGTAGTTGTATATAAATTTAGTGCCAGCCTCAAAAATAGTCTAAAATTATAAAATACATATATTAATGTAATAATTAGTGCCTAGTGCGATATTGTGCAATGCGTAGTAATAAATGGTTTATAAAGTGTACGGATGCACATATGAGTCCAGAATGTCAGTACCACCTATAGAGTGTCAAATTGTGTACGGGGTTATAAAAATATATATGCCCCGCATATAAGTGAGTATAAATAAATATATGCAAATCCAACAATAAATATATGTAAATCCAGCGGTATAAATAAATATAAGCAAATACAGCAATATAAAATAAATATAACTAAATATATGTAGATCTGACCATAAATATATGCCAATCTAACAATTGGTGAAACGTGCAATCATAAATTAGTGCAGAAAGTGTCCAAAAACTCTTAGAGTGGTGCAAAGTCCATAAGGAAATATTAAGGTGCTTTTTTTTGCAAAAAATATTTTGGGTGACCACACCTGCTGCACTTAGCACTTTTTGCACTTAGGTCACATCTGCTTCACAGCAGCATAGGTACATTACATTTATATTGGTAGTATATATGCCACATATAAGATTTTACAATTACTCTTTTTATCTTTATATCTCTTTATCTTGAAATTTACCACCACCACCTGCTCCATATAGGTTGATTTTACATATTACAACAGAGACTCATCACCACTAGATAACTCATCTCAGCCAGAACCCCCCCCCCCCACTAATCAAAATAGTTGACCTGCTCTCAGCCAGACAGACCCCCCCCCCACTAATCTAAATTGTTCACCTATTCACCTCCTCCTCTCAGCCAGACAGACCCCCCCCCCAGCCAGAACTCCCCCCTCCCCACTAATCTAAATAGTTTACCTGTTCTCAGCCAGACAGACCCCCCCCCCCCACTAATCTAAAGAGTTTACCTGCTCTGAGCCAGAGAGGCAGCCCCCCACTTACCTGCTCTCAGCCAGACAGACAGACCCCCCTCCCTCCATCTGAATAGTTCACTTCTTCACCAGGGCAAGCAGGCTTCACTCACGCTGCTGCAGACAGGCAGAGACACAGTGCCAGGCTCTGGATGTGCTTTTCTGCTTTCACTTTCACTTTCTCCTCTCTTCCACGGCTCCTCGAGGTAGTGGCTGAAGCAGGAGGAGAGCACTCTGTGCTCATTGACGTCACAGCCGGGACAGACTACTGAGCGCCTGTCAGGGGGGGGGGGGGTGTTTTCTCCGCTCCCCTGACAGAAGAAGAAGTAGAACAGAAGGATTCAGGCTGTGCTGAGTGCAGGAGGAGCACACTCGGCACATTGCAGGCAGATAGCGGCTGGCGGCCAGCAATAATTTACACTCACACAGTCAGCAGTGTGTGAAAGAAGTTGTCCAGCAGTGGCGCCCCCCCTCTCTCCAATAAATGTTAGCGCCCAGGGCACCCGTCCCTTCTGCCCCGCCCTTGTACCGGCTCTGGCCATGCACAATGATTCAAGGAAAGCGATCATACTTATGTAGAAATTTCAAGGTCATGGAATTTTTTGCCACCATTTTTTTTTAATGAATCATGCTGGTATTGAAGGGGTTAAAATATGGATCTTAAAAATGGTGCACTAGATACATTAAATACAGCTCATACAAAGATTGAGGTGGAGGTAAAGGGGTTAATGTCCAGGTCACTTTAATGTTGGAGGATAAAAATGAGGAGGTTAATGTACAGATGTGCAGAATAAGAGAGGTGAACTGGTTAATATACACATCACTACAGAGACAGGATATAACTGAGATATACTTTGGGGGTTGAAAGGGTTAAAAAAAACTATCCAAAAATCTTGGGATCGACTCAAACTCTGATCTGGAAGTAATGAATTAATTATTCATTCAACAATTCATTCAATAGTTCCTCCTTACCTCCATTCTGTTTGGGGGGAAGGGGACTGGCTCTGCATTGTAACTATTGCACTGCTGACATTTGGAAACACTGTGATGAGTCATCATAGCAAGTGCATATATATATACGTATGTAATTATTATATGTGTATATGTATATACGTATATATGTATACCACTTCTGACCACAATGCATTACCCGTCACATTTGGTTTGTTATCTCCTTTCTTGTTCGAACAAGTGTTTCATTTGCTGTATATTTATTTTATCTATTATATTTCTTTTGCCGCTGATCACATAGTCCGAGCTGGCCTTGGAAGGTGGGTGTGTTTTGGCTCGGACTGGACAAGTGTCCTCTCTGTCCTCCCCTCTTCCCCCCCCCCTCCCCCCTTCCATGCTCTTTTCCTGTCCCAGCATCCCCATTTTTCTTTCCCCTCTTTCTCCTTCTTGCTGTTGTGTCCGTTTTATTCTTCTCCTTTCTCTTCACCCCTCTTCTTCCCTTTTCTTACCTTCCCCCTCCCCTCTGTCCTGCCCTTAGGGTTGAGGCGGAGCAGGAAGAGGTGGGGCCTACTCCCATTTAGTCTTTGGCCGTTCGGCTTGTGATCTAGCAGCATCTTTTCTGGCTCTGAGGAAGGGGGCTCGCCCCTGAAACGCGTTGGCCTAGCCACAGCAGCCCCATGCGACTATCTGTATGCCCATTTGTCACTATTGGGACCTGGCTACCTTGGAGACTGTATATGCTATTCTTGATGTGTGTTGTACCACACCAGTCTTGTGAGTATATTGTACACCTTTTAATATTTTAATAAAAGTTTTTATGGTAATGCACTAGGGCGGTGCGCCCCTCTTTTTTCTTTTTTTGTCTTTTCTACCAATGTGTCTGTTAATCAAGCAATTACAGCCAGTAACAAGCACACTTTTTGCCAAGGGGTGATTTCTGCAGTAATTTTGGCACTGTAAAAATAAGCATCTACTATTTAAAGCGTAACTCTACTTTTGTTGAGAAAAAAACATTTCCCTGTGGGTGATCTGTTTACATTACATGGATTTTAACAGACTTCGTTGCAGATTCCTACCTTTTGTTATTCTGAATAAATCCATGTTTGTTCCTCTGTTCCCCTGTGCTGAGTGGGTCTAATGGGAGTGGTTTCATAATTATCATCAACCAGCTGCAGCAGTTGCAGAGCACTAATGAGGAAAGCTGCTGGGCCTGCATCCCTTTAGACATGTTCCTATAGGGAGTATCTCACCAAAAATGACATTTTTGTTTCAGGGGATGCCTGAAATCTGACTTGTATCTTAGGCAGACTTCTGGGAAAATTAGTGAGCCAATCACACAGCAGGAAATTATGTTTCTGGGGTGTGGTCAGTACACATTCTATGTACAGAATAGCTCCAGGTAGCCATATTGCATTGCATTTTCAGAAAATTACAACAGCTGCAGATTGAAAAGGAAAGGTCATTTTTAATAACATTCAATTACAATGTGATTTGTGTCGTAATTGTATACGCTATAATGTTTTTCTTTATTTGCTATTTTTTTCCCCACAAAAGTGGAGTTACTCATTAACTATTCAATAATGAGTAGCAGTAGATAGATGGTTAAACTACTTGAAATGAATTAGTTTGGTGTACTGCCACTGTATGTGAACAAAAAAATAATAATTTTTGGAGCTAAATATGCACTTCCAGCATGCTCTGTCTTTGAAGATATTTGTGAAAATTGCAACACCACACTTAGCTTTAGGGCATCCCCCAAGCATGTCATTTAAATGATTTGTGATTTTAATACTGCCATTAAGTGCCAGTTCACATTTCTGTGAGGCGGGAACGCTGTGAATATACAGCGTGTTCCCGCATCACATCCGCACCCCTGGCAGTTCACACTGCCATATGCGATACGCTGGGGGTGTCAATTAAAAGTTAATGACACCCCCAGAACAGATCGCATATCGCAGTGCGATTTGAAAGTTCGCACAGAATCAGATCGCACTAGTGTGAACACCATGCGATCCGATTCTGCTGCGGACCAAAAAAAGGGTCCTGTGCGAGTTAGGTGCGATTGTGGTGTGAATTCAGCCACACAAACTGTATGGCTGAATTTGCACTGCACAGAGATCGCATGTCATTTTAGGAGCAGTGCGCACCGAATTACATGCGATCTCTGTGATCGCAGAAAGGTGAACCGGCACTCAAGCTACATGAAAAAAACCCTCTCCATGCTGTATATTTTTTTCATTTTGGAATTGGCACATGTCCCCTATAGCAGTGCCTACTTCCCAGGTCTTTTGTTTGACATTAGCTTGTTTATTAGACCTAAAAATGGCCAGAATTGAATAACAAATTTGCCTCTCCCCCTATAGAAAACTTCAGGCAAAATTTGTGAAAAGGCACATGAACCGAACCTGGGCAGATTTGTGCATCCTTTCTCTGATCTACCACAAATGCATCAAGATCTGGTGATCTGGTAACAGGGCCGGCGCTACCAGTAAGGCGACTAAGGCAGCTGCCTAGGGCGCAGCTTAACAGGGGGCGCCGCCATTCTGCACCCCGAATCAGTAGTGGACCGGCCGGTGTGGCACTCCTCATGCTGTGCCGCCTGAGCGCTACAGCAAGCGAGCCCCAGGCAGCACACACCACTAGTCTAGAGCGCACATTAGAATAGTCAGGGCGCCAGAAGTGCCCTCCATAGAATCCTGGGGATCCAGCTCGGCGCTCACTGCAATCCGGTCTCCGCCCCTCCAGCTGATTTCTGCTTGAAGAAGATCAGGAGCCGATCTCCAATCACACTCAGGGAGCTGGGCTTGTGCCACTCCAGACGCCCCCCCCCCCCTCTGCTCCGTGTTCAACTTCTGGCAGAAGCAGATTGCTGGACACCGAACAGTCTCCCATCCCCCATCACATGCCGAGGACAGCATGCAAGGTGAGACGATGTGTGTCCCGTCCTCTCCCACCCCTCACACAGACAACACAGTACACTCCCCCACCCGGACACTGGCCTCACTCTTCATACATGGGGGGCTGCATTGTATGATATTGGGGGGGGCTGTATTGTATGATATTGGGGGGGGGGGGCTGTATTGTATGATATGGAGGGGGCTGCCTGCATTGTATCATGGAGGGGGGGGGGGGCTGTATTGTATGATATGGAGGGGGCTGCCTGCATTGTATCATGGGGGGGGGGCTGTATTGTATGATATAGAGGGGGCTGCCTGCATTGTATCATGGGGGGGGGGGGCTGTATTGTATGATATAGAGGGGGCTGCCTGCATTGTATCATGGGGGGGGGCTGTATTGTATGATATGGAGGGGGCTGCCTGCATTGTATCATGGGGGGGGGGGCTGCATTGTATGATATGGAGCGGGCTGCCTGCATTGTATCATGGGGGGGGCTGCATTGTATGATATGGAGCGGGCTGCCTGCATTGTATCATGGGGGGGGGGGGGCTGTATTGTATGATATGGAGGGGGCTGCCTGCATTGTATCATGGGGGGGGGGGGCTGCATTGTATGATATGGAGGGGGCTGCATTGTATCATATGGAGGGGGCTGCATTGTATCATAGCAGCCCCCTCCATATCATACAATACAGCCCCCCCCATGATACAATGCAGCCCCCTCCATATGATACAATGCAGCCCCTTCCATATCATACAATACAGCCCCCTCCATATGATACAATGTAGCCCCTTCCATATCATACAATGCAGCCCCCTCCATATCATACAATGCAGCCCCCTCCATATAATACAATGCAGCCCCTTCCATATCATACAATGCAGCCCCTTCCATATCATACAATGCAGCCCCTTCCATATCATACAATGCAGCCCCCTCCATATCATACAATGCAGCCCCCTCCATATCATACAATGCAGCCCCCTCCATATGATACAATGCAGCCCCCTCCATATGATACAATGCAGCCCCTTCCATATGATACAATGCAGCCCCCTCCATATGATACAATGCAGCCCCTTCCATATAATACAATGCAGCCCCTTCCATATCATACAATGCAGCCCCTTCCATATCATACAATGCAGCCCCTTCCATATCATACAATGCAGCCCCCTCCATATCATACAATGCAGCCCCCTCCATATGATACAATGCAGCCCCCTCCATATGATACAATGCAGCCCCCTCCATATGATACAATGCAGCCCCTTCCATATGATACAATGCAGCCCCCTCCATATGATACAATGCAGCCCCTTCCATATGATACAATGCAGCCCCCTCCATATCATACAATGCAGCCCCCTCCATATCATACAATGCAGCCCCCTCCATATCATACAATGCAGCCCCCTCCATATGATACAATGCAGCCCCCTCCATATGATACAATGCAGCCCCTTCCATATATCATATGGAGGGGGCTGCATTGTATCATATGGAAGGGGCTGCATTGTATCATGGGGGGGCTGTATTGTATGATATGGAGGGGCTGTATTGTATGATATGGGGAGGTTGTTTTGTGCAGGCTGTATTGTGTGATATGGGAGGTGTGCTGTATTATATGGGGGGGGGGGGGCTGTATTGTGTGATATGGGGGGGCTGTGTATAATGGACAGTGTCCCCGTCTACCCAAATGCTGACCTCGTCTGACTGATGGTGATCTGTGATTGGCTGTCTCCATGACCTTATTCACATGGATGGCGGTGAAGCTGCATTATTACCAACCACCAACCGGGAGGAGAAGCTGAGGTTGGTGGGGACTGTACACAGGTCACAGCAGAAATTACCCCCCATCAGTGTTCCTTTAAACTGCTTCCCACCTCACTACATCAACCACTGCGCTCACACTTGCGTAATGCAGAGATCTTCTGGCTCTTGGCTGATGTAGTGAAGGTAGGTCATATGGGGGGGGGGGGGGGCGGCAATTTTTATTTTGCCTAGGGCGGCAAAAATCCTTGCACCGGCCCTGTCTGGTAACACCTATGACAATTCATTCCCCTTTTGTGATCTGAAACAGGTTTAACCCACAAAAAAACCAAGCTAACTCTAGACAGTAATTTGCTGGACCAATATATTTCTTCATCCTCATCATCATCAGCCTAGAATATTTGACAGTTACCTCAAAAAGTAAAGCTCATGGAATGGAATTAAAATTCAGCATTTTTAACACTGAAATGGCCCATTTTGATTATTGCCATTTTAAAACCTCACACGGTGCATTGTTCATGACCATGTTTTGTGTAATCATACATGTTCTTTATAAGATGCACCTCATCTGAAGACTTAAAATGAAGTCATGCTCTGTGCAACTGAAACACTTCCGTTCTTTCCGATCTTTTTCTTCAGCAGTTCCCTTTGGTTTTGCTCATTGCATGCACCTTTCCTCCCCAGCAATATAGCACAGCTTAGAAATAAGTAAGCCTTCCTTTGATACTTACTTTCAAAGGAAAGTGTTTAAGGAAACTAACATTCCACAGCCATAGATATCCTTCAACGATTTTACTTAAACTTGCTTTGCTGGTTGTAAAGCATGTGCGTTAAAGAGATAGATTATTTTAATCTCTTTTGTTGCACTGAACCTGAAATAATTCTGTATTCCGTGTAAGTGTTTTTAAATGGATTTCCACATTAGCCTTATCATTTTTGTACATTCCACTAGACTGGCTCACAGTGGAGCCGCAATATAATTTATAGTTCACAGAATAAGTTACCTTGTAATAGGACAGTCTTGCTATAAACACAGTTATGTTGTTTACTTTGCATTCTAGCCACAGGCTGTGATATGTCTTCACTACACATCCTCTACGAGTAAGAATACCAAAAAAAAAATCCAAATCCTATAGAGCATGTGCATTTCTGTATGTGCATTTCCTTAGTGAGCACTTGACTCCGTGCTCTCCTCAAGCTTTTCATAAATATCATTGAGTTTGCGGCGCCGAAAATGGGGAAACATCTTTTCAAAAAGCACAATGATCACTTTTATCCTTGACATTTGTGGTCTGAATTGAAATTAAGTGCACTATTACCCTTTCCTGAAGACAAGATCAAGAAAAAAGCTCTCTGTGTGTATCTGTCTCCACTGGGACATCTCAAATATCAGTTCAGTGGTTCAGATCTAAATGGTAAAAAGAAAGGTATTTTACAGTAACAGCAGAGAAAGAAGCCATTAGGAGATTCCATCAGAAGTGTTCTCAATTGAATACTCCATAGGATTGAAGGGCAAGTGCCTCACTTGTGTCTATCCCATGGTTTAGTTGGGGAACTAATAATAAAAGATACTCTGCCATTCATAAAAAAACTGAAAATGTAGGAGCATACAAGGTCCAGATGTAGGATGATATTATTGTAAAGTTAACGTGATGATGTAATTGAGTAGTACTTGCATGACTAGGACATTTCAGTTGGAGCCAGTTACTGTCACACCTCATAATTGGCCATTCTAAATTAAACAGACTATTGAGTGGGATGTAATAGCAATAGAACTTTTTCATTACAACTTCCAAAAACACGTCACAAACAACTATTTAGCACTATAAGGCCTCATGCACACTGGGTGTGTGTCCAGATTTTCTGAATGCCTTTATTTCTGGCAGGAGAAAAGCAGCATAAAAAACAAGCCTAAGGCCCCTTTCACACTAGTGCGACTTGTCCCGCGATTTTGGACCGCAAAATCACATGACAAGTCGTTTTCAATGAGCCCCATTCATATCAGTGCGTTTTGAAGTCGCACCGACTTCAAAGTAGTTCCTGCACTACTTTGCCACGTTTTGATTGCGTTTTGAGCCATAGCCATAGCCATTGCTTTCAAAATCGTGTCAAAATCACGGCAAAGTCGCGTCAAAATCGCGCCGCAAAATCGCGGCAAAATCGCAGTAAAATCTCATCGCATAAGTGTGAAAGGGGCCTAAAGCTGCATTTTTCAAATGTGTTTAGGCACATTAAGGGGTGTTAAGTGCTTAGGCCTTCATTCCATTGACCAGAATAATAATTTATTCTGGCCACTAAAATGAATGAACACTCTAGAGCTAAACACACCTAAATGCACCTAAACAAACCTTCAAATACTTGAAGGTACTTGAAACCAGAACAAAACTCCCTTTATCTGTGAAACAGCATATGTATAATAGGTCTCAGGTCTCACCACACTGCCGATGACAAGTGCCCAAGTGGACCACAGATATTTCCCATTTACCAGGTCACTGCAACTTGGCTACACTGTAGAATGGATGTAATACGTAAGAAGGGTCCCTGGTCATTGTATATCTAGACAAAAAGTTACACCTTTAACCACTTTCGGACTGCCTGCCGTATATATACTGCAGCAGGGCGGTCCGACTGCGCGAAATCACGTACATGTATGTGATTTTGTGCACAGGATCTGGGGCACGCAAGCGCACCACAAAAGCCCCCCTTCCGCTGTGATTGACCGATTGTTCTTAGGACAGGCAGTATGACAGTCTGCCTATTTAAACAAGGCAGATCGCCCTTCTGTCACAGAAGAAAATGGAGATCTTGTGTTTCAGCTAAGCAGAAACATGGATCTCTGCTTTCCTTTAGTGCATCCACTCCCCCACAGTTAGAAATCATTCCCTAGGAGCACACTTAACCATTCAATTGCCCCTGATGTTAACTCCTTCCCTGCCAGTGTCATTTATACAGTGACAGTGATTTTTTTTTAGCACGGATCACTGTATTGGTGTCACTTGTCCCAAAAAGTGTCACTCGGTGTCAGATTTGTCTGCCGCAATGTTGCAGTTCCAATAAAAATTGCTGATGGCCGCCATTAACCACTTTAAGACCGGAAGGATTTGCCCCCTTAATGACCAAGCCCTATTTTGAGATTCGGCACTGCGTTACTTTAATGGACAATTGCACGATCGTGCGACTCTGTACCCAAATAAAATTGACGTCCTTTTTTTCCCACAAACAGAGATTTCTTTTGGTGGTATTTGATCACCTGTGCGATTTTTATTTTTTGTGCTATAAACAAAAAAAGAGCGACAATTTTGAGAAAAAAAAAATATTCACATTCTGCTATATGATATTCTCAAAAAAAAAAAAATCAAAATTGTTTAACATTTTAGGCCAATTTGTTTTCTGCTACATATTTTTGGTAAAAAAAAAACAATAAGGGTATTTTGATTGGTTTGTGCAAAAGTTATCGTGTCTACTAACTATGGGAAAGATTTATGTAATTTTTATTGTTTTTTTTTTTTTTTTTTTACTAGTAATGGCTACGATCTGCGATTTTTTGCAGGACTGCGACATTGCGGTGGACAGATCGGACCCCTAACTGACATTTTTGACACTTTTGAGGGTACCAGTGGTATGAAAGAAAAAGGGGCATTTTATATGCCCCCCTTTTTCTCATGGGATAAGTGGCAGGGCATAATAATTTCAGTCAGGTTTAGGCGGGAAGATAGCAGGTAGAAGTTACCTCAGGTAACCTGCCTGGAGATATTATAATTAAGGGTGGAGTTTAGGCAGCTGTTAGTTGATAGGTCAATTAGGAGGAAAGTGGGAAGGCACCTCAGGAATTTTCTAGAATATCCTAGTAGGCTATATAAGAAGCTGGCATTACCTGAGGGGCTCATTCACCTCACAGCACTCAAGATTGAAGTTTCAGTGTCCCTGCTCTGAGGATGAGTTTGCTCCGCCAATTAATTGAAAGGGCTGGAGAGGAAGGTGGAGAGGAGTGGGTGAGGAGATTTCTGAATTTGCCTCGGGAATGGCCTGTACCTTTATTGGACCCGGGCGCAGGAGTTTCCCAGACCGCAGCCTTGAACACTCTGTCACCTCAATTACCGCCAGAAGATGTCGCTCCGGTGGTAGAAGAATCTACTGTAATTGTGGACGTCACCCCCGGAGGGAGAGGGAAGAGGAAGCGGACCCCGAGGCGGCGTCATTCTCCATCGCCGGTGAGGTCATATTCGGCTGTCGGGGCCGGGCGAGGCCGAGTTCATGGACGTGAGGAGCAGCGGGCAGTGGACGCGGAGAGACCGGGCCCCAGCAGCGGTAGAAGATCCGTAGGACGGCGGGAGAGTGCCTCAGCGTCGGCGCAGCGGCCAGTCAGAGGAGGAGCAGCGGAAGAAGAGGATCGTGAGGTGGAGAACCGAATGGGAGGTCGCTCCATTCCGGTCATCGGGACAGCGCCGGGCGGAAAAGTACCACAGATTTCAGGACAGGGTGAGTCTGCTGCTCTGCCTGTCCTGTCAGGTATCATGGAGCTGTTAGCTAAGCTGACTAGGGATGTTGGTGAGTTACAGGCTAGACAAGGTCCTGCAATTAGTGACGCTTGGGCGCCATCTAGTGGCGTAAATAGTAACAGCAGTCAGGCAGAAAAAGGATACTCAGTTTTTTCTTCTGAAACTGGTATAGCATCTTCTATTGCTGTAGCTAGATCCCAAAATATCCCGGAAACTCGCCTGAAGGAAGCACTTCCCTGCGAAATGTCTCCGTTGGGATATCATTTACCATTAGCAATCAAGGAGAAAATATGGAAAGGTGAATTCATGGATTTACTGTCTCTTCTTCCTTCTTCCAAGGAGTTTATCTTTAAGGCTGATAAGAAGGATGATAAGGAAGAAGATAGGAGGAGACCAGTATCAAAATCCTTTAACAACTGGCTTCAATCCTTTTGCATATATGCATCAGTTTTGTGTGAGAAGTCTCCAGAACAAAGCTCTGGTTTATTTCAACATGTTGAAATAATTCTGGAGGCTTACAAAAATTTTAACAGTAGTGCATGGTTTACTTATGATGACGCCTTTAGGCAGAAGCTGTCTATTCATAAGAGCTTGAGGTGGGGTGTAAAAGATATTGGCCTTTGGCTTAATTTATTTCTCCCACAGAAGCCTTCCTTTACAAAACAGTCGGTTTCCAATAGTAACAGCACCTCCTTTCGCAAAGGTGTGTGCTTCAATTTCAATGAGGGACAGTGCAAATGGGCCACTGCTTGCCGATACAAGCACGAATGTGCTTTTTGCGCAGGATCACATTCAGTGGTCAAATGTTTTAAAAAGATGGCTAGCTCCAACCAACAGCAGGCAGTGGTTCCTAAAGGCTCGGTCCCCTGTGAAATTGGAAAGCATGCAACCGTTCCTCAAAATTTTCCCAGACAGGGAGACAGCTCAAATGCTGTTTGAGGGTTTTAAAGATGGTTTCCTTTTACCTTTCTTTACAGGTCCTGGGTGCTCAATTTTTGCAAATTTAAAATCAGTTGACAAGCATTTGGATATTGTGGTAGCTAAATTAGCTAAGGAGCTTAGTGAAGATAGGATGTCCGGTCCTTTCAGTGCCCCTCCTTTTGCAGATTTCAGAATCTCGCCTCTGGGAATTGTGCCCAAAAAAGAACCAGGAGCCTTTCGTTTAATTCACCATTTGTCTTACCTGAAAGGAGGCTCTTTAAATGATCAAATTTCTGAAGAAATTTCTTCAGTACATTATGCATCATTTGAGGACGCTATAGTAATTTTGAGGAAGCTAGGAAACGGTGCCCTTTTGGCCAAAGCGGACATACAGTCAGCGTTCCGCTTGTTACCTATTCATCCTTACTGCTTTCCTTCCCTGGGTTTTTGTTTAAATGGTGAATTTTTCTTTGATCGCTGTCTGCCGATGGGTTGCTCCATCTCTTGCAGATACTTTGAGGCTTTTATTCTTTTTTGCAGTGGGTAGTTTGTTATGTTTCCGGTTCGGAGAATATGATACACTACCTTGACGATTTTTTATTTATGGGAAGACAAGGGACGGAAGACTGCAGGCAATTTTTGGATAATTTTGTTAGGATCTGCGAGGATTTTGGCGTACCGTTAGCCGTGGAAAGAACTGTGGGCCCCTCCACTTCGGTGGAATTTTTGGGGATAACAATAGACACATGTGCTATGGAATTTCGTTTGCCACCAGCTAAGGTTTTTCGGTTGCGATCCTTGATTATGGCAATAGTGAGAAAGAAAAAAGTTTGCCTACGGGAGATGCAGTCCTTATTGGGTATGCTGGCATTTGCTTCTAGAGTGATGCCTATCGGCAAGGCATTTTCCAGACGCCTTTATAGAGCCATTGCAGGCCTTAAATCACCTTTTTCCCATTTAAGAGTGACTTCAGAACTTAAGGAGGACTTATTAGTCTGGGCACAATTTTTAGTCCATTTCAATGGCAGGACCTTTTTCCAGGAAGATTTTGTTTTAGATAAAGACTTTCTATTATTTACTGATGCAGCTGGATCGGCTGGATTTGCAGCGGTCTGGCGCACGCATTGGTGTGCGGGAGTCTGGCCCCCTAATTGGATAGACAAGGGTCTGGTCAAAAACATTGTCTTGCTGGAACTTTTCCCCATCTTGGTAGCTCTGGAAGTTTGGGGGGAGGAGTTTAGGAACAAACGACTAATGGTGAGAACCGATAATAAGGGTGTGATGTATGCTCTGAATTGTCTGTCATCTAAGTCTCCGCCCGTCATTGTCCTTTTGCGTCATTTGGTTTTTAAATGTTTATCTTTAAATGTGTGGTTAAAGGCGACACATGTGGCAGGAAAGGACAATGATGTGGCGGATTCATTATCTCGTTTACAGATGCAGAAGTTTTTTCAATTGCTTCCGGGAGCAGACCGAGAAGGGGTTCCCTGCCCGCACAGTTTATGGACTCTGATTTAAGTTTTATCTCTGCTCAGATCAAAAATTCAGTGGCACCATCCACGTGGGCGGGATATTGATCAGCCTGGGCGATGTGGTTGGCTTTTTTGAATAAGATTGGAAAAGAGCAGAATGCTTTTTCCGAAGGCCTGATTTTATTATTTTTAGACGATTTGATGCGGACACAATATTCTTGTGGTCACATTCAGAAAATATTGGCTGGCATATCTTTCTTTTTCAGGTTAAATAATTTACCTTCCTGTGCTTCATTTTTTTCTATTAAACAGGCGGTGAAGGGATATAGAAAAAATACTTTTAAGAAGGATGGACGTTTGCCCCTTACACCGCATATTTTGGGCAATTTATGCGAAGTGACGGATAAGGTTTGCTTCTCCAGTTTTGAGGCACTACTTTTTAAGACGGCATTTTCTTTAGCTTTTTTTGCGGCCTTACGGATTTCTGAATTAGTTGGTATTCAGCAAGATGGAGTACAAATCTCTCCAGGGGAGGCGAGGATTTTTCTTGGGTTTTCCAAAACTGATCAGTTGGGTAAGGGGGTTTGGATTAGGATATATAAAGTTCGGGATTGTTCATACTGTCCAGTTAAGTCTTTGTTAAATTACATCAGTAGAAGGCCCCCAGGGGATTGGAGTTCCTTTTTTGTTCATGCATCTGGTTTAATTTTAACAAAATACCAGTTTGAGCGGGTTTTTAAGCTTTGCATTAGTGAGCTGGGTTTGCAAGGTAATAGATTCACTTCCCATTCTTTTAGGATTGGGGCGGCGACGGAAGCCGCAAGAGCAGGCTTAGATAAAACAGTGATTCAAAAAATGGGGAGGTGGAAGTCAGACTGCTACAAACTGTATGTTCACCCCTAATTTGTTTGTTTTCTGATTTTTCCTAGGTGGACAAAGAGTGGTTTGGCTTGTCGGCCATTCTTTTATTTTTTGGGCGCAACAAAGGGCGAAGCTGCGGGTATACACCAAGAATTTGGGCCTGGATCCTCAAGAATATCGGGTTTACTGGTGCGGTAGGAGAGGAATGATTTGGGAAGATTTTCTGTTTGAAATTGCTAGGCTTTCCCAGTTTCTTCCCTCTCCAGATATATTGGTTGTACATCTGGGAGGGAACGACTTAGGACAAGTTAAGACCCTAGATTTGGTTTTCCAAATCAGGAATGATCTTTTTCAGTTTAGCTTGACATCCCCTCATACGGTAGTGGTCTTCTCGGAGATAGTGCAGAGGTTGAGGTGGTTTTCTTCGCCTTCTCTGCGCTTCTTGGAAAAGATGAGGAAAAGGATAAATAGGGCTTTGGTTAAGTTATTAGGCAGAATTGGGGTTCTGACTTATAGGCATACAGAGTTGGAGAATGGTTCAGATGGTTTGTATCGGTGTGATGGTGTGCATTTGTCCAATATAGGATTGGACATATTTAACAATGACTTGGGCTCATATATTGAAATGGCCGCGGTGGTGGGTGGTGACAGAAGAGGTTAGTGCTTCCCTCTTCTGTCGGTTGGGAATTTTGTTTTGAAGAAGAAATTGCTTTATTTATTAATGCAGCCTGAGCTTTATGGCTGGGTTGTCTGGAGTTTTAATAAAATGTTATTGATTATTTATTGCTTAACCAGTAATAAACGGCCGCGGCCAATTTTAAAGCCAAGTCTGAAGTCTTTGTCTTCTTTTTATAAATAAGTAGCATGTTGTTAACATTTTTATTATAGGGTCTAGTTTTTATAGAAGATCCTGACTACTGTCCCATGAAAGAAAAAGGGGCATTTTATATGCCCCCCTTTTTCTCATGGGATAAGTGGCAGGGCATAATAATTTCAGTCAGGTTTAGGCGGGAAGATAGCAGGTAGAAGTTACCTCAGGTAACCTGCCTGGAGATATTATAATTAAGGGTGGAGTTTAGGCAGCTGTTAGTTGATAGGTCAATTAGGAGGAAAGTGGGAAGGCACCTCAGGAATTTTCTAGAATATCCTAGTAGGCTATATAAGAAGCTGGCATTACCTGAGGGGCTCATTCACCTCACAGCACTCAAGATTGAAGTTTCCCAACCCCCCCTCCCCTTATGTCGCGGCTGTTTATTATGTGGAGGGTCGCTCTTGCAACTATGCAAGGGTGGACAAGTATGTTATTGAATATGGGAATTTTGTTTTGAAGAAGAAATTGCTTTATTTATTAATGCAGCCTGAGCTTTATGGCTGGGTTGTCTGGAGTTTTAATAAAATGTTATTGATTATTTATTGCTTAACCAGTAATAAACGGCCGCGGCCAATTTTAAAGCCAAGTCTGAAGTCTTTGTCTTCTTTTTATAAATAAGTAGCATGTTGTTAACATTTTTATTATAGGGTCTAGTTTTTATAGAAGATCCTGACTACTGTCCCATTACTACAATGCTACAATTACTAAAATGCTAAAAATATGCACTGTTACTGTAATAATGACACTGGTAGGGAAGGGATTAACCTTGTGGGTGATCAAGGGGTTAAATGTAAGCCTAAGAGAGTGATTCTAACTGTTGGGGGGCGTGACTTCTGAAATGACCATAGAGACATGTGATCCTATAAAGAAGGATCACATGGGCTCTATGGTCATTGCAGGAAGAACGGTCGGCTGTGTTTACAACAGCCGACTATCCTTCTCTTTCAGTGGGGAGTGATCGCAGGTGTCAGGCGGCAATCGGAGCCGCTTGACCCGTGCATCGACTTCCCTGCTGCCGAGTGGGGGCAGGAGCGCACTGCCGGCTGCTCGCGCTCGCCCCCTAGCTTCCCGCATGCGACCGACGTAGACCTACGTCGGTTTGCACA
This sequence comes from Pelophylax lessonae, assembly GCF_965119305.1. NCBI lineage: Eukaryota > Metazoa > Chordata > Amphibia > Anura > Ranidae > Pelophylax > Pelophylax lessonae. Next base: position 241,327,583 of record NC_138768.1, on the reverse strand, counting down.
GGAGAGCCACCCTGCCGCAATAAAAAGGTGGCAGGTGGTCGGGAAGTGGTTAATAGTAAAAAAAAGTCCATAAATCTATTCCTTCGTTTTGTAGACGCGATAACTTTGCGAAAACCAATAAATATACTGTATGCTTATTGGGTTTTTTTTTTTTTTTTACCAAAAACAGGTAGCAGAATACATATTGGCCTAAATTGATAAAGAAATTAGATTTTTTACATTTTTTTTATTAGATGTGTTTTATAGCAGTAAGCAAAAAATATATTGTCTTTTTTTATTTATAGCGCAAAAAATAAAAACTGCAGAGGTGATCAAATACCACCAAAAGCTCTTTTTGTAAGGAAAAAAAGGACATCAATTTTGTTTGGGTACAGCGTCACATGACAGCACAATTGTCAGTTAAAGCAATGCAGTGCCGTAATGAAAAAAATGGCCTGGTCAGGAAGGGGGTAAAAACTTACGGGGCTGAGGTGTTTAAAGAATATAACCCGGCCACAAGCAGCAATTGCACAACAGACCACTTAACATTTTATCAAGCATATTAGGGTGAGTAAGTGGGAGGTTTATCCGCTGTCTAATAAAAATCTGACTGAAGTTGCTTCACCCTTCCCCTCAGATCACTCTCTGAAGCTTCTTATTGCTAGTTCTCAGTCTCAGTCTAATTCAATAAACACCCCATTTTTAAACCTTCATGTAAACAAGTACAGTTAAATATCTACAACACATGCTTAGGGAAGTATGGTCTGGCCCTCCTCTAGCTTTGTAATGATATGGAAATACATTTTTCACCTCAAGCCTGTAGTGTACATCTGTCACAAAATATACAGTATAGATGCAGGTGTCTCTGAGGTATAAAGTGAGTACCCATTGACGTACAAGTATATTCTGCTTCTGAAAATTGCTTTGATATTATGCAAGCTACCTGAGTAATATTTGCAATATATGAATGGTGATTATGGCATTCGCCAGTCAGGCCGGTATAAATGGTCTAATAAATGTTTATGTGGGCCTCTCATTCCTAATTAGCCCTTTAAAGAAGATTTCCCATATACAGCACCCTGGCCCCCAGTACCAGAAGTCAATGTCATGTGGCTGGCCTGAGCAAACTTAGCTAAGTATGCTGGGATGTTTTTTATATGCAAAATTTACATTACAGTCCCACTTTGGCACAGGGTATTGAGAATGTATATGCTAGTAATAAATAAAAATATTGGCTAAAACTTATACACAGCAACTTTAGTATTGTTAATTGTATTATTAGTCAAGTTTCCAGCATCACTACGCAGAAATTATTAAACTTGGTGATTGAAAAAAATAGAAGTGAAACCAATCAAATTACCACAAGCCACAAGTGTGCTTACCATATGTAAGAATTTCCATAATTAGTATTAACATTATTATTATAATTATTATTATTATTATACAGGATTTATATAGCGCCAACAGTTTGTGCAGCGCTTTACAAAATGAGGGAAGACAATACAGTTACAATACAATTCAATACAGGACGAATTAGAGGGCCCTGCTCGTTAGAACTTACAATCTAGATTATGCAAGTCATACTAATGAAAGATATGTACCTCCTTATTTTTTGGGACGGATGCATGCCACCCACAGGAGGGCATATACCAGGGCCGATCCCGAGCGGTCATCCGGTGCACCCAGGCTTTTGGAGTGCGGGGGGGGGGGGCGAGCGTGGGCACTAAAGGGTGTCTAGGCAGTTCCGCTGATGACATTCCTCCGCCCCTGCGCGCCCTTGTGCCTTTAACCAACCTCTGTATGATCAGGGGGTGTTTCCGGATCCTGGACTTGCGTGCTCCGCGCATGTGGGCCCCCCCCCCACCACGCAATGTCTACATCTTGTAAAGGTGCTTTGGGGGTGGGGGGTATAAATAGACCCGCAAGGTGGAGGTCACAGTGTAGGAGTATGGCGAACTGGATGGTCCATTGCAGAAGGCAGATTAGAATCTCAAAACACCATGGCTATATTTTTATTTTTTTTAAGAATACAGAATAAGAGAACACACTGTTGATATGTGGTATTTATATTATCCCTTAATTAGACTCTATGGGGGCCATTAGGATCACAGGACTGGCTGGGCTATGAGGATTTTGAGGCCTTGGACAGACTAAGCCCAGCATCGCCCTTTTAAAGGTATAGTGGGTAGTAATTCACCGTGGTTTAAATGGGGGCCTATTAACCTATTTAGGTATGCAATCCCCTTCATCTGTACTCACCTTATATCTACCCTCTTGGGACTGTCCCTTCATATGTATCCTCACCTACTTTTACCTATGGCATTAAAGCACCACATGGGGAGATATATATACAGTATCTCACAAAAGTGAGTACACCCCTCACATTTTTGTAAATATTTTATTATATCTTTTAATGTGACAATACTGAAGAAATTACACGTTGCTACAATGTAAAGTAGTGAGTGTACAGCTTGTATAACAGTGTAAATTTGCTAATTAACCATTAATGCCTAAACCACTGTCAACAAAAGTGAGTACACCCCTAAATAAAATTGTCCAAATTGGGGCCAAAGTGTCAATGTTTTGTGTGGCCACCATTATTTTCCAGCTCTGCCTTAACCCTCTTGGGCATGGAGTTCATCAGAGCTTCACAGGTTGCCACTGGAGTCCTCTTCCACTCCTCTATAATGACATAATGGAGCTGGTGGATGTTAGAGACCTTGTGCTCCTACATCTTCCATTTGAGGATGCCCCACAGATGCTTAATAGGGTTTAGGTCTGGGGACATGTTTGGCCAGTCCATCATCTATATCCTCAGCTGTTCTAGCAAGGCAGTGGTCATCTTGGAGGTGTGTTTTGGGTCGTTATGTTGGAATACTGCCCTGCGGCTCAGTCTCCGAAGGGAGGGGACCATGCTCTGCTTCAGTATGTCACAGTATATGTTGCCATTCATGGTTCCCTCAATGAACTGTAGCTCCCTGGTGCCGGCAGCAGCCCCAGACCATGACACCCCCACCACCACACTTGACTGTAGGCAAGACACACTTGTCTTTGTATTCCTCACCTGGTTGCCACCACACACGCTTGATACCATCTGAACCAAATAAATTTATCTTGGTCTCCTCAGACCACCGGACATGGTTCCAGTAATCCATATCCTTAGTCTGCTTGTCTTCAGCAAACTGTTTGCGGGCCATCTTGGGCATCATCTTTAGAAGAGGCTTCCTCCTGGGACTACAGCCACGCAGAGCATATTTATGCAGTGTGCGGTGTATGGTATGAGCACTTACAGGCTTACCCCCCACCCCTTCAACCTCTGCAGCAATGTTGGCAGCACTCATACATCTATTTCCCAAAGACAACCTCTGGATATGACGCTAAGCATGTGCACTCAAGTCCTTTGGTTGACCATGGCGAGGCCTGTTTTGAGTGGAACCTGTCCTGTTAAGCTGCTGTATGGTCTTGGCCACCGTGCTGCAGCTCAGTTTCAGGGTCTTGACAATCTTCTTATAGCCTTTGCCATGAGGTGCTATGTTGAACTTCCAGAGACCAGTGTGAGAGAGTGAGAGCAATAACACCAAATGTACCACACCTGCTCCCCATTCACACCTGAGACCTTGTAACACTAACGAGTCACATGACACCGGGGAGGGAAAATGGCTAATTGGGACTAATTTTGACATTTTCACTTAGGAGTGTACTAACTTTTATTGCCAGAGATTTAGACATTAATGCCTGTATGTTGAGTTATTTTGAGGGGACAGCAAATTTACACTGTTATACAAGCTGTACACTCAGTACTTTACATTGTAGCAAAGTGTCATTTCTTCAGTGTTGTCACATGAAAAGATATAATAAAATATTTACAAAAATGTGAGGGATGTACTCACTTTTGTGAGATACTGTACATATACATATGTTGGTACAGCTTATATGAATTGTTTTGCGAGACATTCAAAGCCTCCAGTGGACATCTTAGCTTCCCCTATGCGTAGTTCTTTTTTCGAGTATGAGTGGCTGGCTGACAGGCTGGCATGTCAAATCATTCAAACAGACACTCTGCATTCAATTGCTAGAAGGCTACATCCTTTCAATTGGCATGAAGCCATTTTCTTTGGAGAGCTTATGCTGTGGATTGGGGATGTATATACATACATTTTCTGTACTTTTGATATTTTTTGTACAATTTAGTGTTTTTGCATTATTGTATACATGTGTGTATACGTTTTTTTTTTTTCTGGAAGTTTCAATGTACTATATGGTGATACTTGACAAGCCAATTATTTTATAACTGTATTTATTTATTTAGCAAATCCTTGAATGTTTAATGGAGTTCTAAAGTTATTCAGTATCGAGTTGCACCCTAGAAGTCCTGCATGTCCACTTTTTGTTTCTAGCACAATGGGATGTTGGTGCCATATTTGTCAGATAGGAGTCTAAATGTGGTTTTGCTCAAATGACCATAATGCATATGATATGGGCGGCAATAAAGGGTAGAACATCCTTGCTTAAATTGGATGTAAACCCTCACATATACCCAGTGAAGTGAACTGCCTCAGATTATACACAGAGATGAGACAAATCTCCCTAGATAAGTTAAATATCTGCTGTCTTCAGCTTTCTATATTCTTTAGAAAGTGTGCATCATGTTAGAAATGTTTCTTCCTGTTTCAGCAATGCAAGGGGAGTCTTAGCATACAATGTGTGTGAGCTGATTGGAGGAAAGTCACCAACCCCCCTTCCACATAGGGAGAGGAACAAAGAAACTTGCAGAGCTGTGCTGTTAATAGGCAAGCTGTCTGCTTATCTGTCTCTAAGTTACCTCCCTGAAACAAATTTTCAGCTGCTTTTATCTTGTGTGTCAGAGAACTTGCTGATAACAGAGGAATGGAGCAGCAGAAAGACACAGGAGAGATAAGTGAACACTACAGATATATGTGCCCAGGTCAGTTTTCATGAATGGGGTTTACATCCACTTTAGATACAAACAACCTTAAAGCATAAAGGAAACAATATACAACATTAAAAGAATATGGATTGCACCTCTGGCAATATTTATTGGAGACAGGGGATTGCCATGTTTTGCTTATTTAATACTGAGCACTTTCACAACCTTCCTGCTCAGGCCAATGTTCAGCTTTTAGTGCTGTCAAACTTTGAATGACTATTTTGCAGTCATGCAATATTCTACACATTTAAAATATTTATCTTTTTTTTTTTTTTTAGACAGATAGAGCTTTATTTTGGTGGTTTTAAATCACCACGGGGTTTTTTATTGTTTGCTAAACAAAGGAAAAAAAATTTTTTTTCTTAGTTTCTGTTATAAATGTTTTCAAATAAGTAGTTTTTCTCCTTCACTGATGAGCACTTAGAGGCTGCACTGATGGGCACTGATGAGGTGGCACTGATTGGCACTGATGGGATGGCACTGGTTGGCACTGATGAGGAGGCACTGATAAGGCTGCACTGATATGCGGCACTGATAGGCAGCACTGATGGACACTGATAAATGGCAATGATGAGCACTGATATGCAACACTGATGAGGAGGCATTGATAGGCAGCACTGATGGGCACTGATAGGATGCACTGATGGGCACTGATAGGCAGCACTGATAGGCACTGATTGTCACTATTGGGGCTGCACTGATAATCAGAATACTGATGATACCCTGATTAACAATATAAATGTCCATGCCACACTTCCACCTCCAAGTTCTTGGCTCTCCTCTCCTCACGCTGTGACAGTGCATGAGGAGAGGAATGCCGATAACTGGCAAGTTTGTTTACATGTAATCAGCTGTGATTGGACACAGTTGATCACATGGTAAAGAGCCACTGTGATTGGCCTTTTATCTCGATCTGTGATCAGCTGTGTCCGAAGGGCACATGGGGGCATGGCTCTGGATGGACGTCCATGGACACCCTCCCAGAACTGGACAACTGTGTTGTAGCAGTCTTTTGACTATATCGCTGTCAAGAAGTGGTTAAAGTGGAGATCCTGAAGATAATAGAATTATTATCTACAGTATGTGACCCAGGGGATCGATATACTATACATGATTGAAAGTCTTACCTTCAAAAAAGCTTACCTTATCCTAATGCCAGGTGACCGCTCCAACCATTCAGCTCATCACCCTTCTGTAAAAGTTGAATTCTTTATCAAGCCCAAGCAACCTTATGACTAGTTGTGGCCTTGGCAATGCTGCGGGCTGGGTAAACGAATGCTTGTGTCTGGTGTACAGTTTGATTGATTGATAGGCACTCTAAAATGTTATACTTTTAAAAATACCCTTGTTTAATCTGCATTTGTTCTTAAGGACTTTAGTCACTCATTTTAAAAGTTGTATTTTTTGGTCCTACACCAATGTTCTCTTTAGGCTGGCTATAAATTATACAATTTTTCTTTAGTCTTACCAAAACGATATATTATAAGGTCAAACTTAAACACTTTTAATTTGTAGGCAATCAGACAGGCCCTTGCACTACTTAGTTTAAGGTAAATCCAAAGGAAATTGAATATGAAAATTGTATAATGTATGGCCAGCCTTACAACCCAATTTTAGCTGTGTTTTCTGTTAGTGTAAAAAGCCCCGTACACACATACTGATTGTCGGTCGTAAATATTCGGCCGGCGACCGATCGGCCGATTGTAGGCTTGTTAGTATGATGCTTCCGACAGCCGACAGCACATTTTCGGCCGAACAGAATCTGTCGTGCAGGCATTAAAATTTTTGTTGGCCGTCACCAGAACGGCTGATTGTTCGCCAGTCAGTACAGATTTCGGCCGGCAGACAGCAGATTAGCAAGACTGGGTATGCTCAAAAAAGAAAAAAGACAAGGAAAGTTAACCAACACATGACATCACTTCTGCAGTCGGCTGTTGTTGGCCGACAAAATTAGTGTGCAGTCTTTTGCAGTTTTCAACAGACACGACAGCCCTGGACAAAAGACGGCCGACGATCGGTACGTGTGTACGGGGCTTTAGTCTCTTGGGGTTCTAAGTGAGAAACAAGAAGCATGGGGAATCTCTCAACAAAGACATAGAGACAAAAAAAAAAAAAAAAAACAATCTCCGGCCATGTAAACAAAGGGGTGGAGACAATTGGTGCCTAAATATAGTCACATGACCATGTAAAAATTTCAAAAGTTTGCAGTTAAAAAGAAATGGCAATAAACTCAATGTGATATTAGAAAGGATTGCAATACTCACCATACCTTAGATGCTGTCCGAAGGAGTACGTCTTCTTCTCCCCTAGATGGTGCTGCAGGAGTGCTCCAAGGGGGATGAATTATGGGGACTTTCTATAGTTCTAAAAGAAAAAAAACATATATATATATATATATATATATATATATAAATATACACACACACACACACATTTTATAGTAACACACATACATTCACGCAGACAGGCACCCGCATATGTATATGAGATATTGTTTCCTTTTGTCTAAAAACAAAAAAGAAAAAAAAAAACCAAATATATACAGTATATATATATATATATATATATATATAGTTTTTTATTTTATTTTATTTCCTTAGTATAAATTTAAAAACACCCATAACATCCTAGTACTGTGTGGTACACAGTAAATGTCTGACACAAAAGGTTCTGATATCTCACAGCAAATATCAAAAGGCCAATTAATTTACTGTTGACCAAATTAGGTTTTCAATTTAAGCAGACAAATGACAATATCATTTTACCATTCACTTTGTTTCTAGGTTATTCGCTAGAATCAGATAGAAGAGATAGTGTGCAAGTTTATCGATCTGAGCTTTACTGACTAGACACCAAAAATGAAACAATCTGTAGTTTTCAAAGAGCAGTCAACCTAATTTACTCTGCAGATTGCGGTAATGGTTACAATAAGAAGCACTTAAGACAAATGTAATGGCAGTCTAGGGTCAATGTTGCCAGCTGAGAATTAGACACATTTTTTTGAGGACTGTTATCCTTTTCTATGAGAAAGTTGTATACAATGAAACAATATCCAGTACAATGAAAAAAAAAAACCATAAAACATTTATATTTTTCCAAAAGCATGAGTATTTACCCAATTTAATACCACAAGTATTACCATAGGTGCCTATTATACTTTTTCAAAACAAGTTGTTAAAGGAAACCTGTCCTGAAAAAGGAGTTATGAAAAAGTCAATGACATGGCTGTCTTGTTAAGTCTCTGATCTACATACATTGTGCCACTAACCCAGAACAAGTATATAAGGATGTTTCTCCAACTATCCTGAGCCGCTTATTTGTTTGAGGTTAGGGACTCATGCAGTAATGAGGAAAGTGGGTCAGCATAACTGAAGAGCAATTACTATTTTCAAACAGATGTCAGCAATGACAGCACTGTATTTCTTTCATAGCAGGTTAACTTTAAGATACCCATGGGATTATCGCACACAGCAAAGATTTTTGTGTCTATGGCTAGCTGCAGACCACTGTAGGCACAGCCAGCAATACATCATTAAGCAAACTATCAATAAACTTTCCTGGTTTGATGTAAAAATGGCCAAAACTGTGTCAAACTTAAATTGTTTATTTGATGCCAAATATGTAAAAAAATAATAATTTGTTACTGTAGATTGTGCTATTCATAGATTTGGGTAAAAGGAAAAATGGGTAATCATTCCAAATTTCTGTAAATAATGTACTTTGTTTCTAATAAAATAAGCTCACTGTACAAAGCATTTGACTGCAATTGTCCAAACATTACGCTGGCTGAAAATTAATGCAACTATTTTGTTTTCAAAGTGGTGTTCCAGCCTCCCCCTCCAAAAATTAAGTCAGCAGCTAAACATACTGTAGCTGCTGACTTTTAATATTAGGACACTTGCCTGTCCTGGAGTCCAGCGATGTTGGCACGGCAGCCGATGTTTCCATTGGCTGTCAGGTGCTGCCGCCGCCATTGCCGGTATGGGAACCCGGCAGTAAAGCCTTGCGGCTTCACGGGCAGGTCCCTACTGCGCATGCGTGAAGCTCGCAGCACAATCGGATTGGCTCGGCAGTGGGGAAAGGAGGTGGGGCCAAACTTCCAACGGATGGCACCGCTGCGTCATCTCCCGGGAGTGGGGAAGGGTACCTGTCAAAAACAGGTACCCTTTCCCCCTCCCCCCTGAAAGGTGCCAAATGTGACACCGGAGGGGGGGGGAAGCAAATGAGTGGAAGTTCCACTTTTGGGTGGAACTTCGCATTAGTAAGGATTGTTTTGATTTGTTTTATGAGCTAAGTCTAGTTTCACAACACCAGTGTGGGCAAGAAACTATCTTCATGTTTATTTCTATGACCTGTGATCTCTAGTCTTTACTGAATCCATATGTTTATATTAATGCTATTTAAAAGCCTTTGTTAGCAATACTGTCAGAAACAAAGTGCCACCAGTCAAGCTAATGTGCATGCGCAAACATATGCCCACTGTCAGGATAATGTGTGTGCAAATAGGCGTGCACATTTTTTGCAGGCATAGTTGCAGGCATAGAAGTCTGAGTGCATGTACATCTTTAGGCACATGTGCAAGCATGAGCGCGTGCATATCCTCTGCTACCAAGCTGGCTATTTAAACCTGAACTGTGCACATATTCTTGCTAAATGGTCTTAAGTATTGATCCTATGATTCTGATCCTTTGATCCAAGCTGGCTATTTAAACCTGAACTGTGCACATATTCTTGCTGAATGGTCTTACTCTTAAGTATTGACCCTATGATTCTGATCCTAGCTTGATCCTGTTACTGACCCAGCTAGCACCTGACTAGAGATGTACCGAACGGTTCGCCGGTGAACGGTTCCCGGCGAACTTCGAACGTTCGCGTTCGCCGCTGCGGGCGAACATATGCGATGTTCGGTCCGCCTCCTATACATCATCATTGAGGCAAACTTTGACCCTGAACATCACAGTCAGCAGACACATTCCAGGCCAATCAGCATACCTCCCTCCCACACCCTCCCGCCTCCTATAAATAAGCAAGGGCAGCATCCATCTTAGATCATTTCTGTGTTACTGAGAGCAGGGAAAGTGCTGCTGCTGCTGCTGCTGTTATAGCTGGGGACAGTTCCCGGTCTTGTTAGCCAGTGTTCTTGGTACACTCCTGCTGTAAGGACAGCACCCCAAAAAGCCCTTCCTAGGGCTGGTATTTGAGGTTTTTTTTTGGATATATATATATATATATATATATATATATTGTCCCCAAAAGCCCTTTTGAGGGCTGGTATTTGTGTAATTTTTTTTGTTCTGTGATATATATATATATATATATATATATATATATATATATATATTGTCCCCAAAAGCCCTTTTGAGGGCTGGTATTTGTGTAATTTTTTTTTTGTTCTGTGATATATATATATATATCTATTGTCCCCAAAAGCCCTTTTGAGGGCTGGTATTTGTGTAATTTTTTTTGTTCTGTGATATATATATATATATATATATATATATATATATATATATATATATATATATATATATTTATATATATTGTCCCCAAAAGCCCTTTTGAGGGCTGGTATTTGTGTAATTTTTTTTGTTCTGTGATATATATATATATATATATATATATATATATATATATATATATATATTGTCCCAAAAAGCCCCTTTGAGGGCTGGTATTTGAGTATTTTTTTAATATATATATATATATATATATATATATATATATATATATATATATATATATATATATATATGTAGCATGTCCAGAACCAGAAAAAAAAGATCATATAGGTGTAAAAGGGGTTCCCACCATCCCTGCTCTACTGAGAAATTATCTTTTTTTTCTGGTTCTGGACATGCTACAGAGCTGAAACTTCACAGGTACACTTTTTAGACCCCCTAGACACTAAATCACACAAAAAATGTTCTTAAAAATTGTCATTTTTGATAGAGAGCCAATTATTGGAAAAAAAAAAAAAACTTAACAAAAAAAAATGTCTTTGGATTTATTGTCTGGGGGGTCTAAAAAGTGTACCTGTGAAGCTTCAGCTCTGCAGCATGTCCAGAACCAGGAAAAAAAGATCATATAGGTGTAAAAGGGGTTCCCACCATCCCTGCTCTACAGAAAAATTATCTTTTTTTCTGCTTCTGGACATGCTACAGAGCTGAAACTTCACAGGTACACTTTTTAGACCCCCTAGACACTAAATCACACAAAAAAGTTCTTAAAAATTGTCATTTTTGATAGAGAGCCAGTTATTGAAAAAAAAAAAAAAACTTAACAAAAATAATTTCTTTGGATTTATTGTCTGGGGGGTCTAAAAAGTGAACCTGTGAAGTTTCAGCTCTGCAGCATGTCCAGAACCAGGAAAAAAAGATCATATAGGTGTAAAAGGGGTTCCCACCATCCCTGCTCTACTGAAAAATTATCTTTTTTTCTGGTTCTGGACATGCTACAGAGCTGAAACTTCACAGGTACACTTTTTAGACCCCCTAGACACTAAATCACACAAAAAAAGTTCTTAAAAATTGTCATTTTTGATAGAGAGCCAAAAAAAAATTTCTTTGGATTTATTGTCTGGGGGGTCTAAAAAGTGTACCTGTGAAGTTTCAGCTCTGTAGCATGTCCAGAACCAGAAAAAAAAATAGAATCAGGGTTAGGGCTAGGGTTAGGGTTAGGGTTAGGGTCAGGGCTAAGGTTAGGGTTATTTTTAGTGCTTAGGGTTAGAGTTAGAGGGGTAGGGGTAGGGCTACTAACTCTAACCCTAAGTATCTCACCGTAACCCTAACCCTAGCCCCTAACACTAAACCTAACCCTAACCCTCTAACCATAACCCTAACCCTCTAACCTTAACCCTAACCCTCTAAGCCTAGCCATAAAAATAACCCTAACCCTAAACCTAACCCTAACCCTAGCCCTAACCCTAGCCCTAACCCTAATTCGTATTTTTTTCTGGTTCCGGACATGCTACAGAGCCGAAACTTCACAGCTACACTTTTTAGACCCCCAGATGCTAAATCCAAAGAAATTTTTTATTTTTATTTTTTTTTTAATTTTTCCAATAATTGGCTCTATATCAAAAAATTACAATTTTTAAGAACTTTTTTTTGTGTGATCCCTCTCCGGCATGCCACAGTCCAGGTGTTTGTCCCCTTGAAACAACTTTTCCATTACTATTGTGGCCAGAAAGAGTCCCTGTGGGTTTTAAAATTCGCCTGCCTATTAAAGTCTATGGCGGTTCGCAATGTTCGCCGGTTCGCGTTCGCCGTTCGCGAACAGCGAATTTTATGTTCGCGACATCACTACACCTGACCTGCTTTCAGATTACCCTTGTCTGCTTAAATCTACTATTTATCTTTGTTACCGACCTCGGCTTGAACTACTGACCACGCCTCTAACCAGTAAATGTGTACCTTGATGCCGGCTCATTTCCAACCTCTGTCTGTTCCTGACTTTGAATCTGCTTACAACTTGATGTCTTTCCACTTGGCTGTCACTAGACTCAGCTTGGGACCTGACTCCTTCTTCAGCTGAACTTATCACATCCATGGTGCACTGCCAGCTGTACTCCTGCTCCCCTGCAGACTTGTATAAAGTACTCGAAATTTCTACTTGAGTAAAAGTACAAGTGCTCGATCAAAAAGTGACTTGAGTAGAAGTGGAAGTGCTCGCAGAAAAAGTTACTTAAGTAGAAGTACTAAAGTATTCAACATTTTTTTTACTTAAGTATTGCAAGTAGTTTTTTCAAAAAATTTGCTACTTAAGTACTAAAAGTAAAAAGTACCAGTAGTTTTGAAAAAAAAATTCTACTCAAGTACTGAAAGTAGAAGTACAAGTACTGTGTTATGTAGTTATTAAAGAAAGAAGTCAAAAGTTTGAACATCATATTGTTTTTTATTATTTCAAATGATTTATTCAAATGATTAACCTAAAGGACAATCACAATTCCTTAGGCTGTAACTTTTTGTAAACAAAAAACAGATAAAGTATGTCCCTCCCTTCCCCTTTTAAAGCCAGGGGTGGTCTCCTTCCTGAGCTTCCTCACCCTCACAGCCAGGCAGATCACTTGAAGTTGAAGGGCCAGGGGTGGAAGGTGGTGTTTTTGGTTCGTCCATCTTTTCAGCTGATCAAAAGGCAGAACAGGAGCATGCGCAGTCTTCTTAATCGTGGTTTGATTTGATTTGCTCAATTGATGATGATGTGCCAGGCCAGCTTCATCAAACCTACAACGCTTAAAGTGAAAAATGCATCAAAAACTACTAACAAAGTAGCTGTGCTAAAAATGCTAATAAAGTGCCTGCAATTATATATATATATATATATATATTCTTCTTGTATTCAAAATCATCGCCCACAGTATCAAAAATAAAGTGACATGTCTGTGCTAAATGCAGTGCAAATTATTCCCACAATGTAAATTTAATTCATATAAAATATATATGACAATACCACAATAAAATAAGTTGTGATTGTGAATAAGTTAGGTGCAAGTTTAAGTGTGTAAACTAAACTTTATAACGAAAAGTCCATAACTGAATTTCAGTGTGCAATCTAAGAAGTGCTTGTCACTTGCTGTCAGATGCTTCCACCTTTCTTCTGTGATCTGCTCAAGTAAAGTGGTGGACTGGATAGCCTCTCTCTCTGCCTCTCACCTTAGTAGCACTGGCACTGCACTGGTTCAAAAAGCTGTCTATATTATTTTCATTATAAGAACTTGTCAGAACATGCTTCCACCACCTGTCCTTCACACTAGTAGTGCTCATTTGCTTTGCTCAAGTCAAGTGCCACTGCCAGTGGCCACTGCAGTGCAGGCACAGCCGCACAGGCAGAGGCAGGCCGCAGGAAGCACAGGCACCACCACAACACTTATGGTCCATGGACCATGGATGGTCGGATAATCATCATAGCCGTCAGTCTCACTTATCTTGGTTCAAAAAAGCCACCCATGACCCTTGTGTATATAATATATTAATATTTTATATTGATTATTTGATTCTCAAATGGCACATTTGCCATGGCAAGGATTAGGCCCTCTCCACGGTCCACCTCACTCACCTCATAGAGAAGAAGATGAGATAACGAAGAAAATGCTCCGAGTCCTGCTCCCGCGTCCCGCCGCCCGCTTCACAACTCCTCTCAGTAAGGGCCCTAAGGGGTGGAGTCTGAGTGACACACAACACGTTTAGAGGCGGAGACCTCAAGTGGGAAGACGGCAGCACGGCTCCTCCAGTGCGGTCTTAACTTGATGATCATGACAGTGATTCCGCGGGCCGCGGCGCGAGCGAGGCTGTGGGATTGATTGAATTGAGTTGTGCTGCCTACTGCTACACGCTACCTACTACTACTACTACTAAATTGTGAGTCAGTATATTTTATTTCATTTTTATATATAAAAGCGGTATTGTTGAGCACTACTAGCCACTAGATCTCCTGGCTGTCACTTTGTCACATGTTGGGGAATCACAGCGGCTCGGCTCCAGAAGTGGCGGGTGTCCCCGTCATCCTGCCAGGGCCGCCAAGAAGTTCATCACCTAATCTTAAGTTATTAATATCTTATGAGGAGAGGACCAATGAGATTGAGAATTGAAATAATTAAATATATATGGCTTTTTGAACCAGTGCAGTCAGTGCAAGTGCCACCCAGAAGCTATCCACCAGTGCCACCACCATTAAGTGTGTTGGTCGGTCACTCGAGCACTGAAGGAGGTGGAAGCATCTGACAAGTGAAGTCACACTTTAGATTTGCACACTGGAATTCATTTATGGACTTTTCGTTATAGATAGGTTTACACACTTCAACTTGTTGCACGCACCTGACCTAACTTATTTCATAACTTATTTTATTGTGATTTATTGTCATATTTTATATGAATTGAATTTACTGTTACATTGTGGGAATAATTATTTTAACTGCATTTAGGCTTTAGCACATTCATGTCACTTTATTTTTGATACTGTGTGGAGTGTGGGCAGGGCACTGGGGGCAACGATGATATTATATCGATTGCACAGGCACTTTATTCGCACAGCCAAGTTGTGTTTGTTAGTAGTTTCTTGATGCACTTTAAGCGCTGTAGCACCATTTATTTGTTTGTTTCATATTTTCTTTTTATTGGAAAGATTTGGTATAGCAGCTTTTATTATACACAGCCTTTATTTTCGTATGCGCTGATTTACAAATGACATTATACACATTTTTTTGAGCTTTATGCAACCTGCCATCTACTGTGCTGGCAGTGGTAATTTTTTTAAAAGTAACGAGTAACTATGCAGCACAAAAAAAAATACTTGAGTAGAAGTATCGAAATCATCGAAAAAATGTAGTGAAGTAAAAGTAGAAGTAGGAGAAAAAAATTCTACTCTAGGAAAGTACAGATACCGCATTTCGGTACTTAAGTACAGTACTTAAGTAGTTCTACTTCGTTACTATACATCTCTGCTCCCCTGATACCAGCATTATCAACTTTCAGCCTACATTGTCAGCAGGTTTGCAATTGTGCCCTTCCTTCACCCACTCAGACCTTGTCTCCACTTACAGTAGGACTCGATTGGGAACTGTGCAAGAGACATTCCTCATCACACAGATACAATACAAATACCATAATAGATAAAAACAAACCTAAATTGGTTTCAGAATAAAAATGTTTACCTGTGTCAAGCATTTCAACTCTCTAGTACATTAAGGTTGCCATTGTCTAGAAAAAACAAGTTTGGACTCCAATTTCATAAAAAGGACATATTTTCGTTTTTATAGAAAATGTGGAAACTACAATTGAAACTAGAATATCCCTCCATTAAATCATTTAAAACACCTATAAATACATTGCTGAGAGGTAAACAGTAAGTCTTGTCTGAGCTACATTATATACTGTAACATTTTCAGTGGATAGCTATTGGAATCCAAGTTCCAATATCAATCTAGTTTTCCAAATCTCTAAAAAAAAAAAATATAGAGATTGGTTAAACACTCCCCTGTTCGGTTCGCAGCAGAATTCCCGAACAGGGAAAATGTTCTAACTTAAATGGCGAACCCCATTGAAGTCTATGGGAGTAGAACAGTGAAAATCAAAAGTGCACATTTTGTAGGCTTATTTGCAAGTAATTGGCCATAAAAGGGGTAAGGGGGTCTGGGTACTGCCCTGGGGGACATGCATCAATAAAAAAGAACAAAAAAAAAGATTGTTTTTTGAGGAGCAGTGATTTTAATTATGCTTAACGATAAAAATGAAAAATTCTTTTAAATATAGTGCCTGGGGGATCCCTTTAATGTGCCTATAAAGTTGAGCATCTGTAGCATGCATAAAACAGCAAATATTACATTTCTAAAGAAAAAAAAAAAATAAGAGTCAAATCAGATTTAAAATGACTCGCGGTTACAATTGCCGTCACCCGGCTATTTAAAAAAATAGGAAAAAAAAAACGGTGTGGGTTCCCCCCCCCCCCAAAATCCATACCAGACCCTTATCCAGACATGCAGCCTGGAACCTGCACCTCCTAAACCATTCCAGGCCACATGCTCTCAACATGGGGGGGGGGGTTGGGGTGCACCTTACCCCCATGTTGATGGGGACAAGTGCCTCTTCCCGACAACCCTGGTCTGTGGTTGTCAGGGTCTGTAAGCAGGGGGCTTATCGGAATCTGGAAGCTTCCTTTAACAAAGGGGCCCTCAGATCCCGCCCCCCCATGTGAAAGTGATAGTACCCCTACCCATTCACCAAAAAGTGTACAAACGTAATAACTACAGGAGACAGTTTTTGACAAATCCTTTTTAGAAAAAAAAAAGTAGTGTCCCTCGAAGTAAATTAATTGTCAATCACGCAGCCGCTGACCTGATAAATAGAAAAAAGTAAAAACGTTCTCGCCTCCCAGGAGGCCTCCCACCTTATGCCTGCTTCGTGCTTTGACATTTCTTATATAGGCAAGGCGTGAAGCCACCAGGTTATGTCACCCAGTGGCACCTCCCCCTTTTGACGTTGTCAATTGTGGACATATACTTCTTTAAAGTTCTGAAAACAACCCATTCATGTGAATTTTCTGTGTGATCATCTGGAAAGTTAGGTGATGCTCAGATGTCTGTAAAATGGAGGGCCATCGCTACCTTTGGTACGAGATGCCCTACATGACGCAACTCTACTCTTTCTGGAAAGAAAACAATATGTTTTTCTGGAGCTCTCAAGAGCTTGCATCTTGGACATCCTTCTGCCTGAAGATACTGCGATAGATACTGCTTTGTAGGTAATCTGCCAAACAGGACGCTGCTCTGTTGGAGCAAATGGTTGAACTGACAGGAAATTTAGCAACACTGATAGGTCTCACTTGGAAAAGACTCTCCTTCTTGGTGGTTAAATCCTTATGACTGCTTTCAAAAATTGTACAACTAAAGGATCTTTAGCCCCTTTAAACGTTGTTATTGCTGATACAACCGACACTTGCAACCTCAAGGAGTATGGATTAAGGCACATGTCTAATCCAGCCTAGGGGCAGTCCAGAACAGCTGTCACCGGAGACACAGTAGAATCAAAGTCTCGCCCTGCTGAGATAAATGCAAATTTGTTCCTGATTTTGGCATAGATGTTCTTAGTAGAGTGTCTCATAGCACACAACAAAGTAGAGACCACTCTGGAACAACTTCTGGAGCAACCTAGGTTCTCCAGTCTCCCTTTTCAGCCTGCATGCTTGCAGCCTCAGTTTGCATATGTGCAGAGGGGAAATGGCTTTTGTATCCTGAAGTGAATGTCCAGGGAAAACCAATGTCTCCATGGCCAATATGAAGTAATGGCTATGACTACAGTATTCTCTCTCGACAGCCTCAAGAGGACTCTCATTACGAGAGATATTGGGGAAAATATATAGGCTAAATTGCAGTTCCAGGAGAGACCAGAGAATCTTTCCCTTCTGCCTGGGAGTGCAAAAACCATGTCAGACATTTCCCAAGTTTGTAATTGCTGTAGGAAGCGAAGAGGTCTGTCTGTGGTAGGTTCCACCTGTGGACCAGCTTGGATAAGACCTGGGGCGTAGGGCCCACTCATGATCTGGGAAACTTGCATGATAGTGGGTCTGCCTGCATGTTCAGATTCCCTAGGAGGTAAACTGCTCTAGGAATTTGTAGGTGATTTTCTGCCCTCAACGTTATGGGTTTACCCTTTCACAATAGTATATTGCTGCAAGTTCCTCCCTAGCATTGAATAAAGGCAACTGCTGCCCTGCTGACCAACTGCACAGGGACTGGTCTTCTCTTAAATCTGTGTAGCAAGGTCAAAAAGTGCTAAAATTTGGCCTAAACTTCCAGCGCATTTGAGACCATCCCCTTGATTGGGAATCCCCACTTGCCTTGACCGACAGTCCCTAGCGGTGTACCTTCCAGGCTGTCTTGCTGACATAATTTGTAATAGTGATCTAGTCTAATGGCTCTAATGGGACGTGACTTCCTCAAGGTCCCTCTCTTTGGCCACCACTGCTGACTCCCACTAATACCGAGTGACACTGTTATTAACTGTGCTAGATTCTGTTTCCTCTATTGAGCTAAGAATTCCAGCTGAAACTGGCCAGTGCGCCCAAGGGATGATGACATTGTGCCCAAAAGATTGAGGCACTGAAAAGCCATCAAAATAGTGGAGGCTACTGTCCTCAGAATTCCCTTCCTGACTGTCCCAGTTTTCTCTGAAGGAGCTAAACAGAGTCTTCCTTTAAAACGTTAGCATGCAGGGCTGAAACAAATCAAAGCAATCCGCATAAGGAGGCACTCTTTTTCCTGAAAACCTACCAACACGGTGGTGGTCCCCTACCTTTAAATTTGTGGGCTTTTTTGCACAAGTGATGACTGACTCATGGTTGAGGAAAATAGGGCAGCCAGCTAAAATGAGGATATCTGAAAGGAAAAAAAGTAACAGAGAGTGGGTTTTAGACAAAAAAAAAAGAAAAACTTTTTCTTGCTTTGTTTTGGGTGCTATACTTGAAAATACCAGCAGAGGGCGCCAGAGGGAAGCCTGCTGATACAGACCCAGGAAGAAGTCACAGCCAGGAGCCAAATCTAGGAGGCTGTGCTATACCCAACAAACAAAGGCAGTATGAGACTTTTAAATTGTCCAGGGAGAGCAAGAGGCTCCCCAGGACTCCCCCATCCACTGATGGCAAGAAAGCATCCCATGCCCCAAATCAAGATGGTGCCCATCTTTCCCCCTGGTCAGCGTGCATGTGCAGACCAGCGTGGCCAAATTACATCATCAAGAGCATCCTCGTAAAGAAAAGCAGCACTGGGTTGCGCGCTTTCTCCCTATAGGGATGCCATAGATACTCCAGGCAATGCGGAATGAATTCCCACCCATGCAAGCGACAAAAAAAACAAAAACTAAAAATGGAGATAAAAGGAGCCAAATGAACATTGGACAAAGGTAAAAGAAAAACAACTATGGGGAGACATAAATAAAGGGAAAGGCAACCCTGTGTGGTATAAGGGACCAAAAGAGAGAAGGCAGGAAATAGCTGGCCCCCCAAACTCCAGACTGCAAACACTTACATGATGGCTGATTTCTTTCCTACTAAGGAAACACTGCAGGCCCCATCAAGACCCACAGAAGGGGCTCCCAGGCTATTTAGTGCATTTAGCAGCCCGAGTGCTGGGACTGGGTTCTGGAAGAGGCTGAACCCAGATGGATACTGCACTGAGGCAGAATTGGGGACATAATACTGCTTACTCTTCACTGGTGCGTTGAGGTGTGAGGAAAAAAAGAAAAATGAGGGGGGGGGGGGCATACTTGCCAACTGTCCCTTTTTTCCTGGGACAGTCCCTGCAAATAGGAGCCTGTCCCGGGTAATTTATATTGTCCCTGGAAGCGCCTGTTTTTCGGGCTGCCCGTAAATGTTTCGTAGAAGTAATGCAGCTGAATGGGAGAATTATTCCAACTCTTCTACTGTGGCCTTAAGTTTGATATTCCCTTTTTTATTTCCTGTAATTCTCTCTATATTGAGTAGACTCTATAATCTGATAAGTAGGCGAGATTAATTATGCAGAGTGGGCGGAGCTTTGGGGAAGTGGGTTTTTTTAAATGTTGGCAACTATTGGGGGGGGGGGGTGAACTATGCCTTTTTTTATCCTATTTACTGGTCCTGAGGGATTGGTCAAGAACTCTGTCACTAGTATGCTGCCATATTGGCATCAGGAAAAGCCCTTTTTCAAACTGCAATGAATCTGATTGATGTGCTTCTGCTACATGCAAGCCAAGCTAACTGTGAAAGAAAAATAAAACCACTGCCAACTATGTACTGTCTGCGTACTCTTTTCACTGAGACTGACCATGAAAATTGTACTGTTCAGTATCACCATGAACCTTGCACCAAATACGTTAAAGTGAAAATAAATCTATAACCAAAAATGTTCAGTATTGCAGCTTACTAATTATTAGATGTGGGGGCTGCATTAGTTTTCTTTTCCTTTAGGATTTTTTTTTTTTTTTACCTCATTGGATGAAGGAGCAACAAAGACAACTTTGAACTGCAGCATTGTCAGTCTGGGGGAGGGGAGTGTTAGATGCACTGGCAGATTTAGATGCACTAATACATTGCAATGGTAAGCTGCTATATAATAAATCTAAGAAATATGCTTCAATATAATAAATGTTTGCTTTTGTGTTTAATACCGCAGTGAGAGCCAGTACCTAAGGAAACTGGGTACCTACTCTTCCCTCCCCCCAAAAAAAAAGTTCATAAAGAACTTTTGGACGTAAAGCGCAACTTCCCCAATAGGGCGAAGTTCCATTTTAAGGAATTTGTGTTATTTTCTTATTTCTACTCAAAGCTGCAGAAAGAGAACCTCTCCTAGCTGAACTGTATAGTTTAAAAACCTTTTATTCATTGGTACCTACCCAGCTCCCTATGCCATGTTTTTAACATATTTGCATGCCATAGATTTCTACTTAACTGAATTTCCTCCATGATTCTCCAGACCCTCGGTGATTCAAACCCAGGCAGATGCATTCCTTCCCATTTGATGCCCAACTTCTTCTCAGTAAAAAAAAAAAAAGTTTAAACTAAACTTCATTATGGGCTCCATATGGTGTGCTTCGAAAAAAGTTCCCTTACAATATAATGTAACTATGAATGAGGCTGATCACAATTCTTTTGTGATTGTATTTGCTGTAGTGATGCGGTTGACTAAAGGTAAATTAGGACGCAGGCACCTTGCTTCAAATATCCCTAAACAAATATCAGATAAAAGAATTTCCAATGCGAAGCAATTCAGAATTCTTTAAGCAAGAAAAATGTGACGTGACTATTCCTTCTAAAGAGAACACCACTGAGATTACTGTGATGAAATACGTGACCAGGATGGTAAACAAAAAAAGAAAAGCAATTTGTACAAAGCCATGAAATTTGGAAAGAGAGAAAATGGGGCTTCATCTTTTAATTCCCCAATCTACATAAGCAATTGCAAGAAAAACAGCTGATGCCATATGTGTAAAACCAGTTTTATTACTAATCGTTTTTCTTGCTTTTGTTTTTTTCCCTTTGAAGAAAAAAAAAAGGAGAGATATGAACAGGGCTAATTTTTAGACAATGAAAAATCAATTCTCCCTGCAGGATCAGAAGGAGGAATCCTGAGAAGCTGCTGAGCCTCTTTCTGTGAAATGGTATCAGTCTTAGCAAAAATCAATACTTGCCTATTGAAGAAAGCTTATTGGAAAACAAGAGACAGAGCCATCAAAAGAACTTTATAATATACAATATGTTTCCATGTGATAAGCGAAGTAGCCACACAGGAAAGATAGAGCGCACTGTGCTTGTGCATACCAGCACTGCATAGGGCTCATATGTCATATAGCGTTTGATGACTAATAATATGCTGTCATATACAGATAAATGAGTGATAGTTATTATTGTAAAATTAATCTCTGCAGCAGCGAGTTCTTTTCCTGAGATGAGTCCCAGCACAGAACATAGTCCAGGTACTTACAACAGATGACAAAATCCAGTAAAGTCATTGTAAATATTACAATGAACAGCAGCCTTTAAAGTCCCATTCGTCATTCATGTCATAGCAAGCACAGAGACACTACCCCATCCAGCATAATATTTCCAATGTATAATATTCATCAATTAAAATATTTTATATTCAGCCTCCTTATTGACTGGTTTTACCAGCACTTTTGATCTAATGTATGACAAATCATGTCTGCTGGCCTCAGACAGCTGCAGGTATACATTTCAATAGAATTTGATCAGAGATCTCCTGTTTTGTTTAGGGAAAAAATCACATTCTTAACTACCCTTAAGTGGGTAAACATGTTCCCCTTTGGAAAATGCTATTTACCATAAACAAATACTCAATAAATACTTAAGTCCCCTTTTCATGTCATCATTAGATACTGGCCAAATTGCATTCTTACCAAATTGCATTAAAAATCCCTGTCATGCCTTCAGCTTGGAAGTAATTAATGTTAGTGGAACTTGCAATAACAATGTTGTCCACAAGATGCCACTGTGACAAAGACGGTTGTTGTACAGCACTTTATGGTATCTCTTGCTCTCTATTGCTGGATATTAGTTCCACCCCTCTCTGAGAAAATCTCCATTTTAGAACAGCTCATGGACACAGCCAGACAGCATCTGAGGTTGCTGTGGGAAGATTCCTGAACCCTCTCGGAAGCATCGCTGGTATGCTCAGAACTGTTAGTTATATACTCAGTGCATATATTGTTTATGTTTGTACACTGATTGTATGCTTTGTCTGTTTATTTACAGTTTCACCATATTCTCAATCCTATCTGATCAATCCTATCTGACTATTCACAATCCTATTTGCATATCCATCTGACTTGTAACATGTTTCATGTGACCACCATTCTTTCACTGGAATAAAGCCTTAAGTTACAAAAGGACTGGTTATTACAGGATTGAAGGTTTAGCTGTATGTTGAGCTGCACACGCCTCGGGCATACGTGTAGTGAGAACAGAACAATCCCCATGGACCTTCCTATTCCTTTCAAGTCTGATTAGACTAATCCACATTTTACAGTCCCCTGTAGATAACAACCTTTGACCCTTTTGATTTGTAAAATGCAAAATGCATACCTATGTAAACATTAAAAAAACTGTGTATATATATATATATACATATACACTCACCAGCCACTTTATTAGGTACACCTTGCTAGTACCGGGTTGGACCCCTTTTTCCTTCAGAACTGTCTTCATTCTTTGTTGCGGCATATATTCAACAAGGTTTTGTTAACATTCCTCAGATATTTTGGTCCATATTGACATGATAGCATCATGTAGTTGCTGCAGATTTCTCAGCTGCACATACATGATAGGAATCTCCTGTTCCCCCACACCCCAAAGATGTTCTATTGGATTGAGATCTGGTGACTGTGGAGGCCACTGGCGTACAAAGAACTCATTGGCATGTTCAAGAAACCAGTTTGAGATGATTCGTGCTTTCTGACATGTTGCATTATCCTGGTGAAAGAGCCATCAGAAGATGGATACACTGTAGTCAAAAAGGGATAGAAATTGTATGCAACAGTATTCAGGTAGGCTGTGGCATTTAAACAATGCTCATTTGGTACTACACCATTACACCACCAGCAGCAGCCTGAACTGTTGATACAAGGCAGGGTGGATCCATGCTTTCATGTTGTTTACGACAAATTCTGACCCTTCCATCTGAATGTCACAGCTGAAATTGAGAGTCATCAGACCAGGCATTGTTTTTACCAACCTTCTATTGTCCAATTTTGATGAGTCTGTGCGAATTGTAGCCTCAGTTTCCTGTTCATAGCTGACAGGAGTGGCAATATATTTCTGGCAACATCTGAAAGAAAAGAAACTCTACAAAAAAAATGTAATTAGTAAAATCCTTAAACATTGTGTTTGAAGATAAAACAACATACTATTTACATTTTTACAGTTTGAAGCTAATTTACCCCCACTGCCATAGAAAGGGTACTTTACATTCAAAAACAGATCTGAAGAATTTACACATTTTGCCATATCTACATTTATGACACCCTGTAATCTCCTCAGCTGTTTGTGAGGATAACATTTTTCCCTTCTAATTTACACACACTGCCATAGAAGTGTAATTTAAATTCAAAAACAGATCTGAAGGACCCCCCCCCCCCCTTCTGCTGTGTGTACATTTATGACACCCTGTAACCTCTTCAATTGTTCGTCAAGATTTGCATTTGCTTCCAATAATTTGTCACACTATCTTCATTTTATCATATTCAATGTTCAGATGGTCATATTCATGTTTTAACTGAGAAAACGGTATCCAGGTCTTTGACTTTTGCTTATTATAATAAAAAAAAAATGATCTGCCCTTAACAATATGTCTTTTAAATCATAAGAATTTGGGGGTAATCAATAAAATATGTTCCCTGATACCGTCATTCAAAACATCTAAAACCATGCTTGTATGTACCAAGCCTTCACGCTCAAATGCAAGACTATTACCAACCAAAAATTCCATAAAATTAGTTATCATATGTTACAATTTATAGGGAGACTCATTTTGCATTTGTTTGATTTATCCATGAATAGTTAAACAGTAACATCGGAACATATGCCATATAAAACACACAGTAATTCCAGTAATATGTATGTCCCTTGTCCTACTATATTACCAAAAGTATTAAGTATTGGGATGCCTGCCTTTACACACACAGGAACTTTAATGGCATCACAGTCTTAGTGTGTAGGGTTCAATATTGAGTTGGCCCACTCTTTGCAGGAGCGCTGTCCACAAGATTTGGAAGTGTGTCTCTAGGAATGTTTTACCATTCTTCCAGAACTGCATTTGTAAGGTCAGGAACTGATGTTGACGAGAAGGCCTGGCTTGCAGTCTCCGCTCGAATTCATCCCAAAGGTGTTTTATTGGGTTGCGGTCAGGACTCTGTAGGCCAATCAAGTTCCCCCACCCCAAACTCGCTCATCCATGTCTATATGAACCATGCTTTGTACACTGGTGCGCAGTCATGTTGGAACAGGAAGGGGCCATCCCCAAACTGTTCCCACAAAGCTGGGAGCATGAGATTGTCTAAAATGTCTTGGTATGCTGATGCCTTAAGAGTTCCCTTTACTGGAACCAAGATGCCAAGCCCTACCCCTGAAAAACAACCCCACACCATAATTCCCCCCTTCACCAAATGATTTGAAACAGTGCACTTTGCAAGATCCATAAAGACATGGATAGAACACCTCTGAGATGAATTAGAGCAGAGACTGCAAGCAAGGCTTTTTCGTCCAACATCAGTACCTGACCTAACAAATGCGCTTCTGGAAGAAATAGGTGAACTCCTAAACCTTGTGGACAGCCTTCCCAGAAGAGTTGAAGCTGTAATAGCTGCAAAGGGTGAGCCAACTCAATATTGAACCCTACAGACTAAGAGTGGGATGCCATTAAAGTTCAGGTGCGTGTAAAAGGAGGAGTCCCAATACTTTTGGTAATAAAGTGTGTGTGTGTGTGTGTATATATATATATATCTATATATATATATATATATATATATATATATATATATATATATATATATATATATATACAGTGCCTTGAAAAAGTATTCATACCCCTTGAAATTTTCCACATTTTGTCATGTTACAACCAAAAACGTACATGTACTTTATTGGGATTTTATGTGACAGACCAACACAATGTGGCACATAATTGTCAAGTGGAAGGAAAATGATAAATGGTTTTCAAAATGTTTTACGAATAAATATGTGAAAAGTGTGGCATGTATTTGTATTCAGCCCCCATTATTCTAAAATCTAGGGCAACCAATTGCCTTCAGAAGTCACCTAATTAGTAAATAGAGTGCACTTGTATGTAATTGAATCTCAGTATAAATACAGCTATTCTGAAGTCCCCAGAGGTTTGTTAGAGAACCTTAGTGAACAAACAGCACCATGAAGGCTACTTTTTTATTTGTTGGGTCTCCAGATGTCTGCCTAATTCCTCTCCCCATTTTCTAATGAATGGTGGCACCTCAGGTCCCCCCATTCCTATAAGTATTTTATATATCTTAGAGATGTTATGTTTTGCTTCTGTCTGTTCCGCAAACAGACGTTCAAAAGGGTATAAATTCGCTCTCTATCTAATTGGTTGAGGTAATTTCATAATAAAATGTCTTAACTGGAGCTACCGCCATTCATTCAAATCCATCAGATTCTCCTTTTGTTTCAAATCCTGATATGTATATATTTCCCCTTTATTTAATATACCAGTATCTTTTATTTGTGCCCCTTCATCTAATATCCACTCACCAAACTGTTGTTTATTCCCTGGAATAAAATAATTTGTCCCTGCTAGTGCTATTAAAGGTGAATTTTATTCCCACTTGGCCAACCTATATGTGTAAAGTGTATAATTGTAGCAGAGAATCCAAAACATATTGCACAGATTACACAAGGGCCATGTAAATTTATTTGCAAATGTCTCTGCATTTGCCTTTGAGTTATAAACAATACACATAATGTGTTTATGACTAACAAAAGAAAAAAAAAAAAAAAAACAGCGCTTGGAATAAACAATGGCAATCATAAAATGTGATATCTCATGTGCATAAATTAGTGTAAATTTTCTTTTATAATATTAAATGAGTTACAAAAGTTCACTAGTGCTTTAAAAATATAGTCCTTAAATTGTGCAATTTCTCAAGAAAGTGCAATCAGTGTTGAAAAAAGTCCATACAAAGTGCAATGTACTTAATAAATAAAATATTGTAAAAAGTGCTTGAAGTGCTTCAAAAGGTGCTGGGGTGCTTCAAAACAAACAGCCAGTGCAGGGTGCTTCATTCCCCTACTGTGTCCCCACTCACCAGGAGTGATGGACCCTCAGCTATTTCAGTCTGGGGGTCAAATAGGCTTGAAACTGATGCAAAAAATGAAAGAGATGGTGGCACTCTGTCACTGTGACCTCTCTGTGACCAATGTTAGGCAGTTCACTTCTCAGGGTAAACACATTGATCGTACATGGTATATGGGAAATAAAAAAAGACCATTCTCTCAAAAGGCTCCTACTTCTTAGTGTAAAGGCCCGTACAAACGTGCAGATTGTCGGCCGAAAAGATTCGGCCGACGACCGATTGGCCAATTTTCGGCTTGTTAGTATGATGCTTCCGACAGCCGACAGCGCACTTTCGGCCGAACAGAATCTGTCGTGCAAGCATTAAAATTTTTGTATGCCGACACCAGAACGGCCGATTGTTCGCCAGTCAGTACAGAATTCGGCCGACAGACAGCAGATTTGCAAGACTGGGCATGCTCAGAAAAGAAAAAACACAGGGAAAGTTAACCATCACATGACATCACTTCTGCAGTCGGAGGACAAAATTCGTGTGCAGTCTTTTGCACTTTTCAGCGGACACGACAGCTCGGGGACAAAAGACGGCCGATAGGTCGGCCGACGATCGGTACGTGTGTACGGGGCTTTAGTGTAAGATCTGAGGTCTTTTTGCTTTTTGACCCCAGATCTCACAATAAAGAGGCCCTGTCATGCTTATTTATATTACAAGGAATGTTTAAAAAAAAAGTAAAGTTTAAAAAAAATAAAAAATAAATAAATAAGAAAAAAGAAAAAAAAAATTAAAGCGCCCTGTCCCTTTGAAACTCACGCGCAGAAACGAATGCATATGTAAGTCATGGCCACATATGTAAACAGTGTTCAAACGACACATGTGAGCTATTGCCACAATCGTTAGACTGAGAGCAATCATTCCAGCACTAGATTTTCTCTGTAACTCTAAACAGGTAACCTGTAAAAAAGTTTAAAGCATTGCCTATGGAACTTTTTAAGAACTGTTGTTTGTCGCCATTCCACAAGCGTGCGCAATTTTGAAGCATGACATGTTAGGTATCTATTTACTCAGCGTAACATAAGCTTTCACATTATATACATTGTATATTTAGAAAAATGGGCTAACTTTACTGTTTTTTTTTTAAATTAGAGACCGCAAGACCGCAAGACCGCTGCGCAAAATACAGTGTGGCATAAAATATTGCAACAGCCGCCATTTTATTCTCTAGGGTCTCTGCTCATATAAAATGACTCCCCAAATATTATATATATATATACACTGCCTGGCAAAAAAAAGTCACCACATTAAACTAACTAAGCAACTAACTAAACTAAGCATGCAGTAACTACTGGATAGTGCATGTGCCCAAAGAATGAGGTCACCTGACTACCTGAATATACTGAATGACCAGGTTATTCCATCAATGATTTTTTTCTTCCCTGATGGCATGGGTATATTCCAGGATGACAATGCCAAGATTCATTGGGCTCAAACTGTAAAAGGGTGGTTCAGGGAGCATGAGACATCATTTTCACACATGGATTGGCCACCACAGAGTCCAGAACCTAACCCCATTGAGAATCTTTGGGATGTGCTGGAGAAGGCTTTGCACAGTGGTCCGACTTTCCCATCATCAATACAAGATCTTGGTGAAAAATTAATGCAACATTGGATGGAAATAAATCTTGTGCCATTGCAGAAGCTTATTGAAACAATGCCACAGCGCATGCGTGCCATAATCAAAGCCAAAAAATAATAGAGTGTGTGACCTTTTTTTCGGTGGTGCCTTTTTTTTTGGCCAGGCAGTATGTATATATATATATATATATATATATAATATCTGGGGGTTCTAAGTAATGTTCTAGCAAAAAATACAAATTTAAATGTAAAGTGTCAGAAAAAAAGCTTGGTCTCTTCACCCCTGCTAAATGTTAGTTTCCTGTATGGGGCTTCTGGTTTTTAGGGAGCTTAGCCAGAATGTTCAGCTGTCACCCATGCAGTCCCCCTCAAAATCCATGCCAGGCCCTTCCGGTCGTGTACAGACTTTAGGTGAAGCCACACAAAAAAAAAAAAAAAACGAGATGGGGTTTTCATACTAGGCTCTTCAGGTCACTGACTCTCTCCTGAATATCATCAAGTCACATGCCCCCAGCATGGGGGTGTACCTTGCCATGGGGACAAGGGCCCCTTTCTTACAATCCTGATTTAGTGGCTGTGGGAGTCTAAGGGCAGGGGGCTTATTAAAAATCTAGAAGGCCCCTTTTAACAATACAGGAGCCATATTAAAGCCTTCTGGTAAGGGTTTTAGAGGAGAACTCCTTGCAAAAACCAAGAAAAAAAAAATGCGTGGGTTCCCCTAAAATTTGATGTCAGACCCTTAATCTAAGCATGCAGACTGCCTGGTAGGGGTTCAGCAGTTGCCAGTATGCTCTGCTTCCCTAGGAACCAATGACAACAGGAAGCTGCCATATATAGAAGCAGCAGAAACACCGCTTCTATATATTATTTTTGGCTCCCACCAAACAGGTGTCCAAACAGCCAAAATTGGGTCTTAACCTAGATTCGGAGCGAACCATTGGCTAACCCCTAATCAGAATTACAGTATCATTTATTCCTAGAAAAAAAAATATTGTAGTAAGTAGTTTCCAGTATTTATTAAAATGTACTTAAGCCCAAATTTGAACAGGAGCACCAACAGTCATTTTTAAATCTAGAAATCAACACTATGTAATTTATTCCCAGAAAAAAAAAAATTGAATCAGTACGCTTCCAGATCATATTTATTTGTGCACAAGCACCAGTTAGAATAGGGCCCCCAGCTGTAAATAACATTAGAGATTGATTTATTCACAGAAAAAAACACCACAAATATTGTAATGAGCATGTTTTCAGATTTAATTTATTTGCAATCAAGCCCTTATTTAAAGAGAACCCCCAACAGCCTTTTTTTTATATAAATTAACATTGCAGTATAATTTTTTACAGAAAAATGCCACATTTATTGTACTGAAAATGTTACCATGTATAAAAAGGTGTAATCAAATAACCAAATAGCTCGGTCCAATCAACCACACAAACAGCGCTAACAGATGAATGGATAAATATTAGAATCTATATTCTCAACAGGCAAAGGTGTAATGCAACACAAATGTCCATAAAGCAGTCCAAATTAGTTACGGGAAGGGTGTGAAGGAACTTGGATACACCACAATTCGACCAAACACCGGTGCTCCCCCCCTCCTCCTCTGGAACTCACCAGATGATTGGTAAAACAGGGCCTCCTCATATGTGAATTCCAATCACCATCAGGACCTCTTCACCTTCCACTAGCTTGGATCTCCTCTCATATCTTATTAGCCTTCATATGTCACTCCATTCATGATGGCATGTAAATGAAGAATGGGGGACATATAGTGTAATACCGCAAGGTTTATTGATTAAAACACACCAAAATGGCCCCACTCCCCTCCAGATGTCTACTTACAATATCAGATCTGAATGAAGGCATTCAAAAATTGGCATATATAGACGCATAATGACCATTTCTTAATTTAGCCAGGCGTCCATCTGTTCACAAGGCGACCGCGCACACATGCCCTGACGTTTCGTCACCAAGACTTCTTCCGAGAGCATGTGTGCGCGGCGCGGTCCGCCTGTGTTTGTATCCACTACGGCACATGCGCACTCGGCAGAAGAGCCGACCCCGGAAGTGAACGTACACCGTCCTCCTCCGATGCGCAACGTCACTTCCTGTGGATGAACCTCCACCCCAGAAGGACGTAACTTCCCGCTGCCCGACTTCCGCCTGGCGCAGAGAAAAGCCGACACTCGTAAATACCGCAGTGTCCGCAACGGATGTCCTCACAAACATGAGGACCGAAGCCGATGGATATCCAAAATATACGAATCCTCATGTTAATATCTAATTAATACAAACCGCATCCTTATATACTATTGAATGCCCTTCATTTTACATAAAAATGCATTCGGTCATTATTCTCGTTATTCAGCCAGTAGTCGATGTATTAAAAATATTAAACATGGCAAAAACAGTGGTAAAATCATGGTAAACAACAGGAATCAAAACATATATTAAGACAATGAACAAAGAGTGTTTCGACAGAAAGATATACTACTGTAATTGGCAATAATCTGGCATACACAAAAGTGCATACCCATGGTCACATTCTTAAAGTGCCAATAGTCTAAAATTATAAATAAATATATTTTGTTAAAATATCAATAAAAATTATCTATAAAAATTATAAATATTATAGCAGATAAAACCAAATTTATACATCAAGAAAAAACTGTATAAAAGCAATGATAATGGGATAGATGTACATATTTCGAATAAGAAATAAAATACAATAAAATAAAATAAAACCAAACCACCACATGTTAAGAATTGCTAATAAAACAATTGATATCCAAATCAATGTTTAAACCCTTGGGGTGTAAGGAATCAGTTAAATAGATCCAGTATGTTTCGCGTTTGGACACTTCGCGAACTCTGTTAGATCCTCGCCAAACTGGATCTACCTTTTCAACACCCCAAAATTTAAGGTGTGTGGGATCACTATTGTGATAATCACGAAAATGCAGAGATACATTGTGATCTTTAAAATCATTCTTTATATTAGTAATGTGTTCAGACACTCTAATGGCGATGGTACGCTTAGTTCTCCCAATATACAGCAGATTGCAAGGGCATTGTAAACAATACACCACATGTGTACTATTACACGTAATGAGGTCTTTAATCTGAAAGCATTGTCCATTAGAAGGCGACGTAAATGTAGTGAAATTTCTCAGGTGTGTATTCACCTGTCTACAAGTTTTGCATTTCCTACAGGCAAAGAAACCCACAGTGTTGTCCCAGAACATTTTTGGTTTCACCGGGGGATCCAACACTTTTTTAACCACTTGGTCTCCAAAGGTTGGTCCCCGCCTGTATATAAATGAAGGGTTCTCAGGAAGAGCACCACTCAAAACTTTGTCCATACGTAGTACAGGCCAATGCTTTTTAAAAATCTGCTCCACCTCCCAAAACTGCGCGTTATACTGGGTTAAGAAACTCCATTCGTGCTCACGTGTGGGCTGTCTCACTGTATCTCTAAGGCATTCATTTTGTGAAAGGTTCCCTATCTCCGCTATGGTGGTGTCTAGTCTATTGGCTTCATATCCCTTTTCCACAAACCTTTGTTTCAAGACTTGAGCCTGGGTTACAAAGTCCTCATCCGTGGTACAATTTCTTCTCACACGGAGAAACTGTCCCCTCGGAATGTTGGACAACCATTTGTGGTGATGACCACTATGGATGGGGAGATATCCGTTCCGGTCAGTGGGCTTAAAGTAGACCTTGGTCTTCAGGCCACCATCTGATAGTGAAATCTCCACGTCCAAGAAATGGATATTGGTTCGACTCCAATTGAAATCCAATTTGATATTATTAGGATTCTTATTCAATTTTTCACAAAAATCAACAAGGGTGGACTCATTGCCTGCCCAAATAAAGAACAAATCGTCTATATAGCGACGATATAATAATAGTTCTCTGTATTGGGCAGCATATATAAAGCGGTCCTCCCACTCTCCCATAAATATATTTGCTAAACTTGGAGCGAACTTGGCTCCCATTGCCACGCCTCTCTGTTGCTGATAAAATACATCATTAAACCAAAAATAATTGTGTGCCAAACAGAAAATCAAAGCATCTTTCAAAAAATGTTTTTGGCTCTCCGGGATATCGTCCCGTCTACTAAAAGCCCAATTAAAAGCCAAAAGGGCATCATCATGTTGTATGATGGTATATAATGAGGCTACATCACCTGTCACCAGGAAGATGTCCTCACTACTAGGTAAAACCAAATCTTTAAGGGCCAAAAGAAAGGCCTTTGTGTCTCGTAGATATGATCTCAGCTTAATTACACTAGTTTGTAGGAAAAAATCTAAGTACTCCCCCAATCTAGCCGAGACCGATTGTATCCCATTAACAATGGGCCTTGCTGGGGGATTAATTTGATCTTTGTGCACCTTCGGCAACGTATATATAGTTGGAACTCTACTATAACTCGGTACAAGGTATTGTTTTTCTTTTTTGGATAAAATATTTGTATCATAACCTCTATCTATCAGCGAACTCAGTTCTCTTCTATACTGTAAAGTAGGGTCTTTATCCAAAACTTTATATGTGTCAGCATCGGCAAGAAGAGTGGTAAGTTGTGAGTGGTAGTATTCCTTTTTCAGCAATACCACTCCACCCCCCTTATCGGCCGGTCTGATAATAACATCTTTTCTCTTTTCAAGAGATAGTAACCCGTCCTGAATGTATCTTGGATTCACTACTTTCTTAGTGGGAATCTCCTTGAGGTCTCGAATCACCAAATTCTTAAAGACCTCAATATGCTGATTCGAGGACTGTTGTGGGTTGTACAGAGAATTATTTTTAAGTCCACTATCAACACCTATTGATTGATTTATCAATCCTACTCTAGTAGAGCCAACCGATCGTGCCGGATTTAAATAGTACTTCTTAAGATTGATTTTTCTTATGTACTTATGCAAATCTATGTACACATTAAATTTATTTACCGGTTTCTGTTTGGCACATTTAAGCCCTGCGTGTAATATATTCAATTCTTTATTGGTCAAAGACACATCTGCTAAATTGTATATACCATTTAGTCTAGATCCCTCCTTCTTTTTTTGCTGTTTCCGTCCGGCCCTACATCCTCTGGCACGTGGTTTCCCATATGCTGGTGTGGACCTGCTTGTTGTCCCCATTGTGGAGGGTATGGACCCTGTGATTGGGGAGGACCCCACCCTTGAGGTCTCCCCCTCCACGGTTTGCCTCCTCTCCTCCCTCCCCTGCCTCTTCCTCCTCTCCACTGAAAAGGGCGAGGTGGGTGTGGGGTTGGGGAATTCATGCCATTTTGCTGAAGCAGAGGTTCAAAGCGATTCTGCGTAGGGACTCTATACGGGGAGTTAGATCTCGGATCTGTTAGGTATCCGTATGTGTCTATATTGGGCTGATAACAATTATTACTCTGGACATAATAAGAACTAGAGTTTTTAGGTCTAGCTCCCTTAGAGGCTTGTGGGCCAACCTGACCCCCTAATGGACCTCCTGGAGTGATCGGAGTCACAACCGATGATTGAGACTCCTGATTCTGGGCAGAATGCCCTGCCCCTCCTGTAGGTCTTAGGTTAGTACTCACAATAGGATTTTGCCATAAGTAAATGGAATTCTTATTAAAATCCTCCAAATCCCGATGATACTTTTTTACTTTTTTCTTATGGGTTTCTCTGTCTATCTTTTCCAATTTTTTCTTAATGTCTGTGTTAAATTTTAAAACTGCAGGTAAATCTTTATCTTTATCTAAAACACTCTTTAAGTCCGCTATCTTTTTCTCTAAAGCCTTCATTTTAAGTTTTTTCCTCTTTAAAATCAATTCCTGTAACTTAATACCAACACCATTAAAAAATTCTAGCCACTCGGTCTTAGAACTCTCATCATCGAGTGCATCCTGGGGAGAAACTTCCCACCTCAGGCTCCTCATTATAATACGTTCCTTAATATATTTCTCAAACGTGCATATGTCCCACCACGTCCGAACCTGCTTCTCCAGGGTATATCCCAGAGCATTCAGGTTGGAGGTGAGATCCTGAGATGTGTTAGTCTCTATCACACACGAAAAAATGCTGTCAACCTCCAATTGTCTATCTTTTAAAAAGGATATAGCATCCATAGCTGCAGGGTTACGAAACAACTAATAATAATAACAAGGAGTGTAAAATAATTGCAATACCAACTTGGTTGCAAACACACACTCACCCCGCGCTAGACTCAAAACTCAAGATAGTCTGGGAGATGTATAAATGTGACCCCAAAGGTCTCAGCAGCTGTCTTAATAGAAATAATGTATAAAAAGGTGTAATCAAATAACCAAATAGCTCGGTCCAATCAACCACACAAACAGCGCTAACAGATGAATGGATAAATATTAGAATCTATATTCTCAACAGGCAAAGGTGTAATGCAACACAAATGTCCATAAAGCAGTCCAAATTAGTTACGGGAAGGGTGTGAAGGAACTTGGATACACCACAATTCGACCAAACACCGGTGCTCCCCCCCTCCTCCTCTGGAACTCACCAGATGATTGGTAAAACAGGGCCTCCTCATATGTGAATTCCAATCACCATCAGGACCTCTTCACCTTCCACTAGCTTGGATCTCCTCTCATATCTTATTAGCCTTCATATGTCACTCCATTCATGATGGCATGTAAATGAAGAATGGGGGACATATAGTGTAATACCGCAAGGTTTATTGATTAAAACACACCAAAATGGCCCCACTCCCCTCCAGATGTCTACTTACAATATCAGATCTGAATGAAGGCATTCAAAAATTGGCATATATAGACGCATAATGACCATTTCTTAATTTAGCCAGGCGTCCATCTGTTCACAAGGCGACCGCGCACACATGCCCTGACGTTTCGTCACCAAGACTTCTTCCGAGAGCATGTGTGCGCGGCGCGGTCCGCCTGTGTTTGTATCCACTACGGCACATGCGCACTCGGCAGAAGAGCCGACCCCGGAAGTGAACGTACACCGTCCTCCTCCGATGCGCAACGTCACTTCCTGTGGATGAACCTCCACCCCAGAAGGACGTAACTTCCCGCTGCCCGACTTCCGCCTGGCGCAGAGAAAAGCCGACACTCGTAAATACCGCAGTGTCCGCAACGGATGTCCTCACAAACATGAGGACCGAAGCCGATGGATATCCAAAATATACGAATCCTCATGTTAATATCTAATTAATACAAACCGCATCCTTATATACTATTGAATGCCCTTCATTTTACATAAAAATGCATTCGGTCATTATTCTCGTTATTCAGCCAGTAGTCGATGTATTAAAAATATTAAACATGGCAAAAACAGTGGTAAAATCATGGTAAACAACAGGAATCAAAACATATATTAAGACAATGAACAAAGAGTGTTTCGACAGAAAGATATACTACTGTAATTGGCAATAATCTGGCATACACAAAAGTGCATACCCATGGTCACATTCTTAAAGTGCCAATAGTCTAAAATTATAAATAAATATATTTTGTTAAAATATCAATAAAAATTATCTATAAAAATTATAAATATTATAGCAGATAAAACCAAATTTATACATCAAGAAAAAACTGTATAAAAGCAATGATAATGGGATAGATGTACATATTTCGAATAAGAAATAAAATACAATAAAATAAAATAAAACCAAACCACCACATGTTAAGAATTGCTAATAAAACAATTGATATCCAAATCAATGTTTAAACCCTTGGGGTGTAAGGAATCAGTTAAATAGATCCAGTATGTTTCGCGTTTGGACACTTCGCGAACTCTGTTAGATCCTCGCCAAACTGGATCTACCTTTTCAACACCCCAAAATTTAAGGTGTGTGGGATCACTATTGTGATGATCACGAAAATGCAGAGATACATTGTGATCTTTAAAACCATTCTTTATATTAGTAATGTGTTCAGACACTCTAATGGCGATGGTACGCTTAGTTCTCCCAATATACAGCAGATTGCAAGGGCATTGTAAACAATACACCACATGTGTACTATTACACGTAATGAGGTCTTTAATCTGAAAGCATTGTCCATTAGAAGGCGACGTAAATGTAGTGAAATTTCTCAGGTGTGTATTCACCTGTCTACAAGTTTTGCATTTCCTACAGGCAAAGAAACCCACAGTGTTGTCCCAGAACATTTTTGGTTTCACCGGGGGATCCAACACTTTTTTAACCACTTGGTCTCCAAAGGTTGGTCCCCGCCTGTATATAAATGAAGGGTTCTCAGGAAGAGCACCACTCAAAACTTTGTCCATACGTAGTACAGGCCAATGCTTTTTAAAAATCTGCTCCACCTCCCAAAACTGCGCGTTATACTGGGTTAAGAAACTCCATTCGTGCTCACGTGTGGGCTGTCTCACTGTATCTCTAAGGCATTCATTTTGTGAAAGGTTCCCTATCTCCGCTATGGTGGTGTCTAGTCTATTGGCTTCATATCCCTTTTCCACAAACCTTTGTTTCAAGACTTGAGCCTGGGTTACAAAGTCCTCATCCGTGGTACAATTTCTTCTCACACGGAGAAACTGTCCCCTCGGAATGTTGGACAACCATTTGTGGTGATGACCACTATGGATGGGGAGATATCCGTTCCGGTCAGTGGGCTTAAAGTAGACCTTGGTCTTCAGGCCACCATCTGATAGTGAAATCTCCACGTCCAAGAAATGGATATTGGTTCGACTCCAATTGAAATCCAATTTGATATTATTAGGATTCTTATTCAATTTTTCACAAAAATCAACAAGGGTGGACTCATTGCCTGCCCAAATAAAGAACAAATCGTCTATATAGCGACGATATAATAATAGTTCTCTGTATTGGGCAGCATATATAAAGCGGTCCTCCCACTCTCCCATAAATATATTTGCTAAACTTGGAGCGAACTTGGCTCCCATTGCCACGCCTCTCTGTTGCTGATAAAATACATCATTAAACCAAAAATAATTGTGTGCCAAACAGAAAATCAAAGCATCTTTCAAAAAATGTTTTTGGCTCTCCGGGATATCGTCCCGTCTACTAAAAGCCCAATTAAAAGCCAAAAGGGCATCATCATGTTGTATGATGGTATATAATGAGGCTACATCACCTGTCACCAGGAAGATGTCCTCACTACTAGGTAAAACCAAATCTTTAAGGGCCAAAAGAAAGGCCTTTGTGTCTCGTAGATATGATCTCAGCTTAATTACACTAGTTTGTAGGAAAAAATCTAAGTACTCCCCCAATCTAGCCGAGACCGATTGTATCCCATTAACAATGGGCCTTGCTGGGGGATTAATTTGATCTTTGTGCACCTTCGGCAACGTATATATAGTTGGAACTCTACTATAACTCGGTACAAGGTATTGTTTTTCTTTTTTGGATAAAATATTTGTATCATAACCTCTATCTATCAGCGAACTCAGTTCTCTTCTATACTGTAAAGTAGGGTCTTTATCCAAAACTTTATATGTGTCAGCATCGGCAAGAAGAGTGGTAAGTTGTGAGTGGTAGTATTCCTTTTTCAGCAATACCACTCCACCCCCCTTATCGGCCGGTCTGATAATAACATCTTTTCTCTTTTCAAGAGATAGTAACCCGTCCTGAATGTATCTTGGATTCACTACTTTCTTAGTGGGAATCTCCTTGAGGTCTCGAATCACCAAATTCTTAAAGACCTCAATATGCTGATTCGAGGACTGTTGTGGGTTGTACAGAGAATTATTTTTAAGTCCACTATCAACACCTATTGATTGATTTATCAATCCTACTCTAGTAGAGCCAACCGATCGTGCCGGATTTAAATAGTACTTCTTAAGATTGATTTTTCTTATGTACTTATGCAAATCTATGTACACATTAAATTTATTTACCGGTTTCTGTTTGGCACATTTAAGCCCTGCGTGTAATATATTCAATTCTTTATTGGTCAAAGACACATCTGCTAAATTGTATATACCATTTAGTCTAGATCCCTCCTTCTTTTTTTGCTGTTTCCGTCCGGCCCTACATCCTCTGGCACGTGGTTTCCCATATGCTGGTGTGGACCTGCTTGTTGTCCCCATTGTGGAGGGTATGGACCCTGTGATTGGGGAGGACCCCACCCTTGAGGTCTCCCCCTCCACGGTTTGCCTCCTCTCCTCCCTCCCCTGCCTCTTCCTCCTCTCCACTGAAAAGGGCGAGGTGGGTGTGGGGTTGGGGAATTCATGCCATTTTGCTGAAGCAGAGGTTCAAAGCGATTCTGCGTAGGGACTAGGTAGATTAGGTTTATTTGCACTCAAGTCCAAATTTTAATATGACCCCCAACACCTATTTTAAAATGTATTCCTAAAAAAAAAACACATATTGAAATGAGTACATTTGCAGTAATAATTAATATGCACTCAAGCCCCAAATTAAACAAGACTGCAAACTGCCTATTTAAAATGTTGAAATCAACATCACAGTATTATTTATTCCAAGAAACAACATTCTAAATATTGTAGTGAGTACATTCTTAGTATTAATTAATTTGTATCTCATTTTAAACGGGACCACCAACAGCCATTTTTAACATAGGAATCAACAGTGCGGTATAATTTATTCCCAGAAAAAAAAAATACTATTGTAGTGAGTGTGTTCCTAGTATTAATTAATTCACACTCAAACCTCAATTTGAATAGGACATCCAACTTCCATTTTTAACACCAATAGTACAGTAAATGTATCCATAGAAACAAGATCCCAAATGATGTAATGAGTACATTTCCAGATTTAATTTGTGCTCAAGTCCTAGTTTGCACAGAACCACCAAGACCCATTTGAAAATGTAGAATTTAACACTACAGTATTTAATCCCAATAAAACATGGGGATTATCAAAATATGATACTGAGTACACTCCTAGTTGTAATTTTTTTGCTCTAGAGCACAAATTAAGAAAGAACCCCCAACATCCATTTTCTCGAGAAAAAAAAAAAAACATGCCAGATATTGCAGGTAGTGAGTATGTTACTCATTAGTTTGAGCTCAATTCCCCCCAAAAAAACATTTATTGTAGAGAGTATGTGCACTGTCTTTAAAGATTTTTACTGGGCTCTTTCTCAGAACACAAAACAGCCAGCTAAAAAAAAAAAATACAGCATTGCAGTATATTTGTTACTAAACAGACCCACAAAATATTGGAGAGAGGACGTGCACAGTCTTTAAAAACAGTAACTAAACCACTCAGGACATCAGCCACCTTTTTCACTAAAATAATCAAAATTTCTGTAAATTTATTTTACTGACTAAAATTAACCCAAAATATTATAATTAGTACCAAGGCAATTTTAATGAACACTAACCCCCCCAGCCCCCCCCCCCCCCGCCTCTGTTTTATACATAACTACAAGGTAAAAAAATAAACACAAAAGAAAAAACACACCCCCACAGAAAAGGGGGGTACAGCAGTCAAACCGCATCTAAAGTTGTTGCTGTGACACGCACAGAAAGGTACAGTATATATGTCAGGAAAAATTGTCTGGGATGTCTCTAATATCTGCTATAGGAAAGTAAAACACACTATGGGGTCTACGTGTAAAAATGTGTTTTGCGAATGTCTCAGCATTCATGTGAAAATAATAAATAATTCCAATAATGTTTGTAATATGTGTAACATTTGAATATCTACTCTATTTGTTGCCTTTCACAGGGCAAATGTAACATTCTCGAACAGTCAATTTAAAGCCTGGTGCACACGACGAGATTATCCATTATCCAATATTCCATACTGAAAATGAAGAGGTTACTAAAATTACAGAAAGACTCGTATGACAGAATAAAAATTCGGAAGAAAAAACTGTACTGATTAAATGAAAATCGTACGATCTGGTATCATAAGAGAAAAAAATTTGTGTTTGTCCCTTTGGATAATCTTGACTCTCGAAAGCTGTTCACTAACAATCAAATTATCATACAATCACTTCAAAAGTGTTATTTTCCACTAGATTCAGATGAAATAATACTGATGAAATAATGATGCAGATTAAATAATATATAATGAAATACTCTTTTAATACAGACTTACCTGTAAAATCCATTTCCCGAAGTACAATTCTCTTGATTATATATTTGCGGGGATGCCATTTCCTGGCTTCACACCAGGCAATGTAGAATTTCCAGACCCTGTAATAAATATTTCTAGAGACTGGTTTCCTAGCGTTTATCAGCGTATGAACTGCAGGGCCAGATACACCCGCTCCTTCAAGATTAAGGCTTCAGTAGCCAAGCCATCAAATTTGGAGACTGAACAGCAGGGTGGAACATCGGACCTTGAGAGAGTAGGTCTGGATGCAGTGGAAAAACCTGAGGCCTCGTCACTGCCAACATTTTACTGGTTTCTCCTCTAGCTGGATCCTGCGCAACAGACGTGGTATCAGCTGCAGCAGAGGAAAGGCATAAATCAGGGAATACTCCTCCCAAGGAGTCACCAAAGCACCCACTCTGACTTTGAGTGGCTCTCTGGTCCTGGACACAAATCTTTTCAACTTGTTGTTGAACCTGGATGCCAACAAATCTACGTCCGGGACCCCCCAGCATAGGCAGATCAATTGAAAAATTGATGTAAGGACCATTCCCCTGGAAACATCTGTTAATGGCTCAAAAAATCTGCCTGTCAGTCCTCTATTCCTGGAATAAACACTGCCGTCAGGCATGGCACAAACTTCTCTGGCACAGGACAGGCTGATATCCACCTCATTCTGGGCTGACGGATTCCTTGTGCCTCCTTGATTGTTGACATAAGCCACAGCCATGGCATTGTTGGATTGCACCCTGACACTGTGACCCCGAAATCTGGGCGTCCAGTATTTCAAAGCCCGACTGACTGCTCAGATTTCCAGAATATTGATGGGAGATTGCTCTCTACCCAAGACCATTTACCTTGGACAGTGGCCTCCTCCAGAATCGCTCCCCAGCTGGAAACACTGGCATCTGTAGTCACCACTTTCCAGGTCACTGGAAGAAAGGATTTCCCTTCACCAGATTTCTGGTCAACAACCACCAATTCAGACTCCACTGTACTCTTAGTACCAGAGACATGGACCAGTCCAGAGACTGAACCCTTCCAGTCTATGCAGACAGAATGTTGTTCTCTAAGGGTCTAACAGGGAATTGATCATAGGGAATAGCTTCAAACGTGGACACCCTCTTCCTCAGTAACATCATGCAAAGACGTATAGAATGAAATCTCAGCCTTACTACAGACCAAACCTGATCCTTCAGGTCTGAGACCCTTCTTGCTGGCAAGAATATCTTTGTCTGTACTGTGTCCAAAAAAAGACCCAGGTATTCCAGATGCTGGACCGACTGTAATGCTGACTTTGCTAAGTTCAGTATCCAACCCAGACGTTCTAGTAATTGTACTGTCTGAAGGATATTTCGGCTTAGAGCCGACACCATTCGATCTATTAGTAATAGATCATCCATATATCCTATTACAGATATGGAGCTGTGGCTAACCTGAAGGGCAGGGCCACAAACTGAAAATGATGGTTTCCTATTGCAAAACGTAGAAACCTTTGATGGGCCTGGAATATAGGCCCATGAAGATATGCATCCTTGATGTCTATAGATGCTAGAAATTTCTTTCCCTGCAGGGAGGCTATGACTTAACGAATTGACTCCATGCGGAAAGTATGAAGGTTCAGAAACTGGTTTAAAGCTTTGAGATCTAGAATAGGTCTCACATCCCCACTTGGTTTGGGGATTTTGAACAGGTTTGAGTATAAACCCCTGAACCTTACGTTTTCTGAAACCTCTGTTATCACCTTTTGAGCCCTCAGCTGGTCCAATGTCAGAAAGAGAGACCTTATTTTTAGGGGATCTGTCGTTATACTTGACCTTACAAACCGAGGATATGGGAACACCCGAAACTCCAGCTTGTACCCTGTGAAACGGTGGAGACAACCCAGTTGTCTTGAATCAACTCCACCCAAACCCCTGAAAACTGCAGAAACCTTCCCCCCACCCAAGTGAGGGGGGGGCACCCCTTCACAGAGTGGGCTTAGAGGAAGACTTGGCTGATCTCTGGGCCCAGTGCTTTTTTCTGACCCTGCCCTGAAGGCTTGGTTCCGGATCCAGGTGGTTGAGGCCATCGCCACTGTCTGGAATTAGAAGCACTGGTAGTATGAGTCCTGGGGATCTTAGAAGAAGGGTATCTGCTCTTCCTTTTTACAGGTAGCAAAGTACTCCCCCCCCCCCCCGAGATCTTTTGGATAAACGTATCCAGATCATCACCAAAAAGACGTTCTCCCTCAAAAGGGAAGCTAGCCAGTAATCTTTTACATGGTTATTCCGCAGACCAGCTCTTTAACCAAAGGATTCTGCACAACATATGCACTGTCATCAGAGCAAACCATGACACTTGTCCATAAGAGCATCCACTGCGAAACACAAAGTGCGAGGTAGATCTGACAGATCTTCCACAGAATCTCCTTGCTTTTAAAGATTGACAAACTCCTATGGCCGCTACTGCTGGTTGTATTGCAGATCCTGCAACCGCAAAGGAGGCTTTCAATAAAGACTTCAACTTCTTATCAGCTGGATCTTCAAAAACCTGGGCATTATCCACAGGGCAGGTTAAATTTTTGTTAACCGAAGAAATGGCAGCATCCACAGTGGGTATCTTCTTCCATTTCCAGACTAATCCACCGTACCAATCGCTCAGTGTCCGCTGCTCCTCTCTGTCAAGCCCTCCACTGGCTTCCGCTCACCCAATGAATCAAATTCAAAATACTTACAACATCTTACAAAGCAATCCATAGCTTAGCCCCTAGCTACATCACCAGCCTTGTCTCAAAATACCAACCTAATCGCTCTCTTCGTTCCTCTCAAAACCTCCTGCTCTCTAGCCCCCTCGTCACCTCCTCCCATGCTCGTCTCCAGGACTTTTCCAGAACCTCTCCAATCCTATGGAACTCCTTACCCCTATCTGTGCGATTATCTCCCACCCTTTTAGGCAATCTCTGAAAACCCTCCTTTTCAAAGAAGCCTATCCTACCAGCCCCTAATAAATGTACCTCCATTTTCTCCATCAACCCATCCCCCACGGTTATTGCCTTTTTGTTTCACTTTACCCTCCCTTCTAGATTGTAAGCTCTAACGAGCAGGGCCCTCTATTTCCTCCTGTTCTGAACTGTATTGTAATTGTATTGTCTTCCCTCAAATTGTAAAGCGCTGCGCAAACTGTTGGCGCTATATAAATCCTGTATAATAATAATAATAATAATAATTTCTTAGTAAACATTTCCTCCATAGGATATCATAATGAAAACCTTTTGAAAATCCTATCAGGATGGACCCAATCATTATACATTTCTTGCTCCAAGAGCAGATGTATGGGAAATGTCCGAGGACTCTGAGGAGGGCAGAATGAGCCTAAAGAGGAAAAAGATACTTCAGCTGTCTCTAAGGGAGGAAATTTGAATCCAGACCGGACCATTTCAGTAAGAGACTGAATAAACAATCTCTGGGTTTGAGAGGCTGATAGAGACTCCTCTGACCCTGACTCCCTGGAAGTGGAAACCTCAGCTTGACCTTCCATTGGGTCACCATCAGCTACATCTTCCAAATCCTCTACCCAATACTGAACTGATTCAGTGGGTGGCTCAGGGGAGGGGGATCTATCCCGTTTCTTCCCTACCTGTGATGCTGCAATCATGCCAGCAATCCTACCCTCAAGGCTGGCTAATGCCGATGCCAAATCGTCCTGACGTAGGCTGCGGCAGAAGTACTCGGAGTAGGTACTATACCTGACAACCATAATGGCTCAAATTGGCTAGTCGCCTCTGGCTCTTCAGGAGGAGTAGACACAGTGGAAGCACGACTAGGACCCTCAAGGCCTGATGGTGGCATCACAGTCCCTCTTCCAACTGTGCCCCCCAGCCCTTTTTTGGGCCAACATTGCTTTATAGCAAGACAAACTTGAGGTGCTATCTTTTAAGT
The DNA here is from genome assembly GCF_965119305.1 of Pelophylax lessonae. Taxonomy (NCBI): domain Eukaryota; kingdom Metazoa; phylum Chordata; class Amphibia; order Anura; family Ranidae; genus Pelophylax; species Pelophylax lessonae. The sequence goes on along the minus strand of NC_138768.1, from coordinate 241,283,276 downwards.
GTACTTAAGGCCTGTGCCAAGCTCATACAGCTTATCACACACAGCACTGATAACCCAAGATACAGGACCTGTTTGTGCCAGTAACATACACCCACAGTGACTCATGCAACCCAGCTGCTGCTGCTCTGTGTCCCCTTCAACCTCTGACAGAGGCTAGCGTGTTGGAAACAGTTTCTTCAAAATTGCGCCTATTTATGCTGTATAGCGCATGTGCGGTGTGGTGCGTGGCATCCACGTGCATGCCATTGCATTCTAACCCACCCTCCATGCGGCATACACCTGTTTTAAAAAATGAAGATTCTCTCACGTGCGAACGTCCCTTCTGCATGGACACGCCAGCAAGGCAGGAGACGAACATGCGGGCACTTATATGCCAAGGCAAAAACAGCAACCACATGGGATGAGAGCAGCTTAGGCTGCATCTTGTTTGTCACAGCTGATACCCTTTCAGGTGATCAGCCCAGGGTAAGAAACAGTGTATTATCAATAGGCAAAGAAATAATGTTTTAAACATCTATACACAAGGGTGAATCAGGTCAATGACCTAAAACCACCAGGCGGCGCTGATCAAAAAACCAATAGTGGACGTGGTCTAGACCTCTGGGGAAGACCCTGGGGAAGAGAGCAGCAGGAAGTGTCAGATATTTTCTACAGACCCCTCAACTGGGGGAAGATATGCTTTATTGCTAAATCCAGGACAACTCATTCCATCTGTCTGAAAGTATCCAGCTCGGAGTGGTCAGTGAGGGCCCATTACATCTGATGGATCTGTTATGCCTTTAACCCATTGATTGCTGGTGAGTGCGGGACCATTGGGAGAGGCTGCACGTGGTGTGGTGAAGGACTTTAACATTATCTTTAGGAATTCCCTCACATGGTGCACTTTGGGATCACTACACTTTAATGGACTGCATATATTGAGCATATTGTTGTTTTTCATATGTGTTATATTTATTTTATTTTTTCATTATTATTTTTATTTTTATTCTTGCCCCATTTACTGCATATTGAATTTGATTTGAGGCCTCCATAATTATTTAGAGGTCTAGACCACGTCCACTAACGGTTATTGATCAGCGCTGCCTGGTGGTTTTAGGTCATTGACCTGATTCACCCTTGTGTATATATTGCTATTATGGTTTAGGTGGCACCTTTGTTCTTTTATGTGATTGCCTCCTTTGATTATTGGCACAGGGTGGAGACTTCTTGTGATTTTCATAAGTGAATCTTCCTTTGTTATATTTAAACATACTTTTGCATTTAACCTGCTACAATAAGATGTATTCATAGTCTCAAGCAGAGACACACATGGTACTATTCTCTGTAGTCTTATTAAAGGGAACAGTGCATAAAATATTTACAATTTGCAATTTTACCCACCGCAGGATTCTGCTTTTAAAACAGGAATCCAATCTTCACCCAACACAGCAAGCTTTGTCTTAGCGACCTTCAAGGACTGGGTCCCCTTGTTTTAGAGGGGCCACGGCCTTGGACTTGTAGAGCACCCTGCATGGAGTGCCTTTGGGGTTTGGCATTCCAAGGTTCCGGATCCCAGGGTCCAGTGCCTAAAAAGGACAGCACTACAGGCAAAACCTCTTAACTGCTCCCCAAGGCTCTGGTACCATCTTTTTAGTCCACTGACTGTTTAGGAGGGATCTGATAGCTGACCCTTTAGATTCAGTGACCTTTGATCGGGGTATGTAGCATAATCTTCTTTCATCTTCTTTGAAACATAAAAAATATGTGGAGAGACTCGCCACCGTGACCATCACCTTTAGACACTGATGAAAAAACTGAGGTACTTCCTGTGTGGGAGGGGTTATATAGGGGGACATCCTTTCTGATTGGTTGCCAGTGTCCTTCACCTATAGGTGGCTATATAACTCATATGTTATGATTTATGGCTCTGTGTCCCGTGATGTACGAAGAGAAAATACAGCTTTCCAAGTGGTCGCATGATTATTGAGCACCAGCAGAAAGACCAAACTTTCCCTGCCTCCTGTTAGCTGTACCTGATTACTTCATATCTGTTAGAACACACATTTAACAAACGCTCTTCTGAACAATGACTTTTGTAGGAATGGGACTGGCATATAGGAAAAACTTAATTATTGGCCCTTCCAAGGCACCTCTGTCCACAGGCCAGAATGTGCATTATTGGTAATGGGTTTAATAAAACCAATAGTTTGCCATTTTTTCAAACAGCTAAAGTTCGTGTCGATTCACCAGATCTCAAAGCTCATCCCTACTGTTTATTTGTAAGTCACACTTTTTTTCCTGATAATCTGCAGAAATACCTTTGTCTCAAATGTTTATTTGCACATTGTCACACTATTCTAAGGAGGCTAGGACCAGTACAAAAATACATTATTTTGTCTAAAGCAAGTGATATTAGGACAGGGGAATTGCTTTGGGGACCAAAGACTACGTACCTACTGATTTTAGTGCTGAAACTCTAGCCCTGGTTATGTCTATAGTTATGTTTTCAAATGTGCGTGGACTTGATGTAATTTAGGCACATAAATGATGGTCCACATGAGACCTCAGTAAAAATCCCAGTATTCACAGTTTACTTTTGAAAACCCATTTAAAATGTGATATAATAGCAACATAGCATATTATGCATGCACAAAAATGGGGGGACTTTTTAAACTAACATTCTTCATAAAAGATATGTTTTACTATACAAATATGTTTTTATTAGGCTTTTTTTTTCAAGCTACAGAATAAATGACTGATGTTTAGGTTTTTATTTTATTAGGTCTGTCTTTAATTGTTTCTTTTCATAGTGAATAAAAAAACTGATTACATGGCTATCGCTATTTCATCATCCACAAGTAATGCTACATAAATGAAAAGATAAATAAATCATACACAATTAAGGAAAGGATAGAATGTTTGATGGAGAAGAAAAGTGTACTTGTCAATTATTATGTAGAACTCTAAACATAAGATCATACTTTGCTTGCTAAAGCTGTCAACCCAGAATGAACCTTAGAATGCATTACAGTACACTAAAAAAGAAAAAGAAAAAAGACAAAAAACCTGAATAAAACAATTGCATATCAGAAAAAATTTTAGATACCGCTTTTATAAAAATTAGTAAAAAATATCAGTGTAGAAGAGGGTTTAAAATAATTATAGCATAATAAATAAAGTGCCAAATAGGTAAAAAACGTAATAAAGTGCAATATAATGGGGAGAAGCCCGTCTCATGTGTATTAAGGTGCAAACAAAATGGATGAATCCAAAGTGAAAAAAATATATAAATAAATAAGTAAAAAAAAAGTCCAAAAAAAGTCTCTATTAAAGAAACAGCCAGAGAGTCATTCTGTGTGCATCTACTCCTTAAAGTGATATGCTACTATCACCAGGTGAAGTGTCGGCTCACCTTCATATTTCACCCTCAAGGGGTCTCAGGCAGGTAGAGAGAGCAGCTAGATTATTGCCAACCATTTAATAGATTGCTCTAGTATACTCGAAGTTGGTCCACAGGGATTAGGACATATAAAAAAGAAAACAATCTCCAATGGTACAGTATCAACTCATTCAGGAGGCATAAACACAGATCCCAACTTCAAATTACAACTTTTTGTAATCACAACTCCAAGGTAAACGTCAAACCTGCCCACCGCTTTGTACCTCTACACGTTACGCCATATCCGTCATGGCTTCAACTAGAGGAGAAATTACAGAACACTGTTCACATATTATAAATCTCATGAATTGTTAGTAGTAACAAATTATGCATGACTTAGACCAGTGTTTCTCAACCTTTTTTCTGTCAAGGCACCCTTTAAAGTTCAGCACAATCTCGAGGCACCCTATTCTATGTAAACAACAAAACCAAAAGTTTTATATAATGCAGCAACATCCACACACATAGGACACCCAACAGTAGAGGTGTTTTATTCTTTCAAAGCAAATACAGCAAAGCAAGGAAGGAGCAAACAAGAATGCTGTGCAGGGGCCTGATGCCCACCTTATCAACCAATGAAATCATTGGTTGTTATGACACTGGCAGTTAGAAGGTTGTAATGGTGCACAATGAAAACCTGTGGTTTTGTGTAACTAAAAAGCAGGCTTGATCCGCTGCTGACTTGTATACAATTTTTTAGGCAATTTCTAGGCATTTTGCCAAGGCACCCCTGAAGAAACCTCAAGGCGCCCCAGGGTGTCTGAGCACCCTGGTTGAAAAAGGCTGGCCTAGGCTAAACTGGGTTAAAAAAGTTAAATTGTAAGTGCTGATCATTTATGAGAGCTCCTTCACATAAGGCCATACACAGCATACTTCTACACCCAGAAGTCAACATTTGCTGCTTGCATACAGAATGATGTATACCTTTGAGTGCAAACTGTCCGCTCATCCATCTTTATACACATGGTACTGCTCCAATGTTCATACAGCCCCATCCTCTGTTAGCCTTTCATTGATTTACACAGGCTTCTGGCCAAAGGCTGTGCGCAAATACCCATGACTCCCATGCAAAGAGATACACTGAATTCTGTCAGTGTATGGCCCTCTGTGCCCATGTGAATGAGCCCATAGTGCTTCTAAAAATAGGCTATTTCAAGAAAATTAAAATCTGCACTTTCATTTTAGACTTTAAAGATCATTTCAGGGCAAAATTACCAGCCTGCAACCCTCCCCTCCCACCAATTCACAATTTTTAAATTAAAGGAATTGTGGAACATTAGGGATAAATAAAAAAGGACAAACAGGCAGGAATTTTAATGCAGAAGAGACCTGCCTGTCCTCCCTTGTACAGTGAGCTGCCAACATGCAGCTCACTGTACAAATTCTGCAATGCCGAATCCGACTGGACTCCTGCACATGCGTAGGAGTGATGTCATTTCCGCTTGGTCAATGAAAGAGGATGGCAATCAAGACCTGGAAGCTGGCCACTGGAAGATGTCAACGGCCATACAGGGAGCTCTGGGATGCCACATTGCTGGAGCCGAGGTGAGTACAGCTCCGCTTTAAGTTCCATTTTACTAGCCACCATCATATGACTCTCCAGAGCACTTCTCCTGGGGGGTAATTAGTAACCGGTTTTCTACCACTGCAGCCCACGCTCACTGCAAACTAGCCTTGTCACTGCCCCTCATTGCAACCTCATGTAGCAGTATTTCCAGGTCTTATGCCTGATGTGGGTCTGCCATTGTTACCAGTGACACCTCCAACACATTTGAGTTGTGACCCAAGGTGTGAGGACTGAGACAAGGACCATTCCGGCATCTTTGGTTTGTTTTGTTTGATTGTATTTAGGGGATGGGAGAAGGGAATGAGTGGGATATTCCTTTGGCTAAACTAGGTTTGATTGGGACACTATACAGAAAAAATTCCCACTGTCGCTGTCGTGACGCCAGTTGAATGCCAACCAGCGCTTCCTTAGACTTAAAGATACTGTGATACTGAAATTGTGCTGAGACCTTGACTTTAACTTGACTGTTAACTCAGAAGATCCAAGACTGTAGAACACTTGACTCCTGACACTGTTTTAGCTCAAAAGTCACTGATCAGCTCCCTCCAGCCCTGCGTTGGCTGAGGTAGCTCCTTGTAAATACTTGTGCTGCTGCAACTCTTAACTTTGTACACTTCACACTGTATACTGAATTTTCAGGGCCCAAACTACAGGTACCCCCTCTAATACTTCAGGGTCCTCTGACCAGGCACCCCCTTTAACAGCTAGCTGACTCCTGGATCCCTAGTACCTTCTCCGGAGTGATCCCCTCTGATGCTAGGCAGACCCCCAGGTGCAATCCACAGTACTCACGACCTTTGTAGGCTTTCCTGGAACTGGACCCTTCTCTCTCTCCGCTGGTTCTAGGCACACCAGATCCCCTCTACAGCTCAGCTCAGCACTCTCTGGATTCTCAGGCAGCCACCTGAGACACCAGATTCCTCTGACAGGAGGAGAGACAGCCGTACTCTCCCTCCCGGGACTCTGCTTCTCGCCAAAGACACTGCATCATGCGTTCCCCTCAAATGTATACCCACTCCCAGAAAGCCTGAATGAATCTCTGATTGGGTTTCCTCCATTGCCCAATGAGAATCATCTCATGGAGCCAGTGGGGAGACTCCCCTCTCATCAGACACACCTGGGAAACATGACAGCCCAGCTGAAATTATGGCCCTGCTGTTAAGCAGCCAAGGCCCACTATACTTTTACCTAGCACACACCCTGTAAGGTGCTACACTCATCACATCACCATTGTAGTCTTTAGGACCTGTGAGCATCCCAAATCCCTAAATTCACTCCCAGATATGCATCCAGGGGCCTGGTTCATCCTGTCTAAGTGCAGTATGTCACATGTGCGTTCGGTCAGAATATGGCCTTTTAGCATACATACAGTTCAAGGGGGGTATTTAAACTCCTTTGTTTTGATGACTGGTGCTGTGAATTTTGCCAGCTACCTAGTTTGTGAGATTACTGTTGTGGTGTCTTGCCCATTATCGACTTACCTAAATCTACCCATATCTGCTACACTTGTTTCCAACCCTGCTGATTCCTGCTACTCTACCCTACCACCTGTTTCTACCTCTGCTTAGTCGTTCAACTACTTTTGCCTGCCATCTGTCTTTACCTCTTCCTGGACACTAACTACTCATGCCAACAGCCTGACTCAACCTCAGTCTGAACCTCAACCAGCTATAGTGCAAATGCCTGTCTCTACATTTTACCCATCCTATCCCTACAATCCCCTTGGTGGGAAGATCCTGAGGGTAATGATGACCTGGTAACATCTTGCAGCAAAGTAGCCTGGGCATTATTAGGGTGAGCTACTCATTGATTCTTGCATGGTGCTCTGGTGAAGACCAAGGGGGCACACTGCACCTCAGGTTAACTTATATCACCTGTCAGGGGTGTCACCTGAAACATGTTAACACACATGCACATGCTGTGTGACCATAGCCAGAGTATAAATATGTGTACTAATTAGTAAATTGCAATAAATGGTTTATAAATACATTTTACATAAAAATTTAGCATTTTTACATTTTATTCACATGGTCTCTGGCTAAATTTGTTCATAGTCATCATGGGGTTTGTGGACCAAGTTTACCGTAGGGCATCTTTAACCACTTCTGGACCGGAAGGTTTTACCCCCTTAATGACCAGGCCATTTTTTTGCAATTTGGCACTGCGTGAATTTAACTGGTAATTGCGCAGTCATGCAATGCTGTATCTGAATGAAATGTATGTCTTTTTTTCCCACAAATAGAGCTTTCTTTTGGTCGGTATTTGATCCCATCTGCGTTTTTTTATTTTTTGTGATATAAACTAAAAAAGACCGAAAACTTTGAGAAAATATTACATTTTCTACTTTTTCTTATAAAAAATATCCAATAAACTCAATTTTTGTCATACATTTAGGCCAAAATGTATTTAGCTTAATGTCTTTGATAAAAAAAAATCTCAATAAGTGTATAGTTATTGGTTTGCGCAAAAGTTATAGTGTCTACAAACTATGGTGTATATTCTGTACTGGAATTTACACAGCTTTTACTTTCTGACTGCCTATCTTATGTCTTGAAGTGCTAAAATGGCAGGGCAGTACAAACCCTATCCCGCCCCCCCAAATTACCTCTTTTCGGAAAGTAGACACCCCAAGGAATTTCCTGAGAGGCATGTTGAGCCCATTGAATATTTTATTTTTTTGTCACAGGTGTTTGAAAAATGACAAAAAAATTGTAAATTGTTAAATTCACTCCTCACTACCTATCACAGTTTTGGAGGCCATGAAATGCCAAGATAGCACAAACCCCCCCCCCCCCCCCAAATGACCCCTTTTCGCAACACCCTAATCCAGTGATGATAAACCTTGGCACTCCAGATGTTTTGGAAATATCTTTCCCATGATGCTCAACTACACTGCAGAGTGCATGAGCATCATGGGAAATGTAGTTCCAAAACATCTGGGGTGCCAAGGTTCACTATCACTGCCCTAAGCTATTGGCTGAGATGCATGTTGCGTCCATGGAATATTTTATATTTTGCCACAAGTTTTGGGAAAATGACAAATTTTTTATTTTATTTTGTTACACAAAGTTGTCACCTAAATTATATCTTGCTCACACATGCCATGGGTATATGTGAAATGGCACCCCAAATTCATTCTGCTGCTTCTCATGAGTATGGGGATACCCCATGTGTGAGACTTTTTGGCAGTCTAGCTGCATACAGGACCCCGAAAACCAATCACTCCCTTCAGGCTTTCTCAGGGCATAAATTGTTGATTTCACTCCTAACTACATAGAATGCCAGATAGCACAACCCCCCCCCCCCCCCCAAATGACCCCTTTTCGGAAAGTAGACATCCTAAGCTATTTGCTAAGAGGCATGATGATTATTTTGCAGCTCTCATTTGTTTTGGAAAATGAAGAAAGGAAAGGAAATTTTTTTTTTCTTTTTTCAATTTTCAAAACTTTGTGACAAAAAGTAAGATCTGCAATTTCCCAAAACTTGTGGCAAAATATAAAATATTCTATTGACTCAACATCCCTCTCAGCAAATAGCTTAGCATGTTTACTTTCTGAAAAGGGGTCATTTGGGGGGGGGGGGTTGTGCTATCTTGGCATTTCATGGCCTCAGAAACTGTGATAGGTAGTGAGGAGTGAAATCAACAACTTGCGCCCTTAGAAAGCCTGAAGGCAGTGATTGGTTTTCGGGGTCCTGTACGTGGCTAGACTGCCAAAGAGTCTCACACATAGGTATCTCTGTACTCAGGAGAAGCAGCATAATGTATTTCAGGGTATCATTTCATATATACCCATGGCATGTTTGAGCAATATATAAATTAGGTGACAACTGTGTGTAAAAAAAAAACTGTGATAGGTAGTGCGGAGTGAAATCAACAATTTACGCCCTTAAAAAGCCTGAAGGCGGTGATTGGTTTTTGGGGGGGTCCCATACACAGCTAGTTTACACATGTGGTATCCCTGTACTCAGGAGAAGCAGAATAATGTATCTTGGTCTCCAATCAGCTCTATGGTCAGCTGACAGAACCATCGGCTGCAGTCTTGGGGTTACCAGGTGGGACAGGAGAGCCCGAAAAAACGTGGAAGACAGTGGGAGGGGGATAAGTCCACTCCCACTGCTTGTAAATGCAGCCTAGTGGCTAATTGACTGCTAGGATTGCTTTTACATTAAATCCGACCACTGGCTGTAAAAACAATACCAAGATGATACCTAAAACTGCAGGCATCATCCTGGTATGACCACTGAAATCCAGCGACGTACCAGTACATTGCTGATCCTTGTTGGCCTGTGGGCTGAATGAAAAAAAAGAACCTAACAGATTCCTCCATTCACATTGATCGATATGGATGAAGAAATCTCTGCCAGAAAGTGTAAGATATGCCCACCATTAGACCTCCCAGTATCCACCCACTTCTAATAATAGGCACCCATGCAATGTTCCTTTTTTTTTCCTTCAGCCCACGGGCTGAAGGAAAAAAGAAAGAACATAGCAGATTCCTCCATTTGCATAGATCGATGTGGATGAAGAAATCTCTGCCAAGAAAACTGTTAAAAAATATATGGCAGAGCATAGGGAAGATCCACCCTCTGTATCCACCCCATCCCCTATGCTTGCATTATATGCTCTTTTTTTTAACTGCGGTGGTGAAATCCCCTCCTACAGCACTGCAATCATTGAATTACGTATATGCTGAGAGAAAACGCTGTTGCTGCCAGATTAAACAAATCAGTGCTGAAGCTGATGGGCGTACCTGCAAAGCAAACAATGCCTAACAATAAAACACAGTAACAATAAAACATAATAATATAATAGTATACAGTGCACTAAAACAGTATAATGGTGGTATCTGCAAAGAAAACTATGGTTAAAAATGAAAAACACAGCAATAATAAAACAATATATTATAATAGCATAACAGTACAGTGAAATGGTGATATCTGCAAAGCAAACTATGGTTAACAATGAAAAACAGTAACAATAAAACATTACGGTATAGCAGTATATTATAAAGTACAGTAAATCAGTAAGAACAGAAAATTAACTCAATAAAACGACAACTATTTTTGGCTTTTTTATTTTTACATTTTTTTAAATTTTATTTTTTTCTTTGTAACTTTTTTTGTAACTGTAAAAAAAACTTTAAAACTTCCAGGTTAGGGTCTCTCAAAATGCGATAGCCATTTAACATCTTTTGAGACCCTGTGTGAAAGTTTGCCCTAAACTGTGCCGTGCTGTACCCTATACTAATACTCTACTAGTGTGTGGTAGTAACAGAAAAGATCCCCGATGCAGAGACCAGGTTGGCCAGGACAGGAGGGACAAAAAAGCGGTGTCACACCTATATCTGTATTTTATACACACAACATCTTGTTTGAGGTGATCTTTGGGTAGAGGTACCACAGAGCACATCCGGAAAAGGCCTCTCATGCAGGCGGCTCACTGCATCTGGATTGTGAAATTGGGCCACAGCACCTCGTGGATACAGGACTGTGGTGATCTCTTCCTGGAATTTTAGGAAGTATCCACTTCCAGACGCTTTGTATAGCACATAAGTGTTCAGCAGAGCCAATTGGAATAAGTTTACAGACAGTTTCTTGTACCAGCATCTGGGCTTACAGGCAATTAAATACGGCGCCATCGTCTGGTCATTGAACTCCACCCCTCCCATTGTATTGTAAGGTTGTATTCGTGGACATAGAGGGGCTTCGCAACAACACAAGTCACCGTTGCAATTTGAACTGTCATATATGCGTGAATAGAGGACAGAACGAAAATATTCCGTGTGTCCCTCCACTTCATTGCAAGCAATTTATTACACTTCAAGCAGGCTCTCTCCCCCTGTCTAAGTAAGAAATTTACAAGCCATTGGGGGAAAGTTGAGTGATTAGGTCGCACAGTGCCACATGCGCGAATTCCAGAATCAAAAAGGTTACTAAAAAGTGGCTTGTGTGATAATTGTCCACATATAAATGGTACCCCTTTCCGAATAAGTGTCACACCAAGTCCCAAAAAATCTTGCTGCTGCTCCCCATGTGGTCTGGGCAGTTGGGATGGCTCCACATTTTCCCTTGTAAATCTGGAAACTACATGTATAGCCTGTTGCCCTGTCACAGAGCTTATACATCTTGACTCCATATTTGGCACGCTTGGCGGCCAGAAAATTTAATCAGGGACTCATCAGCGCAGACAGCTTGTTGGAGTGTATACAAGGCTGCAAATTTCTGGTTGAAGTGATTTACGAGGCGCCAAATTTTGTGGAGTCGGTCATATCCAGGGTCCCACTGAGGATGACAGATTTCATTGTAACTGAAGTGCATGACCTGTAAGATGTGCTCGTACCTAGTCCTGGCAATGGCAGCAGAGAACATGGGCACATGATGAATTGGGTCAGTGAACCAATATGACCTCAACTCACTCTTTTTAGTAATGCCCATGAGGAGGGATAGGCCCAGAAAAGTTTTAAATTGGGAAACAGTGATACGTTTCCATGCAAATTCTCTGGCAAGTGTCAAATTTGGATTTGCAGTGAAGAATTGATTAGGAATATAAGTTGCTTCCATCCACAATACAGTATCTCACAAAAGCGAGTACACCCCTCACATTGTTGTAAATATTTTATTTTATCTTTTCATGTGACAACACTGAAGAAATGACACTGCTACAATGTAAAGTAGTGAGTGTACAGTTGTAAAATAGTGTAAATTTGCTGTCCCCTCAAAATAACTCAACACACAGATATTAATGTCTAAACCGCTGGCAACAAAAGTTAGTACGGCCCAAAGTGTTAATATTTTGTGTGGCCACCATTATTTTCCAGCACTGCCTTAACCCTCTTGGGCATGGAGTTCACCAGAGCTTCACAGGTTGCCACTGGAGTCCTCTTCCACTCCTCCATGATGATATCACAGAGCTGGTGGATGTTAGAGATGCTGCACTTTTCCACCTTCCGTTTGAGGATGCCCCACAGATGCTCAATAGGGTTTAGTCTGGAGAAATGTTTGGCCAGTCCATCACCTTTACACTCAGCTTCTTTAGCAAGGCAGTGGTTGTCCTGGAGGTGTGTTTGGGGTCGTTATCCTGTTGGAATATTGCCTTGGGGCCCAGTCTCCAAATAGAGGGGATCAGTAGGTCACAGTACATGTTGGCATTCATGGTTCCCTCAATGAACTGTAGCTCCCCAGTGTCGGCAGCACTCATGCAGCCCCAGATCATGACACTCCCACCACCATGCTTGACTGGAGGCAAGACACACTTGTCTTTGTTCTCCTCACCTGGTTGCCGCCACACACACTTGACACCATCTGAACCAAATAAGTTTATCTTGGTCTCATCAGACCACAGGACATGGTTCCAGTAATCCATCTTCTTAGTCTGCTTGTCTTCAGCAAACTGTTTGCAGGCTTTCTTGTGCATCATCTTTAGAAGAGGCTTCCTTCTGGGACAACAGCCTTGCAGACCAATTTGATGCAGTGTGCGGCGTATGGTTTGAGCACTGACAGGTTGACCCCCCACCCCTTCAACCTCTGCAGCACTAGTGGCAGCACTATTTCCCAAAGACAACCTCTGTATATGACGCTGAGCACGTGCACTCAACATCTTTGGTTGACCATGGCAAGGCCTGCTCTGAGTGGAACCTGCCTGTTAAACCTCTGTATGGTCTTGGCCACCATGCTGCAGCTCAGTTTCAGGGTTTTGGCAATATTCTTATAGTCTAGGCCATCTTTATGTAGAGCAACAATTTTTTTTTTTTCAGATCATCAGAGAGTTATTTGCCATGATGTTGAACTTCCAGTGACAAGTATGGGAGAGTGAAAGCGATAACACCAAATTTACCACACATGCTCTCCCATTCACACCTGAGACCTTGTAACACTAATGAGTCGCATGACATCGTGGAGGGAAAATGGCTATTTGGGCCCAATTTGGACATTGTCACTTAGGGGTGTTCTCACTTTTGTTGACATCGGTTTAGACATTAATGGCTGTGTGTTGAGTTATTTTGAGGGGACAGCAAATTTACACTGTTATACAAGCTGCACACTCACTACTTTACATTTTAGCAAAGCGTCATTTCTTCAGTGTTGTCACATAAAAAGATATAGAAAAATATTTACAAAAATGTGAGGGGTGTACTCACTTTTGTGAGATATTGTAGATCTGTACAGATCTTCAATGAAAAAAAAGGTGAATATAATAGGCTGTTTCCACCTGAATTCCGGGTTGGCCAGTGAATGGGGTAAGTACGGGCGCTGCAGAAGTGGTGGGCTCCCAAACTATAGGCTCTACAGGAACTGTTCTTTGAATTCTTGGTGGCTGCTTGTGCTAGCCCCCGTACCAGCTTGAACTGCACTAATGGGACTCGCCAAGTGTTACTGCAGTGCTGGTTTGACTATGACCAGGATGTACTAGGCCACTGGTGCTTGCCAGTTCACCAGAAGGCACTAGTACCGACACTCTGCTGCATAGGAAAACCCTGTGATTGTTGCACCTCAGCAACAGAAGAGCAGGGTCAGGTATGCCTGACCTTAGCAGGAACCACTACTCCATTGTCAGAGCTATCTGTCAGGGTGCCACTGCTCTCTACAGGTTCGAATACTGAACCTGATTCTGACAGTGATGCTTCCCCATTCCTCTCATCTGTCATGCTCAGCATCGTGTAGGCCTCTTCACTAGTGTACCTCTGTTTGGACATTTTTGCTAATAAATTTATAGGTACCTAGTGTGACTCACAGGTAAAAAAGCACCTGTTGTCAAGGACTGTTTGAACTGCTACCAAAAAATGTAACTGCTAGTGCTAGCAAGGATCAGGCCTGACTCTGCTAATGCTGCAGTTTAGTGTGCTGTGTATTGGAAGTGACAGTAATTTGCTGATACTGCACTTATTGGGAGAGGGGCTAAACGCAGATGCTGGCAGGTGTCGGGTCTAATCCAGCTAACGCTGCATTTTGGGAACACCATACTAAACTTTTGGGGACCCTAGTATAGTTCTGATCTGATCAAAGATATTGATCCGTTCAGACACTATACTAGTAATGGAGGTGTTTACTGTGTGTGTCACTGGCAATCAAAGGGTGAAAATGTATTACTAAAAATGAGGCGGTCAATCTAACGCTGTCCTGGATTGACGCTAACTAACGTTAACGCTAACTGATGTCACGAGTGACACTAATACAGTGATCAGAAAAAAATCTGTACACTATAATAGTGACAATGTGACAGGGCAATAAAAGGGGTAACTGGGGGTGATCAGAGGGTAAATCTTTATTAGGGGATGTATGGCGGGTACCCTAAACATATCTGGGACTGCCATTAACTACCACTAACTATTTCTCACTAGACACTAATACAATGATCAGTAAATTATATGTATACTGTATATAGCGACACTGTGACAGGGAGTGAAAGGGTTAACTGGGGGGGATCATGGGTTGACAACTGTGCCTATGTGTACTGGTGTCAGTGTAGTGCTTGTGTACTCAATGTCTGATGCTTTCTTCTCTCATGCTGGAACCGAAAAGGGCTCCAGGAGAGAAGATTGCATCATTTCCTGTGCCTGTGTTTACATTACACAGGCACAGGACACTTTGCAAATGGTCAGAACCGATCACCATGTCCAGGCCAAAAATCATTGGCCTGGGCCTGATGACTGATCGGTTCTGAACCGAATCAGCACATCGTGGGGACTGCTGGCACTCGCGCGCCCGTTAGCTCCACTGCGACTGACATACAGTTACACCAGTTCACGCAGCCGAGCCACCTTGCCGCAGTAAAACTGGTGGCCGGCAACTGGTTAACAGCAATGTTACCAAAAAGGTCAGTTACCCTTTATTTGAAAACCATCTGACCTATGAGTTACTTTGAGGCAAAAAAAGGTGCACTTGAGCTTAACCATAAGTTCTAAAGCAAGAAGAATTCCAGTCTACATACTGTTAAATGACTACATCTACATTTAATTTGAACAACCTTTTCGTAGCAGCATGTTCCTGTCATGAATCTTTACAGAGCCAGAAGGCAAGAAATTAATTCTAAACTAAGCTTCTTAGACATGGGTGCTGAACATTCAGGCCTGCCAATGGGAACAATGACAGTGAAAGGACCTGCAGCATCAGGGATGGTAGGGGTACTACAGACAATCTTGGTGGTTTTTTTTTTTTGTTATTTTATAACTCAGCAAGAACATGCGAAGAAAGTTCTTTTGAAGCTTAGCAGAAAAGGCAACTCTGCGCTACCCTTCCTGGGATACATTTGTGCTCCAGGTCACCATATAACTTATGAGAAGTTTGTGGTTGGATTTCAGCCTTAAGCCTTAAAAAACATACAGTGGCTTTTGTATTCAATGATTGTTTTTGGCAGTTCATCAATATTGAACTAATGTTATTTATCCTTATTACTATTCTTAAAACAAAAGGCATAAACTATAAATAATGCATAGAAAAGAAATGAACTACCCAATAAGTGCCATCACCCATAGAGAAATATTGGAGAAAAAAATGAGGAATGCTTGTTTTGAAAACCAAACAGTCATACCACAAAATATTTGGACTTTCAAAGGCACATAGTAGAATGAATTAATGCGGCTCAAAAAATCTAAGATATAGATTTTATTACATAACCGATTAGTTAAAATAGTGAAGGGAAAACAACCCTCACTGGAAAAAACATACAACAAAAGAAAAAGGTGACTAAAAACAAGTTCACATACAGTGTTCCATCATAATGTGTTTGTTAGAACAAATGATTTTACTTATGTGAAAATACTTGACTGTTACATCTGTATTGCTTGATTAACAGGTCTACGCGTTTCACAATGTGCTTCCTCAGAACCAGTTTAAATCAAAACAATTCTTTGAAATAAAGAAAAACAACAATTAACAACTGGTATAACAAAACATATAAACAGAAAACTCAAAATCTATTATTAGTGTATACATACATGCGTCATAGGGGTCAGATACCCTGGTAAACAGCAAAATGTCTTCCGGGCGGACACAGAGAACGAATAAAAGAGGGGAGGAATGAATCCAGTAGGCAAAATGGACTCAAGCAGAGTTAAGTATAGGTCTGACACCTGTATAACAAATAGGAACAAATCTATATATTGGCCTGTTTGTTGAGAAAACATATATATTAGATAAAAATCTAAATGGTTACCTATCATAGTAGATTAACCTGATGAGGTAGTCTATACTTACAAAGGAAATATATAGGGGAAGCTGTTGGTTGTCCCAACAGAGGGTAACTCTTATAGTGGTGTAAAGAGAAATCTAAAATAGAAAATAAAGGTATATCATCTCCACAAAAGGAAAACACACATGGAGGATGTATAGAAAACATGTTGGAAGTAAAATACCTTTATATATATATATATATAAGACCTCAGAAAGGAGTACGTTGATGGTCAAGTCAAGTATAATATGCCCTCAGGGTTTATGGGGCTAGATATCCTGTGTTAGTAACCTATTGGAGAATAAAAACCCAATAATAGGTATACAATTGGAATAAGGAAATAAAATTATAACAACAAGGACCGGGTGTATGTACCTTATAATTAGAGTCATAACCCTTAAATGTCCAGATGACAATATCAGGTGTCCGGTAAGACCCTGAATGGACCTGAACGAGGTGAAAGTATATACTAGTTAAGAGGTATTGGGGTATATATAATAAAAAAATATACACAGACATAAGTGTCCCTGGATAATTAACTTATCGCAGGTTCAATGTATGATATAGATAGATATTGATGTACCTATGGATATCCGCATCCCTATCCCTATAGGGTGTTATACGTCCCCTCCCTGTAGAGTAATCATAGAGGGAGGTTTGAGTATTGTAGGTCAGTATCAGAAATAAAGCAATGGTGGATCAAGAGAGAGAAAGAAATCCAAACTGCCTGTTACCTCACAAGATGTCCGTGTGTATATGTGCCGCCATGCCCTGTATAAGTGTCTAACCCCCCATATATATGCATCCTCCACACCGCCAAACGCCCACTTGGCGCGCGTGGGAGGACGCATATAGATGACATCATCGCCGCGACTGACGTACATCCGGCGGTGTGTGCGCTCCAAAACTCTGCACTCTGAAACCGGAAGTGCGGCAAAGGGGAGGTGGCCGGCAAACAACCTATGAAATCCAGCTATAAACTTCTCCACAACAGTATCTCGGACCTGCCTGGTGTGTTCCTTGTTCTTCATGATGCTCTCTGCGCTTTAAACGGACCTCTGAGACTATCACAGTGCAGGTGCATTTATACGGAGACTTGATTACACACAGGTGGATTCTATTTATCATCATTAGTCATTTAGGTCAACATTGGATCATTCAGAGATCCTCACTGAACTTCTGGAGAGAGTTTGCTGCACTGAAAGTAAAGGGGCTGAATATTTCGCACGCCCAATTTTTCCATTTTTTATTTGTTAACAAAGTTTGAAATATCCAATAAATTTTGTTCCACTTCATGATTGTGTCCCACTTGTTGTTGATTCTTCACAAAAAAATTACAGTTTTATATCTTTATGTTTGAAGCCTGAAATGTGGCAAAAGGTTGCAAAGTTCAAGGGGGCCGAATACTTTCACAAGGCACTGTATCTTTAAATAATTTAGATGGTAAGCTACTTTCCAAAATCCTGGCAACCCTCCTCAATCCCACTATTGGTTCCCTCATTCATATAGACCAAGTAGGTTTTATTCTGATACGTAAAGCCAGCGATAACATCCATAGAAATTCTCTATTATTCATGCAGCATGTGCTCGCTGCATTCCTACCTGCCTACTTTATCTTGATATACAGAAAGCATTTGATTCAGTGTCCTGGTCATATCTTCATCATGTTCTGTGTCTTTGGGGTTTTGGACTTCACTTCCTTCAGTTGATAGCCTCTTTATACCATAACCTAAATGCTTACTTAATATACGCTGGTTCCAGATGTGTTCTGTATATGCAGAGGAACTACAGTAGGCAGGGCTGCCCCCTATCCAGGGCTGCTGTTAAAAAATTACGGAGCCCTGTACAGCCTACCTGACAGGGCCCCCCTAAAAAAAATATCAAAACAATATTTTCATAAAAAATACACAAAAATCATTATTAGCAGACACAGACACAACATAACTTACAAAATTATGGGTGGAAAAGGAGAGCACAGTACAAGAGGGAGGGGGGGCCATGAGGGTACAGTACAGGAGGGGGGGCAGGAGGGCACAGTACAGCAGTACAGTACAGGGGGCACAGTAGGAGGGGGGCAGGAAGGTACAGTAAAGGGGGAGAGGAAGGTACAGTGTGGGGGGGGGGGGAGAAGAAGGGCACAGTACAGCAGTTAGGAGGGTATAGTACAGGAGGGAGCAGGAGGGCAGAGCACAAGGGGAGGATAAGTTGACACAGTACAGGGATCAGGAGGGTACAGTATAGGGGCAGTAATGTATTATACAGATATGGTCTCGTTATGCAGAACTTTGCAGGAAAGCTGCTGTCACAGATCCTACCTATTCTGACAGGGGCTAAATCTACAACTTGAAAGACCCCCCCCCCCCCACACACACACACACACACACAAGAAGCAGCAGTAGTAAGATGCTTCACTTCAGGGTTCTTTCTTGGCCCCTGAAAAAAATGCGGGGGGGGGGGGTGGATGGGGATGAGAACAATGGGGTAGAAGAGAAGGGGGGGGGGGAGGAGTGTGTAGGAGATGAGGATAGGTAGAGAAGAACTGGAGTGAAATTGGGGGATCCTGGTCTGTATAGGAATTAAAAATGGAGGAGGATTTGTGGGATTTGAGGGAAGGGGGAGCAGAGGCAAGTAGATTGGGATCAAGGGAGCTGAAGAGATATGGTCAGGGATGGACATGGAGAATACTGTTGGCTGGTAAAGAATAGCCACAGTATAATAAAAGCAAATGGGCTAGCTGTTAGTGAGGGGGAGAGGGAGTTATCTCCATTGACTAGTAGTGAGACAATGTTGTGGGGGGGGGGGGGAAGGGGGGATTACAGCCATTTTGCGGTGTTTGTATATGGGGTACACGCCTGTATGAAAGTGAAGTGCCTCCAGGGAAGACAGGGAGGGGAAAGTGAGGGAAAGTGATGGGGCCCGTAAAGGGAGGCAGGTCAGTGTGGTGATTACACATGAGGGGATCATATGGAGCCCAGAAAAGGAGGCTGATCGGTGTGGTGATTACAGAAATGGTGCCCTGTGTGTCTTTGCCTCCAGCACTCCAGCAGCTGAATGTCGGCAGGAGGGAGAGGGGGAGAAACCGGCTTTCAGCTGCTGGAGTGCTGGAGGCAGAGACACACAGGACATCATTTCTGTAACCACCACAACAATCTGCCCCTCTTTCCAGACCCCATGTGTGCCTGGGCCCCCTACAGGAGGACCAGTGATCCACCCTATCAGTGGCCCTACTCCTATCCCCACTCCTGTTTGCCCTCACTATAGAGCCTTTAGTGCAGCTGATCTGTTCTGACCACAACATCCAGGGTGAATTATAAAGGAATCATCACAATTCATGCCTACTCCCTAACAACATGCTCCTTTTCATCACCTCCCCCCTCACTTCCTTACCCAACCTGCTATATTGGAGAACTTTGCCCATATTTTAGGTCTTAAGCTCAACCCTCAAAAATCTCAAGCCCTAAACATCTCATTGACCCCCTAATTGTTACCCAATTACAACTTACTTTCCCATTCCCTTAGGTTCCTGGAAATCTCTCATATCTAGCAATAAAACTATCAAACAGAGTAGAAGACCTATTCACGACTAATTACCCACCCATGTTCTCCCACCTGTCTACCCTTCTCTACCACTGGTCTACCTTACCAAACTCTTGGCTTGGGAGAATTACTGTAGTTAAAATGTCTCTTTTACCCAAAATTATTCATCTTTTTAGGGTGTTACCTATTGGTATTACAGCTTACTATCCACATATGCTGCAACACATGGTCACCAAATTTATTTGAGGAACTCTTAGACTCTGTCTTTCTCACCGTGTTCTGGAGCTCCCTAAACCCATAGGAGGATTGGGCCTCCCCAATTTCACTAAACATTATCAAGCAGCACAACTAACTCAATTATGAAGCACCAGGCAATACATAAAACTCCACTTTGAGTACACATAGAGGCAGTCGAGTGCGACCCACTCCCTGTGGTGATCCTACTATGGTTGCAACACAAAGACAGACAATATCTTACTAAACCTATAACAAAACACTCTCTTGCCTTATAGACTTAAATCTCTGTATGACCTTATATCACCCCACACACTCCTTCTCTCTTTTCTTAAAAACCCATCCTTTTACCCAGCCTTCCCGGCCTACCCATCCCCATTTGCTTTCCAACCTTAGGTAAACGCACTGTTGATTAGACTTTTGCCACTTGACCACTACTACAGCCTTTAAACCATTCCCGATTCTTCAAGAAACACATGGACTGCCAAACTTTGGAATATTCCACTACCTTCCCCCTTTTTTTTACCCTCTCTTCAAAACAGTCCAGGCCTTAGACACAATGACCCAGTATGAGTATATCTGCAAACGCTTTCAGGTTAATCTCTAAACTTTTTATTTTTAGCTCTTAGAAAAACGTGGTGGCCCCCTCCAAATTAAACATATAATTCAGAAACAGATCTTGGAACCTGAAGACTGGAGCACATTCTGGGCTAATACTAAATCCTCAACAAAAAATGGGATTACTCAGGAGGCAAACTACATGTTTTGGCTCACTGGTACCTCGTCCCAGCCAGACTGTTCAAATATGTTCCCTCCCACTTACCACTATTCTTCCAAAGCTGCAGGGAAATAGCCACTTTCATACATGGTGGTCTTACCCCATGATATCTTCTGGGTCCTTTCAACCCTGTTCTTGAAAATTATCAACCCTGATCCACTCGTAGCATTACTAAATAACCAGTCCCCAGACAATACAAAGTCTCAATTCAAACTACTACAGCAAATAACTACAGTGGCCAAACAAACTATAGCAAAAGCGTGGAATATCGTCTAGCTTAGACCAAGAACAGAGTGACTAAAGTAATGATTCATTTTAAAATTTAAGCCATATTAGATGATAGAATCACTAACTATACTAAGACATGGCAACCATGAGTGGACTATTACCTCCCTCCATATTTTGCCACCACACTGTTGCTGTCAAGCTGACTTCATCATGCTTACTGGCAACACTTTGGTTATATTCACCACTCCCGATTGACCCTTGGGATTCTTGACCCCATTCTTGGTGTCGGGAATGTAACACTCCCATTGGTTGTGCTCTAAACCAAACTGTCAAACAATCAAATGGCTGGTGTCATAACTGATCACATGTGCAGCATCAAGGCAGTTGTAGATTAAACAGAGGTCAATATCTCATATTCCTTGGCTGAAAATTATAGGAGGGTTTACTTCCAATTTAAGGGGGGAAAAAAAACAACTTACAATGGTTGCATAAATATGCACACCCTTAAATTCATACTTTGTTGAAACACCTTTTGATTTTAAGACAGCATTCAGTCTTTTAGGGTAGGAGCCTATCTGCATGGCATGTCCTGCTTTGGGAATCTTTAACAACTCTTTCTTGCAAAAGCAATCCAAATCTGTCAGATTGTGAGGGCATCTAATGTGCACAGGCCACTTCAGGTTTCCACACAGATTTTCAGCTGGATTCAGGTCTGGACTCTAGCTAGCCCATTCCAAAGCTTCAGCCATCTTCTTCTCCATTGTATATGTTTTTATTCTTCCTTACTCTGGGATCACTGTACATTGTTCTTCAATCCACAAAGAAAATGGGAACACAATGTATGCAATGTATGCAATAAACAAGAGTATAACCTTTAGCAAATAAGTTAAGAATAACATTCACTGCATGCCCATCCGCCGTAAGCAAGTGTACAGCAAAAATGTGCCAGTTATTTTCTTGGTGCTTTCTTCTTGCTCTTTTAGCACCCCCTAGGCGCTGCCTATCAGTGCTCATCAATGCCGTCTATCAGTGCCCATCAGTGCCACCTATCAGTGCTATTCAATGCCACCTATCAGTGCCCATCAGTGCCCATCAGTGCTGCCTAGCAGTGCTGCCTAGCAGTGCCGCTTATTAGTGCCTCTTCAGCAGGACTCAGAGCATCTCTCTCATACAGCCAAGATCCTGCACTGACAGCTCTTCTCCCTCTGAGAGAGGAGAGAGCTGATCTGCTCCTTCTCCTTCTCTGCTCCTGATGAAATTCAGCTGCTGGGCTTCAAACTTGCCTGTAGTGCACACACAAGAGAAGAAAGGTTGAAGGAGCACATTGTGTCTCTCCTCTACTATCCATGTGAGGGAGGAGGAAGGAGGGAGGGGGAACTGTCAGTGCAGGCTCTGAGCTGTATGAAAGAGAAGCTCTCAGCTCAGAGCCCTGTGGCCAGTACCCCAGGTTAAGGCCCCCTAACAGTGGTGGAATGCCAGGGTGTGGTCGCAAATGCAACTTTTGCAATCCTGATGGTTCGGCTACTGCCTAACACCTATCTAGGAGAGTGCTACATAAATATATTGAATATGCTCGAAACTGATTTTTTTAAGGTCCACGGTTTAGTATGTGTTTATTTTGGTGGTCACCAAGCAGCGATGTGCCACATTAAAATTGTGCCAATGCACACTTTTATGCATTTATCCAGGACACAGTTACAAAACACACTAATACTGAAGAGTTAACATATATTGACTATTATAATCTTGCTTCCACAGCGGCAAAATGAATCCATCATCTGACACCTTTCATTTTAATTTTAACCCAAAACATATACTAATCTTTAATTTATAACAATTCAGCAGTGCATGAATTTCATTACATTACGAAGGCCTAGGAGAGAGGCACTGTTTTGATTCTGTGAGACACACTTAATATCATATTTGCTCACTGGGTTGAATAAAGATAGCTTCACAGCTCTGCGCTGTAGTGTCATGCAGAAAATGAGTTTAGATTTTGTACTTTCAAATAAATTTGTGGCTTCTGACTGTTTCCTCTCACTGGAAATTAAACTCAATATGTAATCTCTGTGTTAATTTATATTATTAATGTACTACAGGCATTTAATAATCTATGAAAACTCGGCAAAAAGTTACTGAGTATAGTGTTAGATACTATAGTAAACTTCAGTATATTGTAGTGTAC
The DNA here is from genome assembly GCF_965119305.1 of Pelophylax lessonae. Lineage (NCBI taxonomy): Eukaryota > Metazoa > Chordata > Amphibia > Anura > Ranidae > Pelophylax > Pelophylax lessonae. Next base: position 241,260,162 of record NC_138768.1, on the reverse strand, counting down.
AGGAACTCTGTCCAGTATATTACTGGGGTTGAGCTATGCTCTGAAAATCTTTACTTTCAAAAGATTTTTATTTGCTCTGAAAATCTTAAAAGAAAACTTAATGAGCTGACAGACAACAATAGATGCTGCAAAATATATAATGCTTCCCTAGAATTTCTAAAGACTGGCACAGACAGATTTTGTGAAAGTGCCTCTCATTCATTCTAAAAGTGGTGCAGAATGCTCCAAGTTCATGTACCTGTTAAGAACTTGTACTTAAATTTGGGACATGCTGCACCACTTTTCAGAATGCACGTGAGCAGAGCTGGGACATGGGGTTGGCGGAAGGGGTGGCTGCCCTGGGCGCAATGATTTATTGTAAGGATGGGGGCACCTTCTTTCTGTTACAAGCCTAACAGAACTAGTAACAGTGACATCACTACTCCCATCATCCAGGCACTGGGAGTGGTGAGAAGAGAGCCGGGAGGTGGTATGTTCTCTCTCCCCCACCCAATACAGTCCTACTGGAGGTTGTGTAAATCTACCCCTACAAATTGTTGTAAATTGCAAACAAATATACAATTTAAAGAGACAACAGAAGCATGTGCCCAGTATTAAAAGTACTGTATTTTCTGGCGTATAAGACTACTTTTGAACCTCAAAAAAATCCCCCAAAAATGGGGGGTCGTCTTATACACCGAGTATAATATCTCCAAGGTAACCTAAGTATAAGTATTACCAGTAGATGAAAATTAGGGGGGGTCGTCTTATACGCCCAGTCGTCTTATACGCCGGAAAATACGGTAAGTACTTTCAGGTCATTAACCACTTTACAACCGGAGGATTTTGCTGTCTTCCGTCCAGGCCACTTTTTGCGATTCGGCGCTGTGCGACTTCAACTGACAATTGCGCGGTCGTGCGACGCCGTACCCAAACGAAATTTACGTCCTTTTTCTCCCACAAACAGAGCTTTCTTTTGGTGGTATTTGATCACCTGTGCGATTTTTACTTTTTGCGCTATAAACAAAAAAAGAGCGTTTATTTTGAAAAAATAACAATATTTTTCACATTTTTTTATATGAAATTCCCCCCAAAAAAGATGTAAAAACCAATTTTTTTAAAAGTTTTTGGCCAATTTGTTTTATGCTACATATGTTTGGTAAAAAAAATCGCAATAAGCGTATTTTGATTGGTTTGCGCAAAAGTTATTGCGTTTACTAACAAAGGGAAAGATTTCTGTCATTTTTGGTGTTTTTTTTTTAACGCGTAATGGCGGCGATCTGCGATTTTTTTTGCGGGACTGCGACATTGCGGCGGACAGACCGGACCCCTGACTGACATTTTTGACACTTTTGGGGGTACCAGTGACATTACTGCAGTAATCAGTGCTATATATATGCACTGTTACTGTAAAAATGACACTGGCAGGGAAGGGGTTAATTTTATTGGAGAGGGAGGGGTTAATGTATGCCTGGTGCTTACTGACGTGTAGGGGGGGAGGTGACTATGTGATTCATGGACAGATCGGATGTCCAGCTATGCTGAACAGTCCGATCTGTCACTCCCTGTCACTATGGAGATCCGCCCGCTGTGTTTACACACAGCGGGCGGATCTCCAGACTCGATCCCCGACGATCGGGTAAGAGCAGCGGCGATCGCCGCTGCTCCTCCCCTGGCCCGACTCCCGCTGTGAATGAAAACAGCGGGAGCGAGCCTCCGGCGGCGCGCAAGCGCCGCCCAGAAGGGGAGGAGTCCAGTCACGTTAATACTACGTGACTGGACGGGAACGAGCCACTCTGCCGCAGTAGTATTACCGTGAGCGGTAGTAGAGTGGTTAAAAAACCTGACTGACAGATCAGGAGCTGCACAGTGATTTTTGACAAGCAAGTGACTGCTAGTCATAGGTTCCCCTAAGCTTGCACATCATGAATGGGATGGTGGCGCATTTTGATATCTTTGCCCTGGGCACCGGATGACCTTGTTCCACCACTGCACGTGAGACACTCTTGCAAAATCTGTCTGTGTCTGTTTCTCTCCCTAAATGCCAAAAGAGAGTTGGTCTTAATTAGGTCCACTTTTGTAAGATGCAAACTGTTGGTATTTTATTTTGAATTTGGCCACAATGAAAAAGTGGCACATTTTAGACTTATCTGAATTTGGTGAACGAGTCAATGTCAGAACGAAAAATGTTGCATATGCTCATGAATCTGGCACAATACATTAACAAGAAGGGCTTAATGCCAGAAAAGTGGTGTAGCAAGTTTATTGCATCCCCCTTTTGTTTCACAATCAGTGTCTTTGAATCCACCACAAATGTATTTTTTTTATGTTCTATGAGATTATATTCTTAATCATTTTGAAATTAAGAGGATTGTGGAAAATTTTAGTCATTTTGCCCTTCCATTACTGTAGACAGTCCTAGCATTGAATATGCCTGTCACATGTTATTTATTTGCAGTCCAATACTTTGCTATGCCTATTTTGTCAATACTATCTATTATTATTACTAATAATATAGTATTATTTCTGTTCACCCATAAAATATAATATTGTATAATAATAATAATAACTTTAGGTGCTGACTTATATATCTACCTTTGTATTGATTTTCAGGGCAATTATTTAATGATTTTATCCAATGAAATGGGGTGTACAGGTCAATGTTTAAACAAGAACATATATAATTTAAGCCAAGTGTACAGAGCTCAGACAGACTGCCTGTCATCTCTTTGTGTCTGGCTACAAAAAGTACAGTCAAAGAAGGCCTCCCAATTATCTTTATTAGCAATTATTACTAGGTATGTGGAGAGTCAGAGAATGACTTGTTTTTCTCCTATTAAATTAGAATTCTTGTGCTTGTAGGAGTATACCACTGTAATGTGCATGTTTTAAATCAGTTTTAATTATTAGCGTGTGACTTAATTAATCGTTTTTTAGCTATTTTTTTTCTTAAAATGTGTGTTTTTCTTAAAATGTGTGTCAGGGCAATACATTATTCTTAGTTTTGGATGAAGCGAAGAAAGGGTTAAAATCTCTGTCAGGTTTCTACTGGTATTTGGGGCACCTATATAGAGATTTCACATTACTTCCTGTCCTGCTGACAGCATTGTACCTGACATGAAGTGAGGGGAACTCTCCAGATGAACAGATGCAGATTGTGACCCTGATGGCCCAGACTGGACATTCACGTTAACAAAACCTGGAGGCTGTCAATAAGACCCTATGCCACTGATGATGCTAGGTACTTCTTTGTTATATTGGAATTCTTACTTTACTATTTTGAATCTCTGGCCACGAAGAGCCATCAAATAAGCTTTTCGGATTTTTCTCTGATGATTCTGGTCTGCATATTTGTTTCAGGTCTGTTATAAATTACAAAGGGCTAGAGTAACAATCAGACAACTTCCATAATTTCCATTAGGATGTCAGTAGTGGTAGCCCCCTTATTTCTCTCATGAAAAGTTTACTTCAAAGTGAATATATATTTTGCCCATAATGGAGAGCTAAATGGAGGCACTCCATTGGGCAAAGTTACCAGTTACCAGCAATTTCTGCTTTACAGCAAAGCCGGCTCGGAGTGATCTGGCCAGAATTGTTGCAATTGAGACTTGTGTGTATAGATTTTCTCACCCCCTGAATGCTTGCACAGCCACAGCCCAGTGACTTAGTGGATAGCCCCTCTGCCTAGTAGCACTGGGATCCTTGGTTAAGGTTCTGGTCGGGACATCTGCACAAAGTTTGTATGTTTTCCCTGTGGTTGAGTGGGTTTCCTCAGAGTACTCTGGTTTTCTACCACACTTCAAATGCATGCTGATAGGTTAAATGGCTCCTGTCTAAAACTGCCCTATGATATTACATTGAGGTGTTCCCAAGATAGCTGCCTCGCCATCTGCCCCAACAGCTAATAAAGTGTTTTGATTCCCCAGGCACAAAAGTGCTATAATGCCTAATAATTTTTCTCTTTCAAAGGTGTATTATTCTACTCAAGACTTAATGAAGAAAGGGGATGCTGCATGACATATTATTTAGTTTTAGCTGTTGTCACAACTGTTGTCACCTTGTTAAAACATTAAACAGGCATTCTGATTGACTGCAACTGGGAAAAATCTAGTTTTTATCTTCATTCTTTGTCCTCCTGTCTAATTTTTAGGAATTCACAACCCTTTTCTTGCTGCACATGCTTGACAATAAATGTTTGGCTATGGGACAAGAAGTGAATGGTAATATCTGCAATGGAACACAGATGGCGAAAAAAACCTGACAGAGGTTATAAGCCTCCCTTACTCTACCCAAAATTGAAAAAAGTTTTGCCTATAGTTCTACTTTAACTACTTGCAGCCCGTGCTATAGCCAAAAGACGGCTACAGCGCGGACCTTAATTGCCGGGAGGGCGTACATTGACGTCCTCCCGTGCACAAGCGGCTTGTGCGCTCCCTGTGGAGAGCACCCGGCTCGCTCCCTGCAGAGCATGCCCAGCTCACTCTGTGATCAGCGAGTTCATGAGACCCACCTGATCACAGATCAGAGTAAAGGGCGGTCCCGCCCCATTAACATGTGATCAGTTGTCAGCCAATGACAGCTGATCATGTGATTTAAACAGCAGCCGGCGATAAGCTGTTTTTTAGTGTGAGGAGAAAAAAAAGAAAATGATCGCCGGCTGCGGTCAGAGGGACATCAGTCCCAAAGAGGAGAGGTCAAATTGTGCCCACCAGTGCCACCTACCAGTGTCCACAAGTGCCCAACAGTGTCACACACCAGTGCCCACCAGTGCCCACCAGCACCACCTACCAGTGCCCACCAGTGTCATTTGCCTGTGCCCACTAGTGCCACCTACCAGTGTCCACCAGCGCCACCTACCAGTGCCACCTATCAGTGCTCACCAGTGCCACCTATCAGTTCTAATCAGTGCCCCATCATAAGTGTTACCTACCAGTGCCTATCATTGCCCATCAGTGCCACCCATCAGTGCCCATGAGTGCTGCCTGTTAGTGCCCTTCAGCGCCACCTACCAGAGCCCTTCAGTGACGCCCATCAGTGGCCATCGGTGCCACCGATCAGTGCCACCCATCAGTGCCACCTATTAGTGCTGCCAGTGCAGCCTATCAGTGCCCATTAGTGCAGCCTATCAGTGCCTATCAGGGCTCATCAGTGCCACAAAAAAATGAAGGAGAAAAATTACCTGTTTTTTAAATTTTATAACAAACTATAAAAACTGTTTGTTTGTTTTTTGGTATTTTTTTGTTTGTTCAGCAAAAAATAAAAAAACTCAGCAGTGATTAAACACCACCAAAAGAAAGCTCTATTTGTTTGAAAAAAATAACAATTTCATTTGGGTACAGTGTTTCATGACTGCGCAATTGTCATTCAAAATGCGACATCGCTGAAAGCCAAGAATTGGCCTGGGCAGGAGGGGGGTTTAAGTGCCCTGTAGGCAAGTGGTAAAATCTATAGATGGATTAAAAATTAAAACACAGCTTTGTCCACTATCCTCCATGGTGTTGTCCCCTGGAGTAAATGCTTTTTGTTACTAAATGTCTTTAGTCTTCTGTATTGCACAATGCCTAGTGGACGAGACTATGCACTGCAGTAACCTACATTTTTAATAGCACCTCAACGCACCTTAAGAAAATACTGTAACTGCACGGTAATACAACATGGTGTATGTTAATTTTATGTATGTTCTGGTGCATTGGCAGCTCATTCAATTACATAACACATCAGAACAGATAGATGTGAATTCAGCCTAAGGACATACTGTGAGTGCATGGCATCATTAATCCACCTCCTGAGAGATAATATTACAACTTCTGCACTCACAGTATAATGATGTAGAGAGCAGTGGTGATGCCATCATGTCAACATTTCTCTCTGCATCATTGAGGACTGCTGGTGAAGAGGTGAACAACAATCTGTGTGCCATTTGACCAACCTGAAGACATTTAAAAGAAAAAAAAAATATTAGCGATAAAATAATTAGGTAAACAATACTGTTAGGGGGCCTCCAGGCAAGGAAAATGGAGAGGGAAGCCTCCAGGGGGGTAGTGCTCAGAGTTGGGCTTTAAGTTTTACTTACAGTATATGTTCTGGGGCAATCACACCCAACACGTATACTGTATGCACAAATACAGACTTGAAGTAGTACATCTAAAAACAATCCAAATTGCAAAACAATCACAATGTAATACAAAGTAAGTTTGGATGGTTTTATTACTGTTGGAGTAAAATAATAAGCATTGCTTGTCTGTTATATTTGGTACTTTGGCAAAATTGTAACCAAGAAACAAAATCCCTTACCATCCAAAAAAGTGTAGCCATGATTTACGTAAGGGGAAATAAGTTGCCCCTAATTAAATGCTACTTAACTTCAACATATGCCCCAGACTAACTGGTCTAATAAAGTAAGCTATGACTGTTTGAAGATTTAAGCACCAGCAGTAATCAATATGAAAAATACTTCCCAGCTGCTAATAGCTGATACTGCTATTTAACTCCAGCACCTTGAAAGATATACGAGCAATGCTAGCATACTAAGAATAGCTTATCATTAGTGTTGCCAATCTGCATTCAAGACAGACAAAGGGATTATAGGCTTTAGTTACACAGAGCTAAATGTACTATCATTATTCAGCTGGAGAGTACAGTAGGGAAAAGCATGGCATTCTGCGCCCTCCAATCATTCATATCCTTAACTATGGAAACAGCAAGGACAATCAGCAGCTGGATAAAAAGATTTCCTTCTAACCAGGCATTCACATTTCAATAACTTTTAGGGCTTAACAGGCCAAAATATCTAGTACTGGCCTGAGGGCTTCATATGAATGGCCATATTACTCTAGAATGAAACAAAGAAGGAGTCAGTTTGGAATAGAGTCCATTAAAAGAAAACACGACCCTTCTAGGTAAAATCCTAATTACAAAAGGATTCATTTAATATGACAACCCAATTTAAGCTGTGGCTGTATATATTTTTTTCCAACAGCCTCTATTGTTCTTGCTGATGGAAACAATTACTCAACATGTTACCTTAATGCCCCAGTGGCCTGTTAGACCTGCTAATGGGTAGAATTAAGTGAAAAGCAGCATACATAAATATGCAGAATACATTAACATTCATATTGTGTTTATTTAAGAAGAAACACCAGTTATCAGTGGATAAAGGAGCAATTGAACAATCAAAATTACATTTTCAGTGTTGTTGTGTAAAAAGCAAGTATGTTTTGATTGCAAAAAATGGAATGAAATATGATTCATCAAGTATGGAATATATTATTAGACCAGTGGTATAATCCTTAAAAAAAATTAGTGCAAATGTAGAGATCTCCTGCCTTCTACTGCTAATATCACAGTGTTATGTATACGTATGTATTAAAACCTCCTGTCTAAGGAAGGGGCTTTGAAAACCCAGAAGGTGGAAGTGAAGAGAAAGACAGACAGAGAACTGAGCCACCTGGCCTTACACACATAGGAGCTGCTGCTACTGCTGTATTTTTACTCAGACCAGAAGCAGAGACTATTATGCAAGTATTCCTATGGTCCAATTGTTTAACTGCAGCTGCCCATAGCTTCTTGAGTATGTATCTGAATCCTAGTGATAGATGAGTCTCTTTCCTATTGTTATTAACTGAATCATAGTGCCAGAAAGCTACAGTAGGTGTGTCCTACTGTATGTGTGTGGTGGTCACATTACAGTGTATTAGTAGTGAAACCTGTTTATTGCAATATAGCTTATATATATATCTCCTTTTATTTTAGTTAACCCCGTCCCTTCTGATTAGTGATGGGCAAACAACCCCTGAACTCACCAGAACTCCCAAACATGGAAAAAGTTTACACCTGAGCCGCAAACCCTCTATGGGACCTGAACTTAAAAAATTTAAAAGTCCCGTTTTGAAGGCTTATATGCAAGTTATTGGACATAAAAAAAGAGTATGGGGGCCCAGGTACTGCCCTGGGAGACATGTATCAATGCAAACATTTTTTTATTTATAATGATCGTTATAAATATCAGCAGCGGAGCAGCAATTTTAATGATGTTTAACCACTTCAGCTCCGGAAGGTTTTGCCCCTTTCCTGTCTAGAGCAACTTTTGCAAATTGGCACTGAGCTGCTTTAACTGGTAAATACATGGTCATGCAACACTGTACCCAAATAAAATTTGTGTCCTTTTTTCCCACAAATAAAGCTTACTTTTGGGGGTATTTGATCACCACTTGGATTTTTATTTTTACGATATACTGTAAACTGAAAAAAAAAATATTTCTTTTTTAAAAAAATGATATTTTCTACTGTTTGTTATAAAGCAAATCCAATAACAAGGCGCATGTGTGGGGCTCCTGAGTATGGCAGCTTTAGCTCGGAGCTCCGTCCTGCTCTGGCCCTTTCAGCCCCACCACCGTGGGCAGCCTCAGCGTACACGAGCCTCACCGTTCTCTATCGCTATCTGAGACATCAGGGAACACCCCCATGTCATCGGGGTCGGTCCGGAGGGACCTCTCTCGTCTACCCAGCTTTGGATCTGCAGCTCAGAGGGAATCAAAGATGGTGCCTAACCCACAGCATACTTCAGAGGACAGGGGAGAGGAAATGGAGGAAGGTGCAGACACAGCTCCTCAGGCAGCATCACAATACAATGCCACTCCTGTGAGTACACCTCTCCCCACTATATTATCTCCAGCCTCTACTGAATCTCTCTTGGAGAGAACATTAGATGAACTGTTCTTTATCTAGGGCAGACCCCTCCAGCAACCTCTATGGACTTTACTGTTATGATTAACACATTCTCCAAGATGCTCTCTAAAGGGCTAGTACAAACAGCTTCCCAAATTACCTCAGTTATACAAGCAGACCTCCAGAACCTAGGCTCTAGGATCAAGGTCATGGAGAATAAAATGGATCAGACAATCTCCAGAACCAATCAAAACACTGACCGCATTCAGGACTTACAAGACTGCTTAAACACAGCCATGTCCAAAATTGATGACTTGGAGAATCCCTCCAGGCAATACAATGTTTGCATTAGAGGCCTCCCTGCGTCCATCCAAGATGTTAATGTGGCGGACCTCAGCTTCATATTAAAACTCATCCCAATTGTTCTGGAGCACGGTCTGGAGCTGGTTAGAGTTCATAGAGCGCTTCAACCTCCTTGGTCAGATGGCCTCTCCATGGACATAGTAGTAAACCGCAGTTTTATCAGGTGAAGGAAATATTATGTGTTTAACCAGAGATGCAGACCAACTGTCTATTCAGCGACATCCGGTCCAAATCTTTGCCGACCTCTTCCCGCTCACTATCCAGAAGAGGAGGTCACTTAAACCCCTTCTCCACAACCTCTCTCAGAAGTTTCAATTTCGTCTATTTTTTATCTTTAAAAACATACAGCTTTTCCTTGTTCCAAGAGGGTGAACGTCTCCTGCTGACCCCGACTGACATCAATGATGAGGCACTATTCCTCCCACTGACACCAATGATGGGGCACTATTCCTCCCACTGACACCAATGATGGGGCACTATTCCTCCCACATGATGGGGCACGATTCCTTTCACTGACACCAATGATGGGGCACTATTCCTCCCACTGACACCAATGATGGGGCACTATTCCTTTCACTGACACCAATGATGGGCCACTATTCCACCCCCTATTGCTAAAGATGTGGCATAGTTTATCCCCACTGATGCCAGGACATTTTCTACTCCCACTGGCCACAATCCGGCCCCCCTAAATTCTGAAGAACAATAAACTGGCCCTTTTGAAAGTTTGGAGACCCCTGATCTAAACCATGAAAGGTCAGACAGAAATCAGAGTTGGGCAAGCCTCTTATCCAGGGCATGAGTAAATAGACTAACCTATTAATCAGGCAGAGACTGAGGGCCTGATTCATAGTACGGAGAATTGGCGTTTCGGCTGGATTTTGCGAACCGGTGAATTTTTAAGTCTGAAATTGGTATTCAAAGAACGGCGGGCGGAAAATAAAGCCAACTGTGAGATTCATTAAGATCAACTAATGTCAGAACTGGACTTAAAAACAGTCCAGCTAAAAGGTGGACTAATTTTTTCAAAATCACAAAATATGGCAGGAAAAAAATAAAAAATGTGTGGGAAAGATGTGTTATATGATTTTGAGCTAAACTGCTTTTAAACTGTGTGAAAATGTTAAGTAGAAAAAAAGATATTAATAAAAGTGTAAATTGCAAAAATAGCTCCAGAGTCAATTTCTGGCAGATGGCTCATGTGAGCATGCTCCAAAAAAAAAAACTAGGCTGAAAATAACGTTTTTGAAAACGTTAGTGGGAGTTTTATTGAATTTGCGGCAAATACCGCCGCAAATTCGCGGTAAAACGGCGCTATTCCGGCGCTAATAAATTTTTTTTTTTTTTTTTTTTTTTTTTTAATTTTTTTTTTTTTTTTTGCACATATCTATGTATGTCTATATATATATATATATGAATCACAAAAATAAATATATATATATATATATATATATAGATATATATGTGTGTGTGTGTATGTGTATATATATATGTATATATATTTATATATATATATATATATATATATAGATACCCAAAAAATAATTATATGTGTATGTATATATATATATATATATATATATATATATATATATATATATATGTTTTTTATTTATTGATTTGCCTATGTGTATGTATGTATATATATATATATATATATATATGAAAAGGAACACTAACACGGCTCCTCCCCGAAAATTAAACATTGTATATGTGTGAAATTAATATATTTTTGGGTTGGTTAGATATAGAAAGTAACAATAATATATGTTTTTTTGCATATGTATATATATATATATATATATATATATGCAAAAAACAATATATTATTGTTACTTCCTATATCTAACCAACCCCAAAAATATATTAATTTCACACATATACAATGTTTCATTTTTGGGGAGAAGCCGTATTAGTGTTGCTTGTCATATATAACAACATACAGTTGTAGGTAGTTCAGGGATTCGAACACCCAAATACACTGTTGCAAGCTAATGACATTTTTTTCAAAGCATGTGTGATTTGTACTTTAAAAAAAAAAAATGATATATATATATATATATATATTCTATTTAGACCCAATTCAAGCTCAAATAATTTTTATTTATTAAAATTTTTTGATGGACTAATTTAATCAAACTATATTAATTTTTAGAGCCCATTCACATTAGCGCGACTTGTCAGGCGACTTGTCAGCCTGACAAGTCGCGGTATGTCACGGTCCATTGAGTAGTACAGGACCCGTTCTAATAGGAGCGACACAAGTCACTCCGACTTAGAAAAAGGGTCCTGTACTACTTTGGGGCGACCTCGGAGCGACTTGCATAGACTTCCAGTATGTGAAGTCTCTGCAAGTCGCGGTGCACAGCGGTGCACGCGACTTCACAGGTCACCCCCCGAAGTTGTGTCGCCTCAATGTGAATGGGCTCTTAAGGTGCCAGTGCATGTATGCTTGGTATAAAGATAACAAGAAACAAAAAAAAAAAAAAAAACCTCAGAGACCACAATTCCCAAATAATTAACCTAGTTTAGTAAAACTGTATATAATCAACAAATTTTTAAAAATAATCCTGCATGCTGGAAATTATATATAGGTGTTTAAAACATTTATTTCTGTGAAAAATTAGTATTTTAAACTTAAATTGATAAGCTAAGAAACTATCAGTGGCATATATTATGAAATAAATGTAACAAAGTGATTATGTTTGTGTAAATTGTGTTTTGCAAAAATGTTGCACATATGTATTGAGCTTGAGCTTGATTAAATAAACTGACCAAAATATCTAAGTGGTTAGCACAGCTGCCATGCAGCAGTGTATTTGGGTGTTCAAATCCCTGAACTACCTACAACTGTCTGTTGTTATATATGACAAGCAACGCCCCAAAAATAAAACATTGTATATGTGTGAAATTATTATATTTGTTGAGTGGGGGGCCATATTACTGTTGCTTCCTATATAGAGCCACATTACACTCTGAAAAAATAGCAGTGTTTGAGCTTGCAAATCTGAGAATTTGCAAATTGATTGAACATATGCAGTGCAACCCCAGAACTCAGAATTCAACAACCCAAAAAAAGATATGTAGATATATATATAAAAAATTACTACATCAAGTCAACACACATAGGAAATGCTTTCAGTAATCTCAGAATGAGCACAAAGTGGCTTTTTCATTTAGACTAATGGGCCATACACACTATAAGATTTTCTGAAGATTTTTTCCTTTAGATTTACCAAAACCAGATAATATGAGGTCAAACCTAAACACTTTCAATTTGTATGCAATCTGGCAGGCCCTTGCACTACATAGAAAAGGTAAATCTGAAGGAAAAAGTCTTCAGAAAACCTTATAGTGTGTATGGCCATACATGATCCAATTTTCTTACAATTTTCTGTCCAATTTTCTTGAAATTTACCTTCAAGTATGTAGTACAAAGGCCTGCCTAATTGGATACAAGTGAAAGTGTTGTTTAGCTTTGACATCACATTATGTGGTTTGTGGTTAATCTATCAGAAAATTGTACAACAAAAATTGAACATGTATGGCCATACACACTATAAGATTTTCCGTAGACTTTTTCCTTCAGATTTACCTTTTCTATGTAGTGCAAGGGCCTGCCAGATTGCATACAAATTGAAAGTGTTTAGGTTTGACCTCACATTATCTGGTTTTGGTAAATCTAAAGGAAAAAGTCTTCAGAAAATCTTAAGCCCCGTACACACGTACTGATCGTCGGCCGAACGATCGGCTGTCTTTTGTCCAGGGCTGTCCTGTCTGTTGAAAACTGCAAAAGACTGCACACGAATTTTGTCGGCCAACAACAGACGACTGCAGAAGTGATGTCATGTGATGGTTAACTTTCCCTGTGTTTTTTCTTTTCTGAGCATGCCCAGTCTTGCAAATCAGCCGATTGTCGGCCGAATTCTGTACTGACTGGCGAACAATCGGCCGTTCTGGTGTTGGCCAACAAAAATTTTAATGCCTGCACGACAGATTCTGTTCGGCCGAAAATGCGCTGTCGGCTGTCGGAAGCATCATACTAACAAGCCTACAATCGGCCGATCGGTCGTCGGCCGAATATTTACGGCCGAAGATCGGTACGTGTGTACGAGGCATTATAGTGCGTATGGCCCATTAAGCTGGCCATACATGTTCAACTTTTGTTGTACAATTTTCTGGTAGATCTACCACAAACCACATAATGTGAGGTCAAAGCTAAAAAAACACATTCACTTGTATCTAATTAGGCAGGCCTTCATACTACATACTTGAAGGTAAATTTCAAGAAAATTGGACAGAAAATTGTAAGAAAATTGGAACATGTATGGCCAGCCTTAAGCCTCGTACACACGTACCGATTGTTGGCCGTAAATATTCGGCCGACGACCGATCGGCCGATTGTAGGCTTGTTAGTATGATGCTTCCGACAGCCGACATCGCATTTTCGGCCGAACAGAATCTGTCGTGCAGGCATTAAAATTTTTGTTGGCCAACACCAGAACGGCCGATTGTTCGCCAGTCAGTACAGAATTCGGCCGACAATCAGCAGATTTGCAAGACTGGGCATGCTCAGAAAAGAAAAAACACACGGAAAGTTAACCATCACATGACATCACTTCTGCAGTCGTCTGTTGTTGGCCGACAAAATTCGTGTGCAGTCTTTTGCAGTTTTCAACAGACAGGACAGCCCTGGACAAAAGACGGCCGATCGGTCGGCCGACGATCGGTACGGGTGTACGAGGCATTAGTCTAAATGAAAAAGCCACTTTGTGCTCATGCTGAGATTATTGAAAGCATTTCTTATGTGTGTTGACTTGTAAGAAACTTTGATCATGGATGGCCAGCCAAACACTCATTCATTAGTGAACTGGTGATTTTGGTTTAGGAACCAACAGACCCAATTAATTACTTTGCTGGGCGTTTCCTATACTGGGTGGGTGTAGTTTAACCAAGGTTATATAAAGGAATGTATGAGATCATATCATTTGGCCTGTGGAAGGGCCACAGGTCTTTATGTCCGAATTTGCTTTTGGGGTGGGGGTTTGCTGGCATGCCTAAAGAGCCATATTGCAGTAAATGTATTCTGTTGGATGAATACTTTTCATGCTCTAACTGTTTGGTATAGTTTTTGCAAAGTGTGTCTTTATGTACTCTATACATGTTTTTTTTTTTTATTTTCATGCCTCTGTGTAGCTGTATGTTCTACTGATTTGATGGTATTTAAATGAAAAGGCAGGCTCATGCAAACAATTAACATAAAAGTATGTTGGGTATGTTTTATGCTTAATACTAAGGTGTCTACAACTTATTTTGCTTGACTTTTGGATATTGTAAGCTCTATCTATCCATCATATGTTGTATCTTTGCACTGTAATTTGAATAAAAATTACTTGATTTGGGGGTTTTGGGGGGGGGGGGGCATTTCACATTTCACATTTCACATTTCACATGCTTGCTTGAGTGATTACTGATGTTTTATACATGTTCAATAAAGCTTATTCATTTGTACACAGCTCCTGGTTTTTTGTTTTCTTTTCTTCATATTTGTCTAGATGTAATTCAGATATCTTTTGTGTCTGTTGAATGTAATCCATTTCTTGTATTTTTTGTGTGTGTGCAATGGCAGTACAGTATGAACTTGGGTAGGGTTTCTCCATTTACTCCAGCGAAGTGGGTGTGTGTGTGTGTGTGTGTGGGGGGGGGTGGTGTGTGTGTGTGTGTGTGGGGGGGGGGGGGGGGTGGTGTGTGTGTGTGTGTGTGTGTGTGTGTGTGTGGGGGGGGGGGGGGGGTGGTGTGTGTGTGTGTGTGTGTGTGGGGGGGGGGGGGTGGTGTGTGTGTGTGTGTGTGTGTGTGTGTGTGTGTGGGGGGGGTGGTGTGTGTGGGGGGGGGGGTGGTGTGTGTGTGTGGGGGGGGTGGGTGTGTGTGTGTGTGTGGGGGGGGGTGGTGTGTGTGTGGGGGGGGGGCTAAATTGTAAGAAAAAATTAAAGTGTTTATGTATATATTTAGCTAAAAATATATAACAACATTTCCATTCAGTCGCTGTGGATGAATGTAACCAAAACATTTAATAAAAAAAATCACTAAAAATGATTACTAAATAAAAGATTGCTACAGCGCTCACTCACCTTTTTAGTTGGCTTAGGTCAGTGATGAACCTTGGCAACACAGGTGTTTTGTAACATTTCCCATGATGCTCACCTACACTGCAGAGTACATGAGCATTTTGGGAAATGTAGGGCAAAAACATCTTGGGGGGGGGGGGGGGGTTAAGGGTTACCATCACTGGCCTAGGTAAAACATTTCCAATACATTTTAGTTGTCTGTGTGCGCCATTTTTAAAATAAAGCAAAATCTCTTTACAATAAATTGCAAATGGCACATTGGCGTTCGCCCTGGACCAGAAATGACACCAAATTGGCCTGCACACATTCCAGCAAGTGGTCACAATCAACTGGCTAATCATGGTGAGGGCCACTTTCAGCTGTGAAGAAATGGCATTCATATGCAAAGTAAGTGTGTGTGTGTGTGGGGGGGGGTCTGTGCTTGTAATCAGAGCATTGATTACCAGTGCAGACCCTTGGGGGATGCCACTAGAGTCACCAGGGATGCCCACCCATGCCACCATTGATGCCAATCAGTGCTCAGGGAACCTGTTAGTGCCCTCCTCATCAGTGCTGCCCATCATTACCATCTTTCAGTGCTGTCCACCAGTGCCAATCATTGCCCATCAGTGCCACCTATCAATGCCCATACATGCTGCATATCAGTGCCACCTATCTATCTATCAGTGCTGCATATTAGTGTCTCATCAGTGCCTGCCAGCGCAGCCTCATCAATGCTCGTCAGTGCAACAAAAAACATATTGATTTACCAAATTTTATTACATAAACAAAAACACATTATTTTAGGGGTCAAACATTTAGGTCTTCTTTTTGCCAATAGAAAAAAAACCTTGCAGTGATCAAATACCACCAAAAGAAAGCACTATTTTTTATGAAAATACTGTCATACATTTGTGTTAGGTACAGGGTTGCATGGCCGCACAATTGTCATTCAAAATGCAACAGTATAAAAAGCTGAAAATTGGCCTGGGCAGGAAGGGGTGTAACTGCCCTGTAAGGAAGTGGTTAACTATTGAAACATGGGAATAAATATTCCAGGGGTAAGCATGCTCAGCAAAATGGTTTAGTGGTTAGTGTTCCTGGCTATAAACACTGAGAGCATGAGTTCAAATCCCAAGTGTGCCATCACCTTCTTAAATTTTAGACAGCTATAAATAAATACTGAAACTTGGCAAATGCATAATTGCACCCTGCACATATGCATGTTTGTTTCTTGAATATACAAGGCCATTGACATGCAATTTTAGGTGATGTAGCCAATGTATTACTATGTGGCCAAAAAAAAATTATGGCACACAAGGTGTTATCATGGTTGGGCCTTGAACTCATGACCTAGCAATCTTTAGCTGTGAGCTTAGCCCACTACACCAAAGTGCTGAATACAATCAGATATGCCTGAAAGTTTCAGATGAATAAAGAATGAAGACTGCTAATTAGACAGCTGTGTAGTCTGCTATTAGAAAATCTAAAGGTTAAAACACATAAGATACATAACTATACCTTAAAATTAAAATAAACCATAATAAATGACATTGCTGTGTAATAGTGATTCAGAATAGACAAATTTCCTTTTATGAAAAACACAAAGGGAATTTGGCTAACTCCAAACTCAAATTCAGCCTAAGTTAACTCCAAACCCGAATTCAGTCTAAGTTAACTCCAACTCCGAATTCATTAAAGCATCTAGTTGATGGTTTAACTCCAGCCACTTACCTAATTAGGATGCAATGAGTTTAGGCTGGAGTTATTTCTGGAGAAGTGAGCAGCTCTAATCCAAACTTATACTGAATTAGGCCCTGAATGTCTAGCAATATACTTAAGCTTTCTTGATTAGGGTACAGTAGTGCACTTTGGAGAAAGAGTAGTAGTGCTGAATAATGACCAGAAGATGGCAAAGGTTATCATTACAATGACTGAGCCGGCAAGCCCGATTTTGCTTTTGTTGACCCTAAAACTAACTCTGCCTACTGAAAATAATTTTTGTTCAGATCATTTCTGCTTGTGATTTAACCGATTGTGCACGATTGGCACAGCAGATCCATATCCTTCTATGGAATGATTTTCCATCCTGTTGGAAAATTAGTGTTTAAACAGTTTTGCTGATGTTTTGGCCATATTTGTTGTTCAAGAACAAAGTTGATATCTTCCCATACAACTCTGGATGCAAAAACTACTACATATTTAGGGTATTTTCCCCTTTGCAAAGATTTTTGAACGATTAAGAGAATCATTGTGTGCAGTAACAAGCAGTTCCCTTCTAAATGTTCAATATTACTTGTCACAACCCATGCACAGTAATGCAATGCATTACTTCCAAATACTGCACCATGATTGGCTGATTTTACTCCCTATGGTCTTTCCATTATATTGTAGATGGGTGAATAAAAACAGTTGTAGTCTCATGTTGTTCCATACAAAAAGATTCTAAAAGCAATTTTTATTTTATTTTTGGTGATGGTTTTCATTTTTGATATATATAGGCACCTACTATTATGTACCTGGTGAAGATTGAGCTGTAGAGGGCGCTTCTCTTGCACCTCCTGTCCAACACCCCTGGTAGATATTACAGGTGGTGTGGGGAACAGAGTGGCATGAGGG
The DNA here is from genome assembly GCF_965119305.1 of Pelophylax lessonae. NCBI lineage: Eukaryota > Metazoa > Chordata > Amphibia > Anura > Ranidae > Pelophylax > Pelophylax lessonae. The sequence continues at coordinate 241,242,430 of NC_138768.1, read as the reverse complement.
CCGGTATAGCAGGTGGCACCAGCTGAGGCTTGACAGGAAACCAATGGCTGTGGATCACTGGACGGGCACCTGGAACTGGAACTCTGCTGTGGTGCTGGCAAGGCAGGAGCATACCGGGAACACAAGCCAAGGGGTGCTCAACAGCCGGGCAGTGCGGTTACAGGAACGTGAGACTAGAGCGGTGTCAGGATACAAGCCGAAGTCGGATCAGGGCACAGGTGAACAGGAACAAGCTGAAAGACCACTCAGCAATGTGCTCCTGTCATTGCTCCACTTAAATAGGCCGTTTGGTACAAGTGCGTGCACACACGTGTGTGCACGTTTATGCATATGTACCTTTCTTGTTGTGCACACGGTAATGTGCCCACGCATGCGTGCCAATGCCTGTTTGGGTCCAGCTGAACTTACACCTACTGGCTAGTAATTAATTAATTTTGACGGGGAGCAACAACACATTTTTAAGAAACTTGTACTGAGAAATATGTAGGCTGCCTTTTCTACTCATTTTTGAAAATACTAAATCCCCTTTTGCTGTACCAAGGATATGATTGAAATGGAACAAGTATACAAAGCAGGAATTCTGTCTTTCCACCAATTTCACTGCTGAATTTTCCAGGTCAGTGAAAGTGTCACTTAACCCACATTATAAAAAAAAATATCAATAAATGATGTATTACATGCTGTTCATACTCACTCTGTCACTATGAGATTAATTTTCTGTATTATGCAAAAAACCTGATTGATTGTGCTGTTCTCTATCGCCACCTTCTGTTCATTTCCCCAATGCAGCTAGTGATTTTGCAGAGCAGTGTTGACAACTCTGCACATGCTCAGTTTTCAGTTAGTTTCTATGCTGAGCATTTCCTCCCTATCACACCTGAGCAGCCCATGTGACTATAGAGTCACACGTGTGGGTGTATACATAGTGGTAAATGACAGCTCACTCTCTCCCTCCTCCTCTATGCCTTATAACTATCTAAACAGTATGGGTGTGGGATATTACATTTAGATTAATGGAGTCTTCACCTCCCTCTTATTCTAAAACTCAGGCTGGGGGAGTGTCACACAGCCTGTGACTGGCAGAAATCCGCCCACGCCATGTTATTCCCAAAAAAGAATAAAGGTTTGATTTCATATATATATATATATATATTGTATGACAATTTAAAGCAGTTCATTGATATAAATTATTTATTTTTACTCTGTATTACAAAGGCTGTATTACAAAGGCCGTTAAACATTAGAAGTTGGGGAAACCAATCCATGGGACCGGCGGCAGCGATTGCCACCGGGCACCCGCAATCGCTTCCTGCTGAGAGAAATTGATGGTCTGCTGTTGTAAACACAGCAGACCATTGTTCTTTCTGGAATGAACACAGAGCCCTTGTGATCCTTCTATTTAGGATCACAGGTCTCTGTGTTGATTCCAGAAGTACCTCTGCCATACAGTTAGAAAACACTCCCCTAGGCTCACACTTAAACCTTTGATCACCCCTGGGTTAACCCCTTCCCTGACAGTGTCATTAGTAGAGTAACAATGCATATTTTTAGCACAGATTACTGTAGTAATGTCACTGGTCCCCCCCAAAAGTGTCAAAAATGTCAGGGGTCAGATCTGTTTCTAGGCAATGTCGAAGCCCCGCTAAAAATCGCTGATTGCCACCATTACTAGTAAAAAAAAAAAAAAAAAAAAGACATAAATCTTACCCCTAGTTTGTAGACGTGATAAGATAAATCAAAATACGCTTATTGGGATTTTTTTTTTACCAAAAATATGTAGCTGAATACAAATTGGCCTAAAAGGATGAAGAAATTTGATTTTTTTTTTTTTTGGAATGTTATATAGGAGAAAGTGAAAAATATTGTTTTTTTTTCAGAATTATCGATTTTTTTGTTTATAGCGCAAAAAATAAAAATCATACAGGTAATCAAATACCACCAAAAGAAAGCTCTATTTGTGGGAAAAAAAGAACATCACATTTTTTAGGGTACTGCGTCGCACGGCCGCGCAATTGTCAGTTAAATTAACGCAGTGCCGAATCAAAAAAATGGCCTGGTCATTAGGGGGCAAAACCTTCCGGTCCAGAAGTGGTTAATGATATACAGTAGCTAGAAAGTATTTTCAACATCTACATTGGGAAAATACTGCAGACTAAGATTTTCAAAATGTTTTATTCTCTCTTAACATACAAATAGAGCAATATTCAAAAAGAGGAGTGCATTGTCTTTAATGTTGATTAACTTATCTAAAAATGATTGTGCGCTGCCACATACTATGTGGTATACTCTTGGGGTATTCAATATAACTATGGAGTGGTAAAACAGGCAGTATACCTCGCTCCTTACTCCCAAGGCTCCTAGTCACTGATCTCAAGCGAGTATAAGGAGGAAAACAACAAGAAGCCCAAACATAGTGTAATACTGTTTTATTTGAATGAAACCGACAATAAAATGTATAAAGGTGAGTGCTTACATTTAGTTGTGCCCACCTGGCACAGGGCAAAATGCGCTGGTTGCTATGTGGGAGGGTTTAGTGTAAATCACTATCTCTCTCCCTCTGAAGACCGTGTAGCGTGGCAGCAGTCGACGTGCGTTCCAAAGCCATTGCAGGAAGTGACGTCACTGGCTCTCAAAACATCCGGGTGTAGTTTAGACCACAATGCATTTCGCACTCTGCATCATCAGAAAGTCAAAACCTCCCAGTCCAGAAGTGGTTAATGATGTACAGTAGCTAGAAAGTATTTTCAACATCTACATTGGGAAAATCCTGCAGACTACGATTTTCAAAATGTTTTATTCTCTCTTAACATACAAATAGAACAATATTTAAAAAGAGGAGTGCATTGTCTTTAATGTTGATTACCTTATCTAAAAAATTATTGTGCGCTGCCACATACTATGTGTTCCCACATGCACAATAAATAAAAAAGAAGAAAATGTGATAGCGCTGCTCCACCAACAACTAACATAAAAAAACAATTTAACAGTAGTGTATTCACATCCAATCAATATATTGCTAGTGCAAGAATTCAATAACAAAATCCTATTATTGCAAATAGTGTGCAAAAAACGAAGGGAACTAAAAAGTCCCCTAAATAAAGTCAATGGTAATTCTTCTTTAGCTTGTGCAAAAAAATAGTCTCTAATGTAATGGTGTGCTTCCCAAATTAATGCACGGTGAAAATGCACTCCTTTATCTTGTGCTCTATTTAACAGGTGCTGTGCATGCTCACCTCCATCTAGGACCCACAGGGGGTCAGCACAGCATAGCTCGGAACACTCTTTGTGATGGTGTTCACCGTCACTGGGAGTGAAAGACAGATAATTAATGGTTTGAATTGCTTCAGATGGGGCAGTAATATCTGTTAGCAATATCATCATATAGAAATATGAAATATGAAGATTTATTCCCACTTTACACTGGGAGACTTAGACTGTTGTAGACCATTGCCATGAAGTCTGTGACTCCTAAATAATGTGTATATTCCATGTCCCTCAATGTCAGACAGGTTTTTCCTATTGTTTGTGGATTGAGATAATGTGTATTCCAGCTTCAATGTGAGAGAGACACACAGACTGTCATTGGCAGCCTTGTCCTATTGTTTGTGTTTTGAGATGGAATATGGATAGTGTTGAGCAAACACGGACTGTATTATTCGGGTTCGTACCGAATAATTGGATTTTTGTTACCCGAACACGGACCCGAAAACTTTACTGTATGTTCAGGTTTAAAATCCGTGTTCGGTAATTTTATTTCCTGTTTTGTATGTAATGGCGTGCTTTTAATGGCGGGCTTTCAACAGCCAATCAACAAGCGTTTAACTGGTGTGCCTTAAGCCATCCCAGCCATGCCTACTAATGTATTAGTAGCTGTGATTGGCCATCTGAAGCATGTGACCCATGTCTTTATAAGTTCGAGAGCCACAGCGCGGTGCGTCATTCTGCTGTAGTTTAGGGAGAGAGCACACATCATACGTGCTGGCTGCTGATTAGGGACAGACAGTGAAAAATTGTGCCCGAAAAGAATGCAGGGACAGGTCAGAGTGTAGGCAGGGACAGTTATTTGAGCATTTTAGGGACAGGCTGGAGAGATTAGGCAGGGACAGTCTACATCGATTTTGCTGTGTGGGGGGTGGTGCAGTGAACGATCTTTTTGAGCATTTTAGGGACAGGCTGGAGAGATTAGGCAGGGACAGTCTACATCGATTTTGCTGTGTGGGGGGTGGCGCAGTGAACGATCTTTTTGCCCTCACTTGAGCCCAATGAGGAGGAGGAGGAGGAGGGAGAAAAAAAATCTATTTTTATCAGTCTGTTGTGTTCAGCGTTCAGCTATATTTCACTACAGATTGCTGTTCTAATCGCTATTAAAAAATCAAGTTAAAGGGGATTTTTTTTTTTGTTCCCCTTCATAGCCTGCTTGCTGCTGAGCTGAGCTGACCGTGACATAAGACACTGCTGTGTTCACATGTGCTATTGAGTGATTTTCAATTTTATACACTTTTTTCTATTCCACTATTCAATATACACCCTTTTGGGTTAAAAAAAAATTAAATTGTGGCATAGTCTGTACTAATCTGCTATTTAAAAATTACAAACTTAAAGGGAAATTTTTTTTTCCCTTCATAGCCTGCTGCAGAGCTGACCGTGACATAAAACATAAGACACTGCTGTGTTCACATGTGCTATTGAAAAATCACCAATTTTATATCATATTTTCTATTCCGCTATTCAATCTACACCCTTTGGGGTAAAAAGAATTAAATTGCGGCATAGTCTGTATCGGTACGTGTGAGATACACCTTCCAAATTTTTGGGGTGCATCTTCCATCGCCGAGGATTGTAGGGTGCTTCAGTTTGCCTCCTGTTCCGAACTCCTCCTACTCCTCATCCTGCCTTTAGGGTACAAAAAATTGTAATCGGGGCCTAGTCTGTGTTTGTACGTGTGAGATACACCGTTTTATAAATTTTTTTCTATTCCGCTATTCAAGCTACACCCTTTGGGGTAAAAAGAATTAAATTGCGGCATAGTCTGTATCGGTACGTGTGAGATACACCTTCCAAATTTTTGGGGCGCATTTTCCACCGCCGAGGATTGCAGGGTGCTTCAGTTTGCCTCCTGTTCCGAACTCCTCCTACTCCTCATCCTGCCTTTTGGGTACAAAAAATTGTAATCGGGGCCTAGTCTGGGTCTGTACGTGTGAGATAGATACACCTTTTGATATTATATTTTCTATTCCGCTATTCAATCTACACCCTTTGGGGTAAAAAGAATTAAATTGCGGCATAGTCTGTATCGGTACGTGTGAGATACACCTTTCCAATTTTTTGGGCGCATCTTACACCGCCGAGGATTGCAGGGTGCTTCAGTTTGCCTCCTGTTCCGAACTCCTCCTACTCCTCATCCTGCCTTTAGGGTACAAAAAATTGTAATCTGGGCCTAGTCTGTATTTGTACGTGTGAGATACACCGTTTTATAAAATCTTTCCTATTCCGCTATTCAATATACACCATTTTGGAGTGTAAAAAATTTAATTATGGAATAGTCTGTATCGGTACGTGTGAGATACACCTTTTAAATTTGTTTGCCGCATCTCCTTCCACCGCCGAGGATTGCAAGGCGCTTCAGTTTGCCTCCTGTTCCGAACTCCTCCTACTCCTACTCCTCTTCCTCATCCTCATCCTCCCTTTAGGGTACAAAAAATTGTAATCGGGGCCTAGTCTGTGTGTGTACGTGTGAGATACACCGTTTAATAATTTTTTTTTCAATTCCGCTATTCAATATACACCCTTTTGGAGTGTAAAAAATTAAATTACGGCATAGTCTGTATCGGTACGTGTGAGATACACCTTTTAAATTTGTTTGGCGCATTTCCTTCCACCGCCGAGGATTGCAGGGCGCTTCAGTTTGCCTCCTGTTCCGAACTCCTCCTACTCCTCTTCCTCATCCTCATCCTCCCTTTAGGGTACAAAAAATTGTAATCAGGGCCTAGTCTGTGTTTGTACGTGTGAGATACACCGTTTTATAAAAATTTTTCTATTCCGCTATTCAATATACACCATTTTGGGGTGAAAAAAATTAAATTACGGCATAGTCTGTATCGGTATGTGTGAGATACACCTTTTAAATTTGTTTGGCGCATCTCCTTCCACCGCCAAGGATTGCAGGGCGCTTCAGTTTGCCTCCTGTTCCAAACTCCTCCTACTCCTCTTCCTTATCCTCCCTTTAGGGTACAAAAAATTGTAATCTGGGCCTAGTCTGTGTTTGTACATGTGAGATACACCGTTTTATATCCTTTTTTCTATTCCGCAATTCAATATACACCCTTTTGGGGTGAAAAAAATTAAATTGCGGCATACTTTGCATATTTGACTGTGAGATAAACCCGTTGTATTTGTATACTGTTTTTCTATTCCGCTATTTAATAAACACCCTTTTGGGGTAAAAAAAATTAAATTGCGGCATAGTTTGCATATTTGACTGTGAGATACACCCGTGCGATACTGTTGTTGTTTTGTTCCGCTATTCAATAAACACCTTTCTAGGGCAAGATCACAAATTACAGAAATATGGGGAGACCGTCAAATAGGGGCCGTGGCCTGGGTCGTGGTGCTGCTGGTAGAGTTCCTGTTGCAAGGAGAGGACGTGGTTGATCTGTGCCAGCTACACGCACAAGTGAAACACCTTCCTCAAGTGTGAGTAGGCGACAGAACCTGCAGCAGTATTTGGTAGGGCATCATGCGCCTCTACAAGTGTTGAGGCCAGAAGAAGTAGAGGCGATAGTAGATTGGTTTGCTGCTGAAAGTGCCTCCAGTTCCTTCACATTGTCTCCCACCCAGTCTACTGCAGAAAGGTCAGAGTTGGCACCTGCAGTCGATGTCCAACCGTCTTTGACCTCACCCCCTTGCAAATCAGGCAAGCAGTCTGAGCCCCAAGTCATGCAGCAGTCTCTTCTTCTTTTTGATGACTCTGTCAGCAGGGTTTCCCAGGGCCATCCACCTAGCCCTGCCCCAGAAGTGGAAGAGATTGAGAGCAGCAATGCCCAACCACTTATTTCTCAAGATGAGTACATGGAAGGACCATCGCAGCACGTCTCCGATGATGACGAAACGCAGGTGCCAACTGCTGCGGCACTCAGAATTGTGGAGACCGACAAGGAGGGCAGGGGTGAAGACTGGGTGGAAGATGATGTGGAGGACGATGAGGTCCTCGACCCCACATGGAATAAAGGTCATGCAGGTGACCTGAGTAGTTTAGAGGAAGAGGCGGTGGTCGCACAGAGCCACCAGCACAGCAGAAGAGGGAGCAGGGTGCAGAAGCGGAGCGGCCATGCCCTAGACACTACGCCTGCTACTGCCCAACGCAGCAAGGGATCGAGCGCACCAAAGCCAGCTCAAAGGAGTTCTCTAGCGTGGAAGTTCTTCAGAAAATGTGCTGATGACAGGACACGAGTGGTGTGCACCCTGTGCAATCAGAGCCTGAAGCGAGGAACCTTCTCAACCTGAGCACAACCTGCATGATCAGGCATCTAAGTGCAAAGTACGAGCTGCAGTGGAGTAGACACCTTCAAAACCAAGAAAGGTCTCTGGCTCCTCCTGCTTCCTCTTCTGCTGCAGTCTCGGCCTCTTCATCCACCTCTGTAGGGATACCGGCACCTGCCACCCCGCAAACAGATGACCTGTCAGCAACACCACCACCTGAGTCACCAACCATCTCCACAATGTCCCGTGGAAGCGTTCAGCTTTCCATCTCCCAAACACTTCAGAGGAAGAGGAAGTACCCCCCTACCCACCCGCGATCCCTGGCCCTGAATGCCAGCATTTCAAAATTCTTGGCCTTTGAAATGCTGTCATTCCGTCTGGTGGAGACGCACAGTTTTAAAAGCCTTATGTCGGTGGCTGTCCCACAGTCCGTCGTGCCCAGCCGCCACTACTTTTCCAGGCAAGCCATCCCTTCCCTGCACAACCAAGTGGGGGAAAAAATCAGGTGTGCACTGCGCAACGCCATCTGTGCTAAGGTCCACCTAACTACCGATACGTGGACCAGTAAGCACGGTCAGGGGCGTTATATCTCCCTAACGGCACACTGGGTAATTGCAGTGGCGGATGGGCCTGAGGCGGATAGCAATTTGGCGCATGTCCTTCCATCACCGAGGATTGCAGGGCGCTTCAGTTTGCCTCCTGTTCCGAACTCCTCCTACTCCTACTCCTCTTCCTCATCCTCATCCTCCCTTTAGGGTACAAAAAATTGTAATCGGGGCCTAGTCTGTGTGTGTACGTGTGAGATACACCGTTTAATAATTTTTTTTTCAATTCCGCTATTCAATATACACCCTTTTGGAGTGTAAAAAATTAAATTACGGCATAGTCTGTATCGGTACGTGTGAGATACACCTTTTAAATTTGTTTGGCGCATCTCCTTCCACCGCCGAGGATTGCAGGGCGCTTCAGTTTGCCTCCTGTTCCGAACTCCTCCTACTCCTCTTCCTCATCCTCATCCTCCCTTTAGGGTACAAAAAATTGTAATCAGGGCCTAGTCTGTGTTTGTACGTGTGAGATAAACCGTTTTATAAAAAGTTTTCTATTCCGCTATTCAATATACACCATTTTGGGGTGAAAAAAATTAAATTACGGCATAGTCTGTATCGGTATGTGTGAGATACACCTTTTAAATTTGTTTGGCGCATCTCCTTCCACCGCCAAGGATTGCAGGGCGCTTCAGTTTGCCTCCTGTTCCAAACTCCTCCTACTCCTCTTCCTTATCCTCCCTTTAGGGTACAAAAAATTGTAATCTGGGCCTAGTCTGTGTTTGTACATGTGAGATACACCGTTTTATATCCTTTTTTCTATTCCGCAATTCAATATACACCCTTTTGGGGTGAAAAAAATTAAATTGCGGCATACTTTGCATATTTGACTGTGAGATACACCCGTTGTATTTGTATACTGTTTTTCTATTCCGCTATTTAATAAACACCCTTTTGGGGTAAAAAAAATTAAATTGCGGCATAGTTTGCATATTTGACTGTGAGATACACCCGTGCGATACTGTTGTTGTTTTGTTCCGCTATTCAATAAACACCTTTCTAGGGCAAGATCACAAATTACAGAAATATGGGGAGACCATCAAATAGGGGCCGTGGCCTGGGTCGTGGTGCTGCTGGTAGAGTTCCTGTTGCAAGGAGAGGACGTGGTTGATCTGTGCCAGCTACACGCACAAGTGAAACACCTTCCTCAAGTGTGAGCAGGCGACAGAACCTGCAGCAGTATTTGGTAGGGCATCATGCGCCTCTACAAGTGTTGAGGCCAGAAGAAGTAGAGGCGATAGTAGATTGGTTTGCTGCTGACAGTGCCTCCAGTTCCTTCACATTGTCTCCCACCCAGTCTACTGCAGAAAGGTCAGAGTTGGCACCTGCAGTCGATGTCCAACCGTCTTTGACCTCACCCCCTTGCAAATCAGGCAAGCAGTCTGAGCCCCAAGTCATGCAGAAGTCTCTTCTTCTTTTTGATGACTCTGTCAGCAGGGTTTCCCAGGGCCATCCACCTAGCCCTGCCCCAGAAGTGGAAGAGATTGAGAGCAGCAATGCCCAACCACTTATTTCTCAAGATGAGTACATGGAAGGACCATCGCAGCACGTCTCCGATGATGACGAAACGCAGGTGCCAACTGCTGCGGCACTCAGAATTGTGGAGACCGACAAGGAGGGCAGGGGTGAAGACTGGGTGGAAGATGATGTGGAGGACGATGAGGTCCTCGACCCCACATGGAATGAAGGTCATGCAGGTGACCTGAGTAGTTTAGAGGAAGAGGCGGTGGTCACACAGAGCCACCAGCACAGCAGAAGAGGGAGCAGGGTGCAGAAGCGGAGCGGCCGTGCCCTAGACACTACGCCTGCTACTGCCCAACGCAGCAAGGGATCGAGCGCACCAAAGCCAGCTCAAAGGAGTTCTCTAGCGTGGAAGTTCTTCAGAAAATGTGCTGATGACAGGACACGAGTGGTGTGCACCCTGTGCAATCAGAGCCTGAAGCGAGGAACCTTCTCAACCTGAGCACAACCTGCATGATCAGGCATCTAAGTGCAAAGTACGAGCTGCAGTGGAGTAGACACCTTCAAAACCAAGAAAGGTCTCTGGCTCCTCCTGCTTCCTCTTCTGCTGCAGTCTCGGCCTCTTCATCCACCTCTGTAGGGATACCGGCACCTGCCACCCCGCAAACAGATGACCTGTCAGCAACACCACCACCTGAGTCACCAACCATCTCCACAATGTCCCGTGGAAGCGTTCAGCTTTCCATCTCCCAAACACTTCAGAGGAAGAGGAAGTACCCCCCTACCCACCCGCGATCCCTGGCCCTGAATGCCAGCATTTCAAAATTCTTGGCCTTTGAAATAATGTCATTCCGTCTGGTGGAGACGCACAGTTTTAAAAGCCTTATGTCGGTGGCTGTCCCACAGTACGTCGTGCCCAGCCGCCACTACTTTTCCAGGCAAGCCATCCCTTCCCTGCACAACCAAGTGGGGGAAAAAATCAGGTGTGCACTGCGCAACGCCATCTGTGCTAAGGTCCACCTAACTACCGATACGTGGACCAGTAAGCACGGTCAGGGGCGTTATATCTCCCTAACGGCACACTGGGTAATTGCAGTGGCGGATGGGCCTGAGGCGGATAGCAATTTGGCGCATGTCCTTCCATCACCGAGGATTGCAGGGCGCTTCAGTTTACCTCCTGTTCCTAACTCCTCCTACTCCGCTTCCTCATCCTCTACTGCCTCCTCATCCGGTCAGCGTAACACCTTCACCACCAACTTCAGCACAGCCAGGGGTAAACGACAGCAGGCAGTTTTAAAACTTGCCTTTTTGGGGGAAAAACCACACACCGCGCAGGAGTTGTGGAGGAGCATGGAACAGCAGACAAATGAGTGGTTGCTGCCAGCGAGCCTCAAGCCCGGCCTGGTGGTGTGCGATAACGGGCAAAATCTCAAAGCAGCTCTGGGCCTAGCCGGTTTGACGCACATCCCTTGCCTGGCGCATGTGCTGAATTTGGTGATGCAGAGGTTGTTTAAAAATTACCCTGATATGTCAGAGCTGCTGCAGAAAGTGCGGGCCGTCTGTGCGCACTTTCGGCGTTCTCACCCTGCTGCTGATCGCCTGTCAGCGCTGCAGCGTAACTTCGGCCTTCCTGCTCACCGCCTCATATGTGACGTGCCCACAAGGTGGAACTCCACCTTGCACATGCTGGAAAGACTGTGCGAGCAGCAGCAGGCCATAGTGGAGTTTCAGCTGCAGCACGCACGCGTGAGTCGCTCTGCGGAACAGCACCACTTCACCACCAATAACTGGGCCTCCATGCGAGACCTGTGTGCCTTGTTGCGCTGTTTTGAGTACTCCACCAGTGCCGATAACGCCGTTGTCAGCTTAACTATCCCACTTCTATGCCTCCTTCAAAAAACGATTCGGGCGATGATGGAAGAGGATGTGGCACAGGATGAGGAGGAGGAGGAGGATGAAGAGGTAACATTTCCAAGGCTTTCAGGGCAGTCATTTGCAAGTGGCTCCGAGGGTGGGTTCCTGCACACACAAACGCCAGGGATACAATTGTCCAGCAGGGGCACAGTTCTGAAAGATGAGGAGGATGAGGAGGAGGAAATGGAGGAGGAGATGGAACCATGTTCACAGCAGGGTGGCACCCAGGCCAGCTCATGGCCATCACTGGTGCGTGGCTGGGGGGATACAGAGGACACAGACGATACACCTCCCACAGAGGACAGCCTTTCATTACCTTTGGGCAGCCTGGCACACATGAGCGATTACATGCTGCAGTGTCTCCACAACGACCGCCGAGTTGCCCACATTCTAACTTGTGCTGATTACTGGGTGGCCACACTGCTGGATCCCCGTTACAAGGACAACGTACCGTCCTTAATTCACTCACTGGAGCGCAATCGCAAGATGCGCAAGTACAAGCGCACGCTGGTAGACGCGATGCTGCTGGCATTCCCACCTGACAGTGGGGCCACAGTGGAAGCACAAGGCCAAGGCAGAGGAGGAGGAGGAAGAGTTCGCCAACACAACCAGGGCACCGCCAGCACCTCAGAAGGCAGGGTTAGCATGGCCGAAATGTGGAAAAGCTTTGTCAGCACGCCACAACAAATAGCAGCACCAGCAGCTCATATGGAACGTCTTAGCAGGAGGCAGCATTTCACCAACATGGTGGAGCAGTATGTGTGCACACGCCTACATGTAGTGAATGACGGGTCTGCCCCCTTCAACTTCTGGGTCTCCAAATTGGGCACATGGCCTGAGCTTGCCCTTTACGCCTTGGAGGTGCTGGCGTGCCCTGCAGCCAGTGTATTATCTGAACGTGTATTTAGCACGGCTGGGGGTGTTATCACAGACAAGCACAGCCGCCTGTCCAGAGACAATGTGGACAAGCTCACGTTCATTAAAATGAACCAGGCATGGATCCCACAGGACTTTTCCGTACCTTGTGCAGAATAGAGATGGATACCGACCTTACCCAGCTATTGTTATATTTTTGATCTTTCTCACTCTTTTGGGGTGTACCCTAATTTAAAATGACTAGTGTTGAGCGAACACGGACTGTATTATTCGTGTTCGTACCGAATAATTGGATTTTTTGTACCCGAACACGGACACGGACACTTTACTGTATGTTCGGGTAAAAATCCGTGTTCGGTCGTTTTATTTCCGGGTTTTGCATGCTTTGGCGCTCTTTTCATGGCGGGCTTTCAACAGCCAATCAACAATCGTTTAACTGGTGTGCCTTAAGCCATCCCAGCCATGCCTGCAAATGTCTCAGTAGCTGTGATTGGCCGTCTGAAGCATGTGACCAAGTCTTTATAAGTTCGAGGCAGCCGCAGCGGCGTCATTATGCTGCTTAGATTCAGGGACAGAGCACACATCAACGTGCTGGCTGCTGATTAGGGAAAGATAGGCAGGAAAAAACCATTTGTGTCCGGATAGAATTGAGGGACAGGTCGGAGTGTTTAGGCAGGGCGAGTTGTAGGCATTTTAGGGATAGAGTCTGCTGAATTATAGGGTCAGTGTCTTCTACAAACTACAATCGATATTGCTGTGTGGGGGGTGGGGTCTGCACTCATTCCTGATCTACGATCTCTTCTCAATCCTGTTAGGGACAGAGTCTGCTGAATTTTAGGGAAACTGTGTTCTACAAACTACAATCGATATTGCTGTGTGGTGTGGGATTGGAGATAGGCAGGTGTCAGTGATCCACATCCATTTTTCTGTGTGTGAGCTGCAGTGAACACAATCTTTTTGGGCTGCAGTGAACACAATCTTTTTGGGCTGCAGTGAACACAATCTTTTTGGGCTGCAGTGAACACAATCTTTTTGGGCTGCAGTGAACACAATCTTTTTGGGGTGCAGTGAACAAAATCTTTTTGGGGTGCAGTGAACACAATCCTTTTTGGTGTGCAGTGAACACAATCTTTGTGGGGTGCAGTGAACAAAATCCTTTGTGGGGTGCAGTGAACACAATCTTTTTGGGGTGCAGTGAACAAAATCCTTTTTGGGGTGCAGTGAACAACATCCTTTTTGGGGTGCAGTGAACACAATCTTTTTGGGGTGCAGTGAACAAAATCCTTTGTGGGGTGCAGTGAACACAATCTTTTTGGGGTGCAGTGAACACAATCTTTTTGGGGTGGAGTGAACAACATCCTTTTTGGGGTGCAGTGAACAAAATCCTTTTTGGGGTGCAGTGAACAAAATCATTTTTGGGGTGCAGTGAACACAATCTTTTTGGGGTGCAGTGAACACAATCTTTGTGGGGTGCAGTGAACACAATCTTTTTGGGGTGGAGTGAACAACATCCTTTTTGGGGTGCAGTGAACAACATCCTTTTTGGGGTGCAGTGAACACAATCTTTTTGGGGTGCAGTGAACACAATCTTTGTGGGGTACAGTGAACAGAATCTTTGTGGGGTGCAGTGAACACAATCTTTGGGGGGTACAGTGAACACAATCTTTGTGAGGTGCAGTGAACACAATCTTTGTGGGGTGCAGTGAACACAATCATTGTGGGGTGCAGTGAACTCAATCTTTGTGGGGTACAGTGAACACAATCTCATACTTCTGAAGGTTTGAGGGTGCTGCCTGTTCCATACTCCCCCTACTCCTCATCTAGCCTTTTAGGGGTACAAACAATAGTAATTGGGGCCTAGTGTGGTTGTGTACGTGTGATATACATACACTTTTTTGGGATCATATTTTCTATTCCGCTATTTAATCAAAAACCTTTGGGGATCAGTTAAATTGGGGGATAGTCTGTGTTGGTACGTGTGAGAGAGATCCACCTTTCCAAGTTGTTGGGGTTCATCTCATACTTCTGAAGGTTTGAGGGTGCTGCCTGTTCCATACTCCCCCTACTCCTAGCCTTTTAGGGGTACAAACAATAGTAATTGGGGCCTAGTGTGGTTGTGTACGTGTGATATACATACACTTTTTTGGGATCATATTTTCTATTCCGCTATTTAATCAAAAACCTTTGGGGATCAGTTAAATTGGGGGATAGTCTGTGTTGGTACGTGTGAGAGAGATCCACCTTTCCAAGTTGTTGGGGTTCATCTCATACTTCTGAAGGTTTGAGGGTGCTGCCTGTTCCATACTCCCCCTACTCCTCATCTAGCCTTTTAGGGGTACAAACAATAGTAATTGGGGCCTAGTGTGGTTGTGTACGTGTGATATACATACACTTTTTTGGGATCATATTTTCTATTCCGCTATTTAATCAAAAACCTTTGGGGATCAGTTAAATTGGGGGATAGTCTGTGTTGGTACGTGTGAGAGAGATCCACCTTTCCAAGTTGTTGGGGTTCATCTCATACTTCTGAAGGTTTGAGGGTGCTGCCTGTTCCATACTCCCCCTACTCCTAGCCTTTTAGGGGTACAAACAATAGTAATTGGGGCCTAGTGTGGTTGTGTACGTGTGATATACATACACTTTTTTGGGATCATATTTTCTATTCCGCTATTTAATCAAAAACCTTTGGGGATCAGTTAAATTGGGGGATAGTCTGTGTTGGTACGTGTGAGAGAGATCCACCTTTCCAAGTTGTTGGGGTTCATCTCATACTTCTGAAGGTTTGAGGGTGCTGCCTGTTCCATACTCCCCCTACTCCTAGCCTTTTAGGGGTACAAACAATAGTAATTGGGGCCTAGTGTGGTTGTGTACGTGTGATATACATACACTTTTTTGGGATCATATTTTCTATTCCGCTATTTAATCAAAAACCTTTGGGGATCAGTTAAATTGGGGGATAGTCTGTGTTGGTACGTGTGAGAGAGATCCACCTTTCCAAGTTGTTGGGGTTCATCTCATACTTCTGAAGGTTTGAGGGTGCTGCCTGTTCCATACTCCCCCTACTCCTCATCTAGCCTTTTAGGGGTACAAACAATAGTAATTGGGGCCTAGTGTGGTTGTGTACGTGTGATATACATACACTTTTTTGGGATCATATTTTCTATTCCGCTATTTAATCAAAAACCTTTGGGGATCAGTTAAATTGGGGGATAGTCTGTGTTGGTACGTGTGAGAGAGATCCACCTTTCCAAGTTGTTGGGGTTCATCTCATACTTCTGAAGGTTTGAGGGTGCTGCCTGTTCCATACTCCCCCTACTCCTAGCCTTTTAGGGGTACAAACAATAGTAATTGGGGCCTAGTGTGGTTGTGTACGTGTGATATACATACACTTTTTTGGGATCATATTTTCTATTCCGCTATTTAATCAAAAACCTTTGGGGATCAGTTAAATTGGGGGATAGTCTGTGTTGGTACGTGTGAGAGAGATCCACCTTTCCAAGTTGTTGGGGTTCATCTCATACTTCTGAAGGTTTGAGGGTGCTGCCTGTTCCATACTCCCCCTACTCCTAGCCTTTTAGGGGTACAAACAATAGTAATTGGGGCCTAGTGTGGTTGTGTACGTGTGATATACATACACTTTTTTGGGATCATATTTTCTATTCCGCTATTTAATCAAAAACCTTTGGGGATCAGTTAAATTGGGGGATAGTCTGTGTTGGTACGTGTGAGAGAGATCCACCTTTCCAAGTTGTTGGGGTTCATCTCATACTTCTGAAGGTTTGAGGGTGCTGCCTGTTCCATACTCCCCCTACTCCTAGCCTTTTAGGGGTACAAACAATAGTAATTGGGGCCTAGTGTGGTTGTGTACGTGTGATATACATACACTTTTTTGGGATCATATTTTCTATTCCGCTATTTAATCAAAAACCTTTGGGGATCAGTTAAATTGGGGGATAGTCTGTGTTGGTACGTGTGAGAGAGATCCACCTTTCCAAGTTGTTGGGGTTCATCTCATACTTCTGAAGGTTTGAGGGTGCTGCCTGTTCCATACTCCCCCTACTCCTAGCCTTTTAGGGGTACAAACAATAGTAATTGGGGCCTAGTGTGGTTGTGTACGTGTGATATACATACACTTTTTTGGGATCATATTTTCTATTCCGCTATTTAATCAAAAACCTTTGGGGATCAGTTAAATTGGGGGATAGTCTGTGTTGGTACGTGTGAGAGAGATCCACCTTTCCAAGTTGTTGGGGTTCATCTCATACTTCTGAAGGTTTGAGGGTGCTGCCTGTTCCATACTCCCCCTACTCCTCATCTAGCCTTTTAGGGGTACAAACAATAGTAATTGGGGCCTAGTGTGGTTGTGTACGTGTGATATACATACACTTTTTTGGGATCATATTTTCTATTCCGCTATTTAATCAAAAACCTTTGGGGATCAGTTAAATTGGGGGATAGTCTGTGTTGGTACGTGTGAGAGAGATCCACCTTTCCAAGTTGTTGGGGTTCATCTCATACTTCTGAAGGTTTGAGGGTGCTGCCTGTTCCATACTCCCCCTACTCCTAGCCTTTTAGGGGTACAAACAATAGTAATTGGGGCCTAGTGTGGTTGTGTACGTGTGATATACATACACTTTTTTGGGATCATATTTTCTATTCCGCTATTTAATCAAAAACCTTTGGGGATCAGTTAAATTGGGGGATAGTCTGTGTTGGTACGTGTGAGAGAGATCCACCTTTCCAAGTTGTTGGGGTTCATCTCATACTTCTGAAGGTTTGAGGGTGCTGCCTGTTCCATACTCCCCCTACTCCTAGCCTTTTAGGGGTACAAACAATAGTAATTGGGGCCTAGTGTGGTTGTGTACGTGTGATATACATACACTTTTTTGGGATCATATTTTCTATTCCGCTATTTAATCAAAAACCTTTGGGGATCAGTTAAATTGGGGGATAGTCTGTGTTGGTACGTGTGAGAGAGATCCACCTTTCCAAGTTGTTGGGGTTCATCTCATACTTCTGAAGGTTTGAGGGTGCTGCCTGTTCCATACTCCCCCTACTCCTAGCCTTTTAGGGGTACAAACAATAGTAATTGGGGCCTAGTGTGGTTGTGTACGTGCGAGATACATACACTTTTTTTGATCATATTTCCTATTCCGCTATTCAATAAAAACCTTTGAGGATCAATTGAATTGCGGGATAGTCTGTGTCGGTACGTGTGAGAGAGATCCACCTTTCCAAGTTGTTGGGGTTCATCTCATACTTCTGAAGGTTTGAGGGTGCTGCCTGTTCCATACTCCCCCTACTCCTCATCTAGCCTTTTAGGGGTACAAACAATAGTAATTGGGGCCTAGTGTGGTTGTGTACGTGTGATATACATACACTTTTTTTGGATCATATTTTCTATTCCGCTATTCAATAAAAACCTTTCTAGGGCAAGATCTTAAATTACAGAAATATGAGGAGACCGTCAAATAAGGGCCGTGGCCTGGGTCGTGGTGCTGCTGGTAGAGCTCCTGTTGCAAGGAGAGGACATGGTCGATCTGTGCCAGCTACACGCACAAGTGAAACACCTTCCTCAAGTGTGAGTAGGCGACAGAACCTGCATCAGTATTTGGTAGGGCATCAAACGCCCCTAGAAGTGATGAGGCCAGAACAAGTTGAGGCGATAGTAGATTGGTTTGCTGCTGACAGTGCCTCCAGTTCCTTCACATTGTCTCCCACCCAGTCTACTGCAGAAAGGTCAGAGTTGGCACCTGCAGCCAATGTCCAACCGTCTTTCACCTCACCCCCTTGCAAATCAGGCCAGCAGTCTGAGCCCCAAGCCATACAGCAGTCTCTTATTCTTTTTGAGGACTCTGTCAGCAGGGTTTCCCAGGGCCATCCACCTAGCCCTGCCCCAGAAGTGGAAGAGATTGAGTGCAGCGATGCCCAACCACTTATTTCTCAAGATGAGTACATGCAAGGATCATCGCAGCACGTCTCCGATGATGACGAAACGCAGGTGCCAACTGCTGCGGCGTTCAGCATTGTGGAGACCGACAAGGAGGGCAGGGGTGAAGACTGGGTGGAAGATGATGTGGAGGACGATGAGGTCCTCGACCCCACATGGAATGAACGTCATGCAGGTGACCTGAGTAGTTTGGAGGAAGAGGCGGTGGTCGCACAGAGCCACCAGCACAGCAGAAGAGGGAGCAGGGTGCAGAAGCGGAGCGGCCGTGCCCTAGACACTACGCCCGCTACTGCCCAACGCAGCAAGGGAACGAGCGCACCAAAGTCAGCTCAAAGGAGTTCTCTAGCGTGGAAGTTCTTTAGAAAATGTGCTGATGACAGGACACGAGTGGTTTGCACCCTGTGCAATCAGAGCTTGAAGCGAGGCATGAACCTTCTCAACCTGAGCACAACCTGCATGATCAGGCATCTAAGTGCAAAGCACGAGCTGCAGTGGAGTACACACCTTCAAAACCAAGAAACGTCTCTGGCTCATCCTGCTTCCTCTTCTGCTGCAGTCTCGGCCGCTCCAGCCACATCTGTAGTGATACCGGCACCTGCCACCCCGCAAACAGACGATCTGTCAGCAACACCACCACCTGGGTCACCAACAACCATCTCCACAATGTCCCGTGGAAGCGTTCAGCTTTCCATCTCCCAAACACTTGAGAGGAAGAGGAAGTACCCCCCTACCCACCCGCGATCCCTGGCCCTGAATGCCAGCATTTCAAAATTATTGGCCTTTGAAATGCTGTCATTCCGTCTGGTGGAGACGCACAGTTTTAAAAACCTTATGTCGGTGGCTGTCCCACAGTACGTCGTGCCCAGCCGCCACTACTTTTCCAGGCAAGCCATCCCTTCCCTGCACAACCAAGTGGGGGAAAATATCAGGTGTGCACTGCGCAACGCCATCTGTGCCAAGGTCCACCTAACTACGGATACGTGGACCAGTAAGCACGGTCAGGGGCGTTATATCTCCCTAACGGCACACTGGGTAAATGCAGTGGCGGATGGGCCTGAGGCGGATAGCAATTTGGCGCATGTCCTTCCACCACCGAGGATTGCAGGGCGCTTCAGTTTGCCTCCTGTTCGTAACTCCTCCTACTCCGCTTCCTCATCCTCTACCGCCTCCTCATCCGGACAGCGTAACACCTTCACCACCAACTTCAGCACGGCCAGGGGTAAACGACAGCAGGCAGTTTTACAACTTGCCTGTTTGGGGGACAAACCACACACCGCGCAGGAGTTGTGGAGGAGCATGGAACAGCAGACAAATGAGTGGTTGCTGCCAGCGAGCCTCAAGCCCGGCCTGGTGGTGTGTGATAACGGGCGAAATCTCATAGCAGCTCTGGGCCTAGCCGGTTTGACGCACATCCCTTGCCTGGCGCATGTGCTGAATTTGGTGGTGCAGAGGTTCCTTAAAAACTACCCCGATATGTCAGAGCTGCTGCAGAAAGTGCGGGCCGTTTGTGCGCACTTTCGGCGTTCTCACCCTGCTGCTGCTCGCCTGGCAGCGCTGCAGCGTAACTTCGGCCTTCCCGCTCACCGCCTCATATGTGACGTGCCCACAAGGTGGAACTCCACCTTGCACATGCTGGAAAGACTGTGCGAGCAGCAGCAGGCCATAGTGGAGTTTCAGCTGCAGCACGCACGCGTGAGTCGCTCTGCGGAACAGCACCACTTCACCACCAATAACTGGGCCTCCATGCGAGACCTGTGTGCCTTGTTGCGCTGTTTTGAGTACTCCACCAACATGGCCAGTGGCAATGACGCCGTTCTCAGCTTAACTATCCCACTTCTATGCCTCCTTGAAAAAACAATTCGGGCGATGATGGAAGAGGATGTGGCACAGGATGAGGAGGAGGAGGAGGATGAAGAGGTAACATTTCCAAGGCTTTCAGGGCAGTCATTCGCAAGGGGCTCCGAGGGTGGGTTCCTGCACACGCAAACGCCAGGGACGCAATTGTCCAGCAGGGGCACAGTTCTGGAGGATGAGGAGGATGAGGAGGAGGAGGAGCTGGAGGAGGAGATGGAACCATGTTCACAGCAGGGTGGCACCCAGGCCAGCTCATGGCCATCACTGGTGCGTGGCTGGGGGGATACAGAGGACACGGACGATACACCTCCCACAGAGGACAGCCTTTCGTCGCCTCTGGGCAGCCTGGCACACATGAGCGATTACATGCTGCAGTGTCTCCACAACGACCGCCGAGTTGCCCACATTCTAACTTGTGCTGATTACTGGGTGGCCACGCTGCTGGATCCCCGTTACAAGGACAACGTACCGTCCTTAATTCACTCACTGGAGCGCGATCGCAAGATGCGCGAGTACAAGCGCACGCTGGTAGACGCCATGCTGCTGGCATTCCCATCTGACAGCGGGGCCACAGTGGAAGCACAAGGCAGAGGAGGAGGAGGAGGAGGTCGCCAACGCAACCAGGGCACCGCCAGCACCTCAGAAGGCAGGGTTAGCATGGCCGAAATGTGGAAAAGCTTTGTCAGCACGCCACAACAAACAGCAGCACCAGCAGCTCAGATGGAACGTCTTAGCAGGAGGCAGCATTTTACCAACATGGTGGAGCAGTATGTGTGCACACGCCTACATGTAGTGAATGACGGGTCTGCCCCCTTCAACTTCTGGGTCTCCAAATTGGGCACATGGCCTGAGCTTGCCCTTTACGCCTTGGAGGTGCTGGCGTGCCCTGCAGCCAGTGTATTATCTGAACGGGTATTTAGCACGGCTGGGGGCGTTATAACAGACAAGCGCAGCCGCCTGTCCAGAGACAATGTGGACAAGCTCACGTTCATTAAAATGAACCAGGCATGGATCCCACGGGACTTTTCCGTACCTTATGCAGAATAGCAATGGATACCGACCTTACCCACCCATTGTTCCATTTTTGCTCTTTCTCACTCTTTTGGGGTGTACCCTCATTTAAAATTTTTGAAAAGAAGCAGTGTTGGCTACCTCGTCCTCCTCCTCAGGGCCAGATTAATGTAGGGGCTACCTTTTATATAGGCCCCGGGTTGGCCATATTCACTGTTACCGCTCTTCTGTCACTTGTAAACACAGAAGTCTGGCTTCTATGCTCGCTTCCCCAGGCAGCACCCTCAGAACCTCCCCACACAGCGTGAAGGCCGGACAAGGAGGGACAGTTGGCGATGCATGGATGTGTTTATGGGCTTCAGAGACAGCATCCCATGTTGAATTAGGCATGCATGGCTGCACCCTTCCTCCTCTGGGTGCATGGCAAGGCACGGCCCTTAAGGCCCTTCAAAATCCTCAGCACCAAGCCCATGATGCTGTTAATCCGGCCCTGGTCCTCCTCCACCGCCGCTTCCACCTACACCGCCCATAGGTGTGCGCAGCCTATTGCATTAAGGTGTGCACCCCAAAGTTGAAATACACATGCATGTGTTTGCCAGCAGGGAGAGTAATGTATCGGGGCCATGTACCTGTAGGCAAGGAGAAATAGAGCAGAGCAGGTCCCAGGGAGATCTTTCCCATCTCCTCACTGGCAATGCTATGTGCCCTAGGTGATTAGGGTGTGCCCAGGCACACCCAGCACACCCTGTGCGCACGCCTATGTCACCGCCACATCCACCACCACCTCAACCTCCCTCCTACTCCATATGGGCCTCGTCCTTCAGAGATGAAGAAGAACATTGTTTTATTTTTCTGTTTTTTTTTTGTTGTTTTAAGTTATTTCCCTATCCACATTTGTTTGCAGAGCACTTGCCATGCTCTTAATTACGTTTTGCTGCCATTTGCAGCACTCTAGCCCTTTCCTTTGGTGTTTTAGAGCCATTTTAGTGCCTTAAAGTTCGGGTCCCCATTGACTTCAATGGGGTTCGGTGTCCGGGAAAAGTTCGGTAAAAGTCCGGGACACGGACCCGGACTTTTTTTTAAAGTTCGGCCGAACCCGTCGAACACGGACATCTAGGTGTTCGCTCAACCCTAAAAATGACTGAAAAAAAGCAGTGTTAGCTACCTCGTCCCCCTCCACCGCCGCTTCCACCTACACCGCCACATCCACCGCCACCTCAACCTCCCTCCTACTCCATATGGGCCTCGTCCTTCACAGATGAAGAAAATTGTTTTATTTTTCATTTTTTTTTGTTGTTTTAAGTTATTTCCCTATCCACATTTGTTTGCAGAGCACTTGCCATGCTCTTAACTACGTTTTGCTGCCATTTGCAGCACTCTAGCCCTTTCCATTGGTGTTTTAGAGCCATTTTAGTCCCTGAAAGTTCGGGTCCCCATTGACTTCAATGGGGTTCGGTGTCCGGGTAAAGTTCGGAAAAAGTCCGGGACACGGACCCGGACTTTTTTTCAAGTTCGGCCGAACCCGCTGAACACGGACATCCAGGTGTCCGCTCAACTCTAAATATGGATTGTGCCTGTCCCATTGTTAAATTTTAATGACCTCACATTGTTCTGTCTAGATGGCCAGCTAATTAGTTCAGGTTAATTCTGTTCCTGTATATGTTTTCTTCTGCATATGATACTGTAATCAGGCAGAGGGGAGGGATTGTGTACACTGAGTGTAAAACTCTGTTTTCATTGGATTGTGAATTTCAGGGCCTGTTCCCAACAAGGTCCACCTGGGCGGTAATCTTGTGGGGGAAAACTGTACAAAAGAGCAGCTTAACTCAAACCATTAAAGACTGAGTTATACTTCACCCTCAATCTAGAGTCCTGTCTCTCATTGGGGGAATCTGCTACAAGGGATTGCTATCCTCCTCATACTCCCTTGAATAATCGCTAAGCTCTTGTAAGAGCTTGTTCCTGTTCCTGCCTCAATCTCTGCGGAAAGAGAGGTTCATTCCCTGGAACCTGGAGCCTTGTCGTAGGTCCAGGGTGGGTAGGAGGTGGTGAGACCCCAACCAAGCTGTGGCGGTTCGTGGGGTCTGAGGTTGTAATGGTGTCTGGTGGAGTGCTTGGAGCCCCCGGGAAGCATTAGGAGCATCCGTCAATGGAGGTACCCAGTCGGGATGTCGGTTGTCACTCTCTGATGCTCAGGTTCCTATATTGGCTCCACGCTGTTCACAAACAGCTCCAAGGCAACATATGGAGAGAAAAATGACTTCCAATACTGCAGTACCTGGGATAAATGGCTAAACCAAACCGCACATGCTCAACTTCATAAAATGCACTCACATTTATTTAAAACAGTAATATTGAGGTTAAAAATCCAACAGCTCTCACGTGTTCCATATACTGTATCTGATCCCACCGCCAGGCTCCACCTCTACGCAATACGTCACTATCACACATTTTTATTTAATGTTAAATAACTGCTTTAAACCTTAGGAGGAGGCTTCCATTTGTCAACATATAAGGAAAAAGGTCTGCCTAAATGTATATTTTTTTGAAACTGCACAATATTAGGATGTGTCCTTAAAACACTATAGTATAGTTACAAAGGTTGTAAATTGTTAGCTGTGAAAATACACTCACCTGCCACTTTATTAGGTACCGTACACCTGTTCAGTTGCTTGGTAACACAAATCACTAATCAGCTAATCACATGGCAGCAACTCAATGCAGTTAGGCATCTAGACATGGTGTAGACGACTTGCTGAAGTTCATATTGAATCACAGTTTGGAAGAAAGGGGATTTAAGTGACTTTGAACGTGGCATGGTTGTTGGTGCCAGACGGGCTGGTCTGAGTATTTCAAAAACTGCTGATCTACTGGGATTTTCACACATAACCATCTCTGGCTGTTTTGAATGCTGTCATTTTTTAAAAATCTGACGCCTTTAAGGCTCCAGTACCCAGAAGAAATGTCATGACATCGCTTCCGGGTTTTTACATCGGAGACCCGATCAGAGTCAAATTTTTTTTTCGCATCTTCAGCCAGCTGGCGAATGTGCTGGCTGGTCGCTCAAGTCTCCTGGTGGGACGTCCCCTCCCACTCCTTGTAATGACAGCCGAGCAGCTACTCAGCCGCTTCACCCAGGTACAACCCCCTGAAGCAGAAGCTGCATATTTGTCTCCTGTCAGCGCTAAGGGGTTAAATAACCACTCGTTACAACCAAGGCATACAGGATACCAACTATGATCACACAACAAATGGAACCCTGAAACAGATGGGTTACAGCAGCAGAAAACCACACCGGGTGCCACTCCTGTCAGCTAATAACAGGAAACTAAGGCTACAATTCGCAGACTCACAAAAATTGGACAATAGAAGATTGTAAAAATGTTGCATGGTCTGATGAGTTTCAGCTGCGATATTAAGATAGTAGGTTCAGAATTTGGCGTAAGCAGCATGAAAGCATTTTGCCTTGTATCAACGATTCAGGCTGGTGGTGTAATAGTATGGGGGATATTTTCTTGGCACATTTTGTGCCCCTTAGTACCAATTAAGCATTGTTTAAATGCCATGGCCTACCTGAGCATTGTTGCTGACCATGTCCATCCCTTTATGACTACAGTGTACCCATCTTCTGATGGCTACTTCCAGCAGGATAATGCACCATGTCACAAAGCTCAAATCATCTCAAACTGGTTTCTTGAACATGACAATGAGGTCACTGTACTCCAATGGCCTCATTCACCAGATCTCAATCCAATAGAGCATCTTCCGGTTGTGGTGGAACGGGGGATTTGCATCATGGATGTGCAGTCGACAAATCTGTAGCAACTGCATGATGCTTTCATCTCAATATGGACCAAAATATCTGAGGAATGTTTCCAGTGGTGGGATTCAAAAATTTTAGTAACCAGTTCTGACTTTCAATGCACAGTGACCAGCGTGCCCCCTTTCAATGCAGAATGACCAGCGTGCCCCCTTTCAATGCAGAGTGACCAGCGTGCCCCCTTTCAATGCACAGTGACCAGCGTGGCCCCTTTCAATGCACAGTGACCAGCGTGCCCCCTTTCAATGCACAGTGACCAGCGTGCCCCCTTCAATGCAGTGACCAGCGTGCGTGCCCCCCTTCAATGCAGTGACCAGCGTGCGTGCCCCCTTCAATGCAGTGACCAGCGTGCCCCCTTTCAATGCACAGTGACCAGCGTGCCCCCTTCAATGCAGTGACCAGCGTGCATGCCCCCTTCAATGCAGTGACCAGCGTGCCCCCTTCAATGCAGTGACCAGCGTGCGTACCCCCTTCAATGCAGTGACCAGCGTGCCCCCTTTCAATGCACTGTGACAAGCGTGCCCCCTTTTAATGCACAGTGACCAGCGTGCGCACTTCAAAACAGTGACCAGCGTGCCCCCTTTAATGCAGTGACCAGCATGCCTCCTTCAATGCAGTGACCAGCGTTCCCCCTTCAATGCAGAGACCAGCGTGCCCCCTTTCAATGCACAGTGACCAGCGTGCCCCCTTTCAATGCACAGTGACCAGCGTGCCCCCTTTCAATGCAGAGACCAGCGTGCTGCGTGCCCCCTTTCAATGCAGAGATCATCGTGCCCCCTTTCAATGCAGAGACCAGCGTGCCCCCTTCAATGCAGAGACCAGCGTGCGGCATGCCCCCTTCAATGCAAAGATCATCATTCGTGCCCCCTTTCAATGCAGAGACCAGCGCGCCCCCTTCAATGCAGAGATCATCATTCATGCCCCCTTCAATGCAGAGATCAGCGTGCGGCGTGCCCGCTTCAATGCAGAGATCATCATTCGTGCCCCCTTCAGTGCAGAGACCAGCATGCCCTATTCAATGCAGAGACCAGCGTGCCCCCTTCAATGCAGAGCGTACAGCGTGCCAACTTGCCAAGCCCCCCCCCCAAGATCAGTGCACTTAACTTACCTGTTGTAGCAGCGGCTTCTTCTCTTCAGTCCCCACGTCTCTTTGAGTCCTCCCGCCTCCTCCTCGACCAATGGCATGGGGTTTGCCTTTCGCCCAATCAGGAAGCGGGTCTCAGACCCGCTTCCAGATTGGCCAGGAGGAGGATCCTTGTGACAATAGAGAATTTTCATTCGCTATTGTCACACAATCGGTGGGCTCGGGCGCACTGCTCTGCGCCCCGGGTCCACACTTTACTGAAGCCTACTAGAGCCAAATTGAAAATAGGCGGGGACTGTCTGGGTAGCAGCGGTGTGGCGCGGCGGCCTGGAGGAAAAAGGGGTGACGTCACTGGTTGCTAGACGCTAAGCGGCTCTAGCCTAGCAACCAGTGCAGTGTGTGGGCTCAGGCCGCCTCCCTGCAGAGAGAAAGCGCCGCCGCTGTGCCCACAAGCAGGGACAGAGGACAGAGAGAGCAGCAGAGCGGTCAGCGGATGATATACAGAAAAAAACACAATGATACCAGAGCGCTAAAAAAACACCAGCATATGGGGTGTAGATGGTTAATCAAAACAGCTGGGAGGGAGGGGGGAAAAAAATCAGAGCTTAACAAATAATAATAATAATAATAATACTGTTCAATATAGGATAAAAATTATACCATGAAAGGATGAATAGTCCTGAATAGAAATGTCCATTGGCACTAAGCAGCTCTCCACAGACAAAGAGGAGATTCTGGATAGACAAAAAGAAAAAAGGAAAAGCGTTCTAAGTGCAGACAGTTTTTATTAATGACAAGGCAAAAAGTAGTAACAACTCACTAGACGTGAATGATAGTAGGGCTGTAACACTTCAACGATCTTACGACAATCCTCTGGGGGGTGTCATCCATTCACACAACGCCGTCTGTGGCTGAATCACTGATGGTAGGAGGAAAGGGAGCCGGCTACCTCCCGCAACGATCAGCGATGAGCAGTCAGATGTCTTTGAGCAGCGGCTGCGGTGTGCGGCTGGAGGCACTCCCGTCGCCAGGGAATGTAAGGTATGTCAGCATGCACAACGCGTTTCTGAGTATGCGCGGGGTCATCAACACCCTGCGTGCTCTTTCTTCAGGTGCTCGGATGATATACAGATGGTCAAAAGGCGGTTCTACGAACTTCCAAATATTTAGTAACCGGTTCTGTGGAACTGGTACGAACCGACTGAATCCCACCACTGAATGTTTCCAACACCATGTTGAATCTATGCCATGAAGAATGAAGGCAGTTCTGAAGGTAAAAGGAGTCCAACCCAGTACTGGCAAGGTATACCTAATAAAGTGGCCAGTGAGTGTGTGTTGGTGGCAAATGGGCAACTATGAAAATATTCATGTAATAACAGTGGCACTGTGACAATCCCATTCAGTAAAAACAAAGCCACATGGTCAGTGGAAATAAGGTTCCTTACATTGGTCATAATTTTGAATAATATTAGTTTCATTGCTGATCAATGAGAATATTGTTTCTTACATCAGGGATCAGTGGGAACAATGTTCACTACAGTCAGTGGGGAAAACCGATTTCATATGTGTGGTCAGTATAAGAAAGTATCTCCCTTACATTGATGATCCTTGATCCCTGGGAGGAGAATGTTGCATTGCTGAGTTAATTATACTGCCTATTGTCTAATTTTTAACTAAAGGTACAACTTAGGCCCCTTTCACACAGGCGGACTGTTCAGATCCGCCTGTCAGTTTTTTGGGCAGATCTGAACGGTCACCCCATGCATCTCTATGCGGCATCAGATGTCAGCGGAGACATGTCCGATCCGATCGTCAAATCTGGACGGATGAAAACCCTATTTTCCATCCATCCAGCGGATCGTATCGGATGAGAACAGACAGACAGTCCGTTCCCATCTCATTCCCCCATAGAGATGCATGGGAACCTGACAGCTGTGTCTCTGCACACAGCGTGGAGACACAGGTGTCATCCTCCTGCTCAGCGGGGGATCGGCGGATCGATCGCCCGCTGAGAAAAAAGGAGTCCGCCTGACGGACTCCAAGTGTGAAAGGGCCCTTAAGGCAAAGGTTTTTTATTATTGCTTTTTTTTTTCTCATTTCAGGGAGATTAATATGTGGTTGTACTTCTTTAGTATCTTATGTGTTGTATATATGGAAAACATTTAGCACAGACCTATCTCCATTTCTACTGCATGGTTCAGGTCAGTACTTAGAAGGGCAGGGATGCCTGAAATTGCTGGATTATCCTTTTAAATATTAGCCATAAATTATGCTCTCAGTGCTGTAAACCTCTTGTATTTTGTTTCGGTCATGCCCTGTTCGCTCACTTCCATGTCCTCTATTGGGATATGGGAACATGCTCCTTAATAATATTTTTAGTTTACATCATACAGCTGTAACTAAAAAGTATATACTGAATGGGTTAATATACAATAACCATTTTTATCTTTACCCTGTAAAGTAACCGTTCTGTGAAAGTTTTTGCTTGAACAGAAGGGTTATTGCTAGAAATTCTGCAATATAGCTTTCTGGTAGTTTAA
The DNA here is from genome assembly GCF_965119305.1 of Pelophylax lessonae. Taxonomy (NCBI): domain Eukaryota; kingdom Metazoa; phylum Chordata; class Amphibia; order Anura; family Ranidae; genus Pelophylax; species Pelophylax lessonae. The sequence continues at coordinate 241,213,836 of NC_138768.1, read as the reverse complement.
ATGTGAGTAAAAATAATTAACCAATTAAATGCAGGTGTAGTTTATAGCCATTTCAAAAACATGCAACTTAATTATAGTGACGATTGTGGGCAAGACACTAAAATAATTTGGCAGTAAAATGCCTTTCCTCATTAGTGTACACTGTCTGAATAAAACTAATTTGTTGAGCATTTCTTTCCACTTGGTTAAGGACAATGTGTATGGAAGTGCGAAATTTAAAACACACTGCAAATTGTTAGCGCTGCTGGAGATGAGCCTTTAGTTTGCTGAAATTGGGCCAAGTCTTGAATCTGCTAATACTGCTTCTTCAGCTGTTTGAAACAGGACATATGTCCTATCTGTAGAATGACATGTAGACGTTTCATTTATATATTTTTTTCATTGTCATTTTGCCCACCACAGATATTGTTTCTGTCAGTGGACACTAATGGACTGAATCACTTATTCAGGAGAAATTCATTAAACAAAAGTGCAAATGTTATCATGTAAAAAAAAAAAAAAAAAAAACACTTGTCTTTGTATGCACATTTACACCTAATTCAAGAAAGTTTTAGCATGTGCCAATAACACACAAAATTGTGCACATTCCCTTGCTTGCAAGCAAACAATGGGGGGGGGGGGGGATTTACTAAAACTGGTGCATACAGAACCCCTGTCTAGGGTATAAATGGCTAAGTTATAAAAGAGTGTGAGTCTGAAAATTAACTCCCAGAATCAAACTTCATACATACTCCATAATTCCTGCTGTATTTTATTTACTGTCATAAAAATTGGTTATGTTAACCAGTTCTGGACTGGAAGGATTTGCCCCCTTAATGACCAGGCCATATTTTTGCGCGGTCGTGCGAAGCTGTACCTAAAAAAACAATTGATGTCCAAGAGTAGAAAATGTCATTTTTTTCTCTGTATTTTTTCATTTATATCGCAAATAATAAAAATCGCACAGGTGATCAAATACCACCAAAAGAAAGCTCTATTTGTGGGAATAAAAGGTCAAACATTTTGTTTGGGTACAGCATTGCATGACCGCACAATTACCTGTTAAAGTCACGTAGTGCCAAATTGCAAAAAATGGCCTGGTCATTAACCACTTCAGTCCCGAAAGGATTTACCCACTTAATGATCAGGCCATTTTTTTGGGATTCGCCACTACCCTAATCTACCTGACAATTGCGCTGTCATGCAACGCTGTACCCAAATAAAATTGATGGGTTTTTTGCCCCACAAATAGAGCTTTATTGTGGTGGTATTTGATCACCTGTGTCATTTTTTTTTTTTTGCGCTATAAACAAAGAGAGACAATTCTGAAAAAAAAAAAAACAATATTTATCACTTTATGTTATATAACATCCCCCCCCCCCCCCAAAAAAAAAAAAATGTAAAAATCTATTTTTTTTTCATCCTTTTAGGCCAATTTGTATTCAGCTACATATTCAACATATAAAGTTATCGCGTCTACAACTAGAGTAAAGATTTATGTCATTTTTATTACTTTAATTTTTTTACTAGTAATGGTGGCGATCTGCGATATTTAGCAGGACTGCAACATTGCAACAAACAGATCGGACCCCTAACTGATATTTTTGACACTTTGGGGGGACCAGTGACATTACTACAGTAATCAGTGCTAAAAATATGCACTGTTACTGTAGTAATAACACTGGCAGGGAAGGGGTTAACCTAGGGGTGCTCAAAGGGTTAATTGTGAGCCTAGGGGAGTGTTTTCTAACTGTGGGGGGAGGGACTTGAGAAATTATCACAGAGACCTGTGTTCCTATATAGAAGCATCACAGGAGCTCTGTGATCATTTCAGAGAGAACAACAGTCAGCTGTGTTTACAACAGCTGACCATTCTTCTCAACTCAGCGGGGAGCGATCGCGGGTGCCCGGCGGCAATTGGCGCCGCCAGTCTCATGGATTGGCACCCCTGCTGCCTAGTGGGGGGCGGAAGCGCACCGCTGGTGGCGCACGCTCTCCCCTAGAAGCGCTTCTGCAGGATCGCCATAAAGGTGCGGCGTTTCTCGCAGCCGAGCCAGCCTGGCGCAGTATATATGTGGCCAGCGGTCGGCAAGTGGTTAATGTATGAAAAGATACCAATCCAATCAGTCAGACACCCAGGGCTTCCAATAAGAGGGTACAGCTGGCCCTCCTGTACCAGGTCAAGATCCCATCAGTTCAACAGGGGGTCCGAGCACCTGCTGAACAGGAGGACCGGCTGTACTGCCTTATCATTGGAATCGATCGTCTCGTGACTCCTCCTGCAGTGCTGCCAGCTTCTCCTCCTCTCCCTTCTGCCGGCCGCACTGCAGGGGGAGCCACAGGAGGATTGGGTCCAGTATCTATTCCCCCCCATCCCCTGCTACTCTGATCAACCCCACCCCACTTCCACTTCCTGTCCAGGCTGCCTGTTTGCACCCCCTCCCCTGTTGCACTGCTGGTTTCCCCTCCTCACCCTACCAAAAGTTGCCGCTGTTGCGGGGCACAGAAGGGGCAATAATTATGTCATATTTACCTGCCCCTTCCTTTCCTGAATGAACACAGGAGAGATCAGTTCCTTTCTGTGTTTACAATGCTTCAGTTTGTGAATGAACAAGAAGCCTCAGAGCACTCGCTATTCATTCATCTTCAATGCAGCTGAGGCCAAAGAGAAAACGATTGGGGAATATCTGTCTCTAAAGTGATAATTCACCAGAGCTCCTGCAACAGGGCAATTAATAAAATGTAAAAAAATATATATTTTAAGAAATATTAACAACTTCTAGACTGGAAGGTTTTGCCCCCTTAACCTCTTGCCGACCACCTGCCGTAGATATACTGCGGCAAGGTGGCTCGGCTGCACGAATCGCTGTACCTATACGTCACTCCTCAGGAGCTAGTGTGTGGGCGCACATGGCAAATCGTCAGAGGGGAAGCTGATCTGTGGGGCTGGTGGCCACGATTGCCGCTGGGCACCCTCAATCACTCCCTGAAAAGACAAAACTGTGGTCTGCCGTTATAAACAATGCGGACCTTTCTGTCAGCAAACAACACAGGGCTCCTGTGTTCCTCCTTTATAAGATCACAGGTCTCTGTGTTCATTTCACAAGTCCCTCCCCCATACAGTTAGTAAACACCCCCTTGGCATACATTTAACTCTTTGATCGCCCCTGGTGTTAACCCCTTCCCTGCCAGTGTCTGAGAAAAAGTAACAGTGCATATTTTTAGCACTGATTATTGTAGTAATGTCACTGGCCCCCCCAAAAGTGACAAAAATGTCAGTTAGGTGTCTGATCTGTCCACCGCAATGTCACAGTCCCACGAAAAATGGATGATCGCCACCATTACTAGTAAAAAAAAAGAAAAAAATTAATTAAAAATGACATAAATATTTCCCCTAGTTTGTAGATGTGATAACTTTTGCGCAAACCAATCAAGATACACTTATTGGTATTTTTTTCCAAAAAATATGTAGCAGACTACATATTGGCCTAAAATGATGAAAAAATTCGATTTTTGAATTTTTTTTTATTGGGAATGTTATATAGCAGAAAGTAAATGTTGTTTTTTCCCAAAACTGTTGTTGTTTTTTTTTATAGCGCAAAAAATAAAAATTGCAGAGGTGATCAAATACCACCAAAAGAAAGCTCTATTTGTGGGGAAAAAAGGACATAAGTTCTATTTGGGTACAGCATCGCATGACTGCGCAATTGTCAGGTAAATTGACGTAGTGCCGAATCGCAAAAAATGGCCTGATCATTCCTTTTGTGACTGAAGTGGTTAATGACCAGGCCATTTTCTTCTATTTGGCACTGCGTGATTTTAACTGGTAATTGTGCAGTCATGCAATGCTGTACCCAAATTAAATTTATGTATATTTTCCCCCTCAAATAGAACTTTTTTTGACGGTATTTGATCACCTCTGCGGTTTTTATTTTTTGCGATATATAAACAAAAAAAAGACAGAGATAATGCTAGGGCAGTTCAAACCCCCCCCCCCCCCCCCCAAAACTTAAACCTTTTTTCAAGGGTGTAAATTGTTGATTTCACTCCTCACTACCTATCGGCAGTTTCTGAGGCCATGAAATGCCAAGACAGCACAAACCCTCCCAAATGACCCCTTTTCGGAAAGTAGACACCCTAAGCTATTTGCTGAGAGGAATTTTGAGTGTTTTGCAGATCTTGCTTTTTGTCACAAAGTTTTGAAACCTGAAAAAAGAAAAAAAAATAGATTTTCCTTTTCTTTCTTCATTTTCCAAAGCAAATGAGAGTTGCAAAATACTCACCATGCCTCTTAGCAAATACCTAGAGGGGGGAACTTTTCGAAAATGGGGTAATTTGAGGGGGTTTGTGCTGTCTTGGCATTTCATGGCCTCCAAATCTGTGATAGGTAGTGAGGAGTGAGATCAACAATTTACACCCTTAAGCCCCGTACACACGTACCAATCGTCGGCCGAACGATCGGCCGTCTTTTGTCCAGGGCTGTCGTGTCTGTTGAAAACTGCAAAAGACTGCACACGAATTTTGTCGGCCAACAACAGCCGACTGCAGAAGTGATGTCATGTGATGGTTAACTTTCCTTGTCTTTTTCTTTTCTGAGCATGCCTAGTCTTGCTAATCTGCTGTCTGTCGGCCGAAATCTGTACTGACTGACGAACAATCGGCCGTTCTGGTGTTGGCCAACAAAATTTTTAATGCTTGCACGACAGATTCTGTTCGGCCGAAAATGCGCTGTCGGCTGTCAGAAGCATCATACTAACAAGCCTACAATCGGCCGATCGGTCGTCGGCCGAATATTTACGGCCGACAATCGGTATGTGTGTACGGGGCATTAGAATGCCAAAAAGTCTCACACATATGGTATCCCCATACTAAGGAGAAGAAGCAGAATGTATTTTGGGGTGTCATTTCACATATAGCCATATAGCCATGGCATGTCTGAGTAACATATTCTTTAATTGACAACTTTGTGTAAAAAAAACAAAAACAAAACATTTTTGTAATTTTCCCAAAACTTGTGGCAAAATATTAAATATTCCATGAATGCAACATGCCTCTCAGCAAATAGTGTGGAGGGTCTACTTTGCAAAATGGGGTTGTTTAAGGGGGTTTGTGCTATCTCAATTTTCAGGGGCTCCGAAACTGTGATAGGTAGTGAGGAAGTAAAATAAGCAATTTGAGCCCTTAGAAAACCTGAAGGCAGTGATTGGGTTTCGGGGTCCCGTACACAGCTAGGCTCCCAAAAAGTCTCACACATGTGGTATCCCTGTACTCGGGAAAAGCAGTAGAATTTATTTTGGGGTGTCATTCCACCTACCCGAGGCATGTGTGAGCAATATATCATTTAGTGACAACATTGTGTAAAAAAAAAAATTGTAATTTTCCCGAAACTTGTGGCAAAATATAAAATAGTCCATGGATCCAACATTCCTCTCTGCAAATAGCTTGGGGTGTCTACTTTCAAGTAGACCAGGGGTCATTTGGGGGGTGTTTGAACTGTCCTGGCATTTTATACCCAATATTAGAAGCTTATGCCACATATCACCCACTCTTCTAACCACTTGAAGACCAAGCCTTTTCTGACACTTTTTGTTTACATGAAAAAATTATTTCTTTTTTACTAGAAAATTACTTTGAACCCCCAGAAATTATATATTTTTTTAAAAGCAGAAGCCCTACAGAACAAAATGGTGGGTAATATAATTTTTTTTGTCACAAGGTATTTGCGCAGAGATTTTCCAAACGCAATGTTTTGGGGGAAAAAAAAACATTTTTTTTCAATTTATTGCACAAATACACTATATATTGCCCAATGATCTTATGCTGAGTACATAGATACTCAAGATAATACCAAACATGACATGCTTTAAAATTGTGCACGTCGATGCAGCGGCAACAAACTACGTACATTTTTAAAAGCCTTTACAGCATACCACTTTAGATTTACAGAGGAGGTCTACTGTGAGAATTACTGCCCTCAATCTGATGTTTGTGGCAATAACTCACATGCATGCTGCAATTGCTGTTTACATATAACACCAGACCAAGGGTTGTGTTCGCATTTGGGCACAAAAACCACCTTCCTTTCATTTTTTTTTTTAAATCATTTTTATTGTTATCACAGGGAATTTAAATATCCCATATGATAGCAATAAGTAGTGACAGGTACTCTTTTTTTAAAAAAAATGGGGTCTATTAGACTCTAGATCTCTCCTCTGCCCTTAAAGCACCTGACCACACCAAGATTAGTGTGATAAGATGCTTTCCCAATGGCGCTTTTTATATCTGGCAGAACTGGAGTCATGAACTACTCGTAGCTTCAGGCAACTTAGGCCATAGAGATGGTTGGCACAATTCTGGTCTTCAATGAGCTCTATGGTCAGCTGACAGATCCACCGGCTGCAGTCTCAGGTTACCTGGTGGGACAGGAGAGCCCGAAAAAAACTTAGAAGACGGCGGGGGGGGGGGGGGAGTCCCCTCCGCTCTGCTTGTTAAATCAATCTAGCGGCTAATTATCTGCTAGGATTGCTTTTACATGAAAGCCAAAGGCTGTAAAAAGTGATACCAGAAAGTGTGTGGTATGCCCACCATTAGGCCTGCCGGCATCCACTCACTTCCAATGATATGCATACATGCAATGTTCTTTTTTCATTCAGCCCATGGGCTGAACAAAAAAAAAAAAAAACAAAGCAGATTCCTACATTTACATCGATCGATGTGGATGAAGAAATCTCTGCAAAGAAAAGTGTTAAAAAATATATGGCGAAGCAAAGGGGAGATCTGCCCTATGTGTTCACTCCATCCCCAATGCTTCGCCATGTATGCTCCTTTTTTCTTTTTTTTTTAACTGTGGTGGTGAAATCACCTCCTACAGCGCTTCAATCATTGATTTACATATATGCTGAGAGCAAACACTGTTGCTGTCAGAATAAACAAATCAGTGCTGCAGCTGATGGGCGTACCTGCAAAGCAAACAATGGTTAACAATAAAACACAGTAACAATGAAACATTACAATATAATAGTATACAGTGCAGTAAAACAGTAGAATGGTGCTATCTGCATAGAAAACTATGGTTAACAATAAAACATTACAGTTTAACAGTATATTATAAAGTACATTAATGGTAGAAAAGTAGAGTAAGAACAGAAAATTAACTCAATAAAACAACAACTATTTTGTCTATTTTTCTTTTTTTTCTTTTTTGTAACTTTTTTACACTTTTTTGTAACTGTAAAAAAAAATGTTCCAGGCTAGGGTCTCTCAAAATGTGATAGCCAACATCTTTCGAGACCCTGTGTTAATGTGTCCCCTAGACTGTGCCGTGCTGTACCCTATATTAATACTCTACTAGTGTGTGGTAGCGACAGAAACAATCCCTGATGCAGAGACCAGGTTGGCCAGGACATGAGGGACAAAAAAGCAGGTAAATGGTGGGGGAGGTAAATGGCGCTATCAATAGGTGTCCAACATAGTAGAGGGGAAGAGCCCAATAGGTATAGTATCACATGGGATCACTAAGTGGTGTACAAAATAGGTACATCAATAATGTAACTTAATGCTAATCTTTAGAGCAAATCTATTAAAGTGCAGATGGCAGATATGTCTCAAAAGGAAATGTATATAGAAATTGGGTCAATAAGGTGCAAAAAAGATCAATGTTCTGTCAAGATGCTAGTGTAAAACCAAATGGTGATAGATGAGAAAAATATAATATATAAATCAATTAATACGTATAATGCAAAAAATGATATTGAGTACATGAATAACAAATCTATATAAACCAAATGGGTAAAGGTGAACAAATTGCAAGAGATGACTTAGAAATTTGCAAGTAAATATGGTGACCACCTGAATTTATGACAACATGCAGGTCCCCAGGGGTATCTTGGGAGATAACTAATAGATTTGTTCAGCTCAAAGGGGCTGAATATATGAATTAAAGGTGCCACATATAATCAAAAAGGTGACCAAGTGAAAAATATGAAACAATTTAAAAGGTTCAACTCAAAAGGCAAAATATATTTTGAAAGTGCCAAAAACAATCAAAGGTGGCTAAGTGCAAAATACGATGCGATTAGAAAGTCGCACCAGCTAAATTACTAGCCAAGATGCAAGTGAAGGTGACTTGTGTGCAATCTATCAGAGGTATTAAGTTAATCTGTAGTCATCAGAAACAGTACAAGTATTACAAGAAAAATGCACATGCAAGTGACTGTGTGCAGAGGAATCATTAAAGTCCAAAAAATGCCTATGAAGTGACTCGGGTGCTGTAGAACAATCCTAGGATTCTCACCATTTATCCATTTTTACTATATCCTTTTGGGATTTTAGTTAGGAGACAGGCAGTCTTATCCTGTTTGCGTGTGTGTCTTTTCCTTTATTTGTTCATTTCCAGTATACATCCTAGCGCAGAACTTCTTCCATCTTACAAATAAGCGGGTGTCACGCCTATAATCACGCTTTCTACAGACACGACATCTTCTTTGGGGTGCTCTTTGGGTAGGGGTACAAGAGAGGACACCTGGAAAGTGCCTCTCATGCAGCCGGGTCCCTGCATCTGGATTGTGAATTTGGGCCACAGCACCTTCTGGATACAGAAGGGTTGTCATGATCTCTTCCTGGAATTTTAGGAATGATCCACTTCTTCCTGACCCTTTGCATAACACATAAGCGTTCAGCAGTGCCAATTGCAATAAGTATACAGACACTTTTTTGTGTTCATGGACACAGAGGGGCTTCTCAAGAACACCAGTCGTTGTTGCAATTTGGGCTGTGGTATCTGCGTGAATGGAGGACAGAATGAAAACATTCAGTGTGTCGCTCCACTTCACTGCAAGCAATTCATTACATTTCAAGCAGGTTCTCTCCCCCCGTCTAAGTCTTTGGGTAAGGGTACAAGAGAGGACACCTGGAAAGTGCCTCTCATGCAGCCGGGTCCCTGCATCTGGCTTGTGAATTTGGGCCACAGCACCTTCTGGATACAGAAGGGCTGTAATGATCTTTTCTTGGAATTTTAGGAATGATCCACTTCTTCCTGACGCTTTGTATAGCATATAAGCGTTCAGCAGAGCCAATTGGAATAAGTATACAGCCACTTTTTTGTACCAGTGTCTGGCCTTATGGGTAATTAGGTACAGCGCCATCATCTGGTCATTGAAGTCTACCCCTCCCATGTTAGGGTTGTGTTCATGGACACAGAGGGGCTTCTCATAGAACACCAGTCGTTGTTGCAATTTGGGCTGTCGTATCTGTGTGAATGGAGGACAGAACGAAAACATTCTGTGTGTCCCTCCATTTCACTGCAAGCAATTTATTACACTTCAAGCAGGCTCCCCCCCCCCCTGTCTAATTCGGGAATCTACAAGCCATTGGGGGAAGCCCCGGCGATTAGGTCGCATGTTGCCACATGCGCCAATTCCAAAATCAAAAAGGTGACTAAAAAGTGGCACGCTTGTGTAATAATTATCCACGTATAAATGGTACCCCTTTCTGAATATGGGGGACACCAAGTCCCAAACAATCTTGCCACTGCTCCCCATGTAGTCTGGGCAGTTGGGGGGCTCCACATTGCTATCTTTTCCCTCGTAAATTCGGACACTTCAGGTAAAGCATGTTGCTCTGTCACAGAGCTTTTACATCTTGTCTTGACCCCATATTTGGCACGCTTGCTGGGGAGAAAATGTTTGAAAGCAAGGCAGCCAGAAAATTTATCAGGGACTCATCAACGCAGACAGCTTGTTGGGGCATACAGTGCCTTGCGAACGTATTTGGCCCCCTTGAACTTTTCGACCTTTTGCCACGTTTCAGGCTACAAACATAAAGATATAAAACTGTAATTTTTTATGAAGAATCAACAACAAGTGGGACACAATCATGAAGTGGAACGCAATTTATTGGATATTTCAAACTTTTTTAACAAATAAAAAACTGAAAAATTGGCCGTGCAAAATTATTCAGCCCCCTTAAGTTAATACTTTGTAGCGCCACCTTTTGCTGCGATTACAGCTGTAAGTCGCTTGGGGTATGTCTCTATCAGTTTTGCACATCAAGAGACTGAAATTGTTGCCCATTCCTCCTTGCAAAACAGCTCGAGCTCAGTGAGGTTGGATGGAGAGTGTTTGTGAACAGCAGTTTTCAGTTCTTTCCACAGATTCTCAATTGAATTCAGGTCTGGACTTTGACTTGGCCATTCTAACACCTGGATATGTTTATTTGTGAACCATTCCATTGTAGATTTTTCTTTATGTTTTGGATCAATGTCTTGTTGGAAGACAAATCTCCGTCCCAGTCTCAGGTCTTTTGCAGACTCCATCAGGTTTTCTTCCAGAATGGTCCTGTATTTGGCTCCATCCATCTTCCCATCAATTTTAACCATCTTCCCTGTCCCTGCTGAAGAAAAGCAGGCCCAAACCATGATGCTGCCACTGCCATGTTTGTGCCCAACTTTGCCACCGTGGCTGCACCGTTGACTGACTTGACCAAAGGCAAAAGTCATGATAAAATGGAATTCCGAGGTCGAAGAAGCCTTTCGGAAGCTTAAGACTGCGTTGTGCCAACATCCGGTACTCATAGCTCCGGACTTTGCTAGGGATTTCATAGTGCAGACAGATGCTTCAAGTGAAGGGTCGGAGGCAGTCCTGTCTCAAGAGATCAATGGGGAAGCGCACCCCATAGTTTTCCTGAGTAGGAAGCTGACGTCAGCGGAGAAAAACTACGCTGTGGTGGAGCGGGAGTGTCATGCCATTAAGTGGGCCTTGGACTCTCTATGATATTTTCTCCTGGGCAGAAAGTTCCGCTTGGTGTCAGACCATGCTCCGCTAGCCTGGATGAGGCAGAACAAACACACCAATGCCAGGGTGACAAGATGGTTTCTTTCTCTCCAGGAGTTAAATTTTGTAGTAGAGCACAGACCCGGGAGACAACATCAAAATGCCGATGCCCTCTCCCGAGTCCATTGCATGGTGTCAAATGGTGCCTCCAACACCTCTGCGTTGAGGCAGAGGGGGGGGGGGTATGTGTACAGGACAAGGTTGGGTCCTGGATGGGTGCTATATAGCATCGATTTTTGGGTTATGGACCCATTAAGGGAAGTGTGGAAGTACTCAGGGGTTCACCCAGGACGGGTGAGGAATTCCTGGGAATAGCCTGAAGCAGGAGAGGACTGACTCGCAGTTCTCTCTGGTTTAATAGAGAAATATATGGGACCCGGGATTTCGAAGACCCTGAAGCGATATTCGGGTGGGAAGGGGTCTCCACCTCCTGACGATGAGGATTCCAACACACACATGGTTAAAAACCTCCAGGAATCGGCTCTTAAAAGACAGGAAGTAGTGAAAGGAGTGGTGAGGAGGAGTTGGTGTATGCACCTGTTTTGGAGAACTGTGAGTTTGGCTGGAGGCTGCAAGAAACAGGACTTAACAAGGACTGTTAAACCTTGGGGCGAAGACCCAACTACAAACTGTATGTGTTTTTGCTTTTACTTTGTGCTGAAGATAAGCAGACTTTATTTTGTATTTTTGTGCTAGTGTGCTGCTGGAAGCCTTATTTTTGTGTTACCTGCTGAGTGCTGAATAAAAGCCTTTTTGTTTGAAGTTTAACGGTTTTGCACTCGGTCCTGTGCTGCTACAATCCCCCAAACATTACAATATATATATATATATATATATATATATATATATATATATATATATATATATATATATATACACTCTTATACAACTTACAAGTGACTTGTGAAAAGTCAACTTTTTATTTTTAAAGTTCTCATAACCATAACCGCATAAATATTTATGGCTTTTAAAAAAAAAATAGTGCCTTCTTTGTGTGCTTTGGATTACTCATAATAATTCTCATGTGGGTTCCACCATGTTTTACTCACGCTTACCTGAAAGAATTGACCTATATAATAAATAGATCATCTTTTGCTTTCTCCTTTAAGGGGTTTAAACCATCTCCTTAGGATCTCCAGATGTAACATTAGACTCCCCCTTTTCTCCAGATCTTATTCTTAGGTGTAGCAGTGGAGCTTCTCAACTCAGAAAGATTAAAAAGCCATCAGCTTGCTTTACCACTTGAAAAATTACACTTTATTAAAATAATAGAAAATTAAACTCACATAACTAGTGCACTGTATACCCAGTGAACACCATTTTTTTTACCTCAAAATATCAAAGCAATGCCTGCTTAAAGTGGTTGTAAACTTCATACATGAAACATGAACAAAGCATATCCCTCTATACTGTGTACTTGTCTTAATTAAGAGCATAATTTATAATTTCTGTCTGCTGTTTCATTCCTCTGCTATATAAATCACTTTTGATAAGTTTTCCTGACACCAAGAGAAAAATGGTGACCCCCTTTTTTCTGACATCTCAGACAAACGTAATAAATTCTGCACTTTGAATGGATGCAGAGAATAGAATGCTGCAGATACAGGTACAGTATGAGGTATATAAGATGATGTGTTTCATATTTCATCATTCCCAGCTTCAGAAAACGCCCAGTGGGAGGGGCGAAATGCATAAAGTGGGAAATCAGTGTCTGACGTCACTTCCGGTGGTTGGAACGCACGCCGTGGCGGCGTTCACCACACAGCCATTACTTGCAGACTTCCTTGTATTTTAATGTAAGTGGATCATTTTATCTATTGTGAATAAAAAGTGTTTTTAAACTATGAAGATCTCTTTCTATTTGCAAATTCCGCATCACTGGGATGCTATACCCTGGTAATCTCCTTCACCAAGATTGGCATATCATTAAGGAAAAAATGCTATACGCAGATCCTCCATGCTGCATTATATCCATTGCCAACTCCCCCCATCTGTCTGGTGATTGGGGAAACAAGAGGGGAGCACAGCGTGATCACATATCTCATTTATCTTCAGCATGAGCACTTCAATCAACTTTAGCCACTTTATATAGAATTATTTATTGTATATGAACTTTTTTCATATAAGCACTATTTATTCCTACTCAAACTTTATTTATTTATTATTCATTGATTGGTTTGTATGAACTATTTGGCACTTGGAATCACAGTTATTTATTAGTTTTATAGCAGCCCTGATTCATATATTGTTTATCGCCTGAGGATAGTGACATCCCTGAATATATATGTAAGGATTTACAACCACGTTAAGGCCTGGGAATCAGTATCACCTCATTAAAAACCTCCATCTGGTTTCTAAAGGGACTTTAATAATAAAATGTGGACTTTACCTGTTGCACCTTTCTGATCTCCCAAGACGTAGATACGAACATGTTGGTCCACCTGCTGAACACAGCAAACGCCTGTATAGTTTTCAGTTGTGGATTGCTTCTTACAGGAAAATGGTGCTCCCCTCCATGCTGTCAGCGGATTGTCTCTTGGCATCCTCACATCCAATGCAGGGCAATGGTCTCCACACCAATCTTGATGATGTCAGAGGACTTTAGACCACTGGAATGCAGAAAGAAAGAGGCTGCAGAGGCCGATCTAGTAGCACAAAGGATCCTGCAGGTAAGTAGGACTAATTTTCCCAGTTCCCTAGGTACAAATGAGCAGTTAAGCCTTGCTGTGTGGATGCAGCCTCACTTCAAGGGAGGACTTTTCGTTTTCTTAGAGTTCAGCTTTAAATTAACCAACACATACCAATACTGTTAGAGCGGAGTTCGGCCCAAAAGTGGAAGTTCTGCTTTAAGGCATCCTCCCCGGCTCTCATTTGTGAAACTGAGCTTTTGGGAGAAGGGGGAAGTGGGTACCTGATTTTGACAGGTACCCGCTCCCACTTTCGTTCCGGTCACCTTGTACAATCGGAGGTGAAGGTTCTCCTTCCCATTCCCTCCTGAAGTCTTCTGGGACACACGACAGGTCCTAGAAGTTTTCGGGTGGGCATGCGCAGTGGGCACCCGGCGCCGCCAAGGGAGGACAGAGTGTTAAAACAGCGGGGGGGGGGGAGTACACCGTTGGATCGTTGGACAGGTGAGTGTGTGTTTTAATAAGTCAGCAGCTATTTGTAGCTGCTGGCTTTTAATAAAAACAAAAATGACTGTAACTCCGCTTTAATTTAGGGTAAAGGTATCTAGAGTTCAATGATGTCTGGCAACAAAAGAGTTAATGCCATAGTTTTATTGTATTATTTTATTTAATTAAAATATACCCTAATATCTTGTATCTAAGTTGATTGGTGGAATAAAATTAAATAGTATAAGTGTTTAAATACAGATTATAACTGATCCAGTCTTTGCTCTATTGTAAAGAAATGAAGGTTGAACAAAAATACTCTTTATTAAATTACATAACTAAAGCTGCTTTGGTGCCTAAGCACTGGAACAGCCATATCAATCTTTCAATCAGCAACTGAGTAAAAGGGTAATTCTATAAACTAAAGGAAAAAACTCATTTTTTTGCTCCACCACTGAGATTTCTATACAGCTAATTGCGGTTCATATAGTTGAAATTTCAAGAGGACGGTATTATTCAACATTTCAACCTCTTGTTGACACTTTGCTGTAATGTAGTATCTTCCTACAATCACCTTTTTGACCAATCAACTTCCTAACAAACCCTTTAGTCTTCCAAGTAACATTTCTAGATTATGTTTATGCAGTGTCTATTCTCTTGTGCCTGTCTCTGTTTGTTAGCCCCTCTTTTCTCTAATCTCGCTGTGACAGAATGCCTTGGCACCCTGTTTGGGTGCTTCCACCAAACAGTGCCTCCTGCTCTCCAAAGCTTCCCAGCAGGCCGAGAGCTAGTGCCAGCCCTTTTACCCCAAGCATCATACATAGACAAAAACAGAAACTTATTTTAAGTTTTAAGGTTTTATACACTTCAAAAGCAGATCAATCACCATCTGAACAATGAAACCAGATATTTACCCAAAACCTCACACAATGGTTAGATAAGGAAGTAGAGTTGACACCAGACGAATCCCATCATGTAGGAACTTCCAAGAGTTAGCCAAATTAGCCAACAGACAGAAACAATAGGCGACTTAATTAACTCAATTAAAATTGGAAATTCACACCTAGGAGGCACATAATGAGAGAGACACTCATAGCATAAATAGTGATCTCACCCCACCTCAGACTGTCCGGCACCCATCCACAACTGTCTGTGAGACAAACTCATACAATGTTCTAGCAGTCTAAAAAGGTGGAATTATTTATCTTCATAGAATTCTTGAGAGTTATTGTTAATAAATATTTCTGTACCAAGTGGAGACGTTTCTCCAACTCAATCTGCAGGAGGGCCATCATTTTCCCTTTGACCATTAACCTGTACAAGATCAATAATACACCTTTCCATCCACTCCAGAAGGGAAGCTTTATTGTCCTTATTCAGAGAATTCATCCAAGTCTCACTCTCAGCGTTCATCACGTTTTTGTCCATCATTAGAGAATGATCAACTGTTTCCATGGGCCATAATCAATGGGTAGGAGGCTTTCCCCTAGTCCTCTCCAAAAGCTCCTGTCCTGGTTGGTCTGTCACACTCCCCTTTCTTCATTACCCAATTTTGTCATTTCTTTTACATTTATATACAGTGGGTACGGAAAGTATTCAGACCCCCTTAAATTTTTCACTCTTTGTTATATTGCAGCTATTTGCTAAAATCATTTAGGTTCATTCTTCTTCCTCATGAATGTACACATAGCACCCCATACTGACAGAAAAACACAGAATTGTTGACATTGTTGCAGATTTATTAAAAAAGAAAAACTGAAATATCACATGGTCCTAAGTATTCAGACCCTTTGCTGTGACACTCATATATTTAACTCGGGTGCTTTCCATTTCTTCTGATCATCCTTGAGATGGTTCTACACCTTCATTTGAGTCCAGCTGTGTTTGATTATACTGATTGGACTTGATTAGGAAAGCCACACACCTGTCTATATAAGACCTTCCAGATCACAATGCATGTCAGAGCAAATGAGAATCATGAGGTCAAAGGAACTGCCTGAAGAGCTCAGAGACAGAATTGTGGCAAGGCACAGATCTGGCCAAGGTTACAAAAAGATTTCTGCTGCACTTAAGGTTCCTAAGAGCACAGTGGCCTCCATAATCCTCAAATGGAAGACGTTTGGGACGACCAGAACCCTTCCTAGAGCTGGCCGTCCGGCCAAACTGAGCTATCGGGGGAGAAGAGCCTTGGTGAGAGAGGTAAAGAAGAACCCAAAGATCACTGTGGCGGAGCTCCAGAGATGCAGTCAGGAGATGGGAGAAAGTTGTAGAAAGTCAACCATCACTGCAGCCCTCCACCAGTCGGGGCTTTATGGCAGAGTGGCCCGACGGAAGCCTCTCTTAAATGTAAGACACATGAAAGCCCGCATGGAGTTTGCTAAAAAAACACCTGAAGGACTCCAAGATGGTGAGAAATAAGATTCTCTGGTCTGATGAGACCAAAATAGAACTTTTTGGCCTTAATTCTAAGCGGTATGTGTGGAGAAAACCAGGCACTGCTCATCACCTGTCCAATACAGTCCCCAACAGTGAAGCATGGTGGTGGCAGCATCATGCTGTGGGGGTGTTTTTCAGCTGCAGGGACAGGACGACTGGTTGCAATCGAGGGAAAGATGAATGCGGCCAATACAGGGATATCCTGGACAAAAACCTTCTCCAGAGTGCTCTGGACCTCAGACTGGGCCGAAGGTTTACCTTCCAACAAGACAATGACCCTAAGCACACAGCTAAAATAACGAAGGAGTGGCTTCATAACAACTCCGTGACTGTTCTTGAATGGCCCAGCCAGAGCCCTGACTTAAACCCAATTGAGCATCTCTGGAGAGACCTAAAAATGGCTGTCCACCAACGTTTACCATCCAACCTGACAGAACTGGAGAGGATCTGCAAGGAGGAATGGCAGAGGATCCCCAAATCCAGGTGTGAAAGACTTGTTGCATCTTTCCCAAAAAGACTCCTGGCTGTATTAGATCAAAAGGGGGCTTCTACTAAATACTGAGCAAAGGGTCTGAATACTTAGGACCATGTGATATTTCAGTTTTTCTTTTTTAATAAATCTGCAACAATGTCAACAATTCTGTGTTTTTCTGTCAGTATGGGGTGCTATGTGTACATTCATGAGGAAGAAGAATGAACTTAAATGATTTTAGCAAATGGCTGCAATATAACAAAGAGTGAAAAATTTAAGGGGGTCTGAATACTTTCCGTACCCACTGTAAATACCTTTGCATAAATTATTATGTGTTTTGTTCTAAATATATTTATTATTCTATACTAACACTATTCCAGGCTGCTAGGAGGTAAATTACATTACAAATATTGCTTATTTGCTCTCTGTATATCTATTTCAAGTTGAATTTACTACACTAAATATAAGTTATTAAAAAGTTTTCTGTGACTTAATAGGTTAATGCAGTCATATCCAATAAGTGAGTATTATGCTGCTGCTTTTAAGTATATATATTGATTCAGTGGGCCAAGTTCTCCTCTTGGCTGGAATCTCTCTTTAAATTGGCTGACTACTCTAGTTCATGTCCCTCTAAAAGGTGAACGGTAATTACATTTTCATCATAAATGAGAAGACTTGCCCAGTCCTAGCTGTAAATAGGAAGATAATCAGTATTAGCAGAGACCTAATGTTTCAATGGCTTTCAATCTATGAGTTTGACAAGTGGGCAGTCAGTCTTACGGAGTTTCAAAGTCATTACAAAGAAAAAGTTGTTTTCTAGCAATTATCATGTAATTTTCTAAAATCTGCCAGTACCAGATAATGACTGTTTCTATGCACAAAGGATTTAAATATGTTTTGACAACCAAATTATACTGTAAGACTTGCATCTTGTGTTTCTGACCTAGACAATTAAATATTTTTTAACACAAAGCATGATTTTTTGTGTTGTCTGTGAGACAGGGTTGTGCTTAGGCATTTAGGGACTCTACAGGATCCTTTTCACCCCTTTTATTAGCAACCATATCACTTGTTTATATAAATGAATAAAGAATACACAGTGTGCAAACAACAATATGATTGCAGAATAACTGCACCATACAGTCCATTAATCAAGAGTAAATAAAGAAGGAGAAAATAAAACAGAAAGTTTTTGTTAGGGAATCGTCCCCATTATACTCAAGATTTCTCCCCAATGAATGTAGCAGAATAAAAGCTTCAAGAGCCAGGATATAGGTACAGAACCATGCCGAGATCCATGCAAATGAAACAAGTCTATAAGTTGTTAATGTCAACATGGACCAGGAGCATTTCAATGCAGTGTAGGCAGTAGATGTAGGAGTCACTTATAAGAAACTCTTGCAAAAAATGTGATGATAAGAGGCGTGACATCCAATCAAAGATGTAAGCTTGGTACATATTATCAGTTTTTTTTTTTTCGTTCAAGCCAGCGGGCTAAATGAAAAAAAAACTGAAGAGCTCGAGAGGAGCCACTGTGCTAACAATGTAATGTTAGTACAGCGATCTCCCTGCTGAGCTATTGTCTTCTGCCGGCTTCTGTTGGGCATGCTGGTGTACACACGGGATGAATGTTAGCTGGTTTCTGTTAAACTGGCCGATACCGGCAGATATTTGGGATGTGTGTATTAGGCTTTAGATTTTCTCTGTAAGTACACATGTTTTTAGGTTGTACATCTGATATGAATTGATAATGTTTGAATTATTTAGAACACAATGTCTTAATCTTGCATTGGGTTGTATGGTGCAGTGTTCATATGTGTTAAAAATGTAGTTTATTATACTTATATTTTGCCTTCCCTTCCACCCCATCAACATGCTAACTACATCCTAATTAACAGAGGCTTTTAAGTAAAGTATGGGGAAAATAACTCATCATCAAGGTTGCACGTGAATTTCCTGCATCTGGTCTTTTTTCTCATTACTAACTTACTATGTCTTGTTGATTTCCACACTTCCCCCCTACCAGATAGGTCAAGCCTCATCTCCTATCCTTCATACAGTGCACCTGGAAAGTATTCACAGCAGTTACATTTTTCCACAGTTTGTTATGTTACAGCCTTATTCCAAAATGGATTAAATTCATTATTTCCTCAAAATTCTACAAACAGTTCCCTATTATGACAACGTAAAATAAGTTTGTTTAAAATCTTTGCAAATTTATTAAAAAAAAATCACATGTACATAAGTATTCACAGCCTTTGCCATGACACTCAAAATTGAGCTCAGGTGCATCCTGTTTCCACTGATCATCCTTGATATGTTTCCACAGCTTGATTGGAGTCCACCTGTGGTAAATTTAGTTGATTGGACATGATTTGGAAAGGCACACACCTGTCCCACAGTTTACAGTGCATGTCAGAGCACAGACCAAGCAATGAAGTCCAAAGATCTGTCTGTAGACCTCCGAGACAGGATTGTATAGAGGCACAGATCTAGGGAAGGGTACAGAAAAATTTCTACAGCTTTGAAGGTCCCAATGAGCACAGTGGTCGCCATTATCCGTAAATGGAAGACGTTTGGAACTACCAGGACTCTCCTAGAGCAGGCCGCCTGGCCAAACTGAGAGATCAGGGTAAAAGGGCCTTAGTCAGGGAGATGAACTTCACCTGATGGTCATTCTGACAGAGCTCCAGCGCCTCTCTGTGGAGAAAGGAGAACCTTCCAGAAGAACAACCATCTCTGCAGCACTCCACTAATCAGGCCTGTATAGTAGATTGGCCACATGGAAGCCACTCCTCACTAAAGGACACATGACAGCCCACCTGAAGTCTGCAAAAAGGCACCTGAAGGAGTCTCAGACCATGTGAAACAACATTCTCTGGTCTCATGAAACAAAGATTGAACTCTTTGGCCTGAATGGCAAGCGTCATGTCTGGAGGAAACAAGGCACCGTTCATCACCTGGCCAATACAATCCCTATAGTGAAGCATGGTGGTGGCAGCATCATGCTATGGGGATGTTTTTCAGGGGCAGGAATTGGGAGACTAGTCAGGATGGAGGGAAAGATGAATGCTTGATAAAAACCTTCTGAAAACCTTCTCCAGAGCGCTCTGGACCTCAGATTGGGACGAAGGTTCATCTTTCAACAGGACAATGACCCTAAGCACACAGCCAAGATATCAGAGGAGTGGCTATGGGACAACTCTGTAAGGGTCTTTGTGTGTCCCAGCCTTGATCCTGATTAAACATCTCTGGAGAGATTTGAAAATCGCTGTGCACCGAGGCACCCCATCCAACCTGATGGAGCTTGAGAGGTCCCGCAAAGAAGAATCGGAGAAACTGCCCACAAATAGCCAAGCTTGGAGCATCTTACTGCCAAGCTTGTAGCATCATACTGAAAAAGACTTGAGGCTGTAATTGGTGCCAAAGGTGCCTCAACAAAGTATTAAGCAAAGGCTGTCAATATTTATGTACATGTGATTTTTTTCGTTTTTTATTTTTAATAAATTTGCAAAGATTTCAAACAAACTTCTCTCACATTGTCATTATGGGGTATTGTTTGTAGAATTTTGAAGAAAGTAATTATTTTAATCCATTTTGGAATGAGGCTGTAACATAAAAAATTTGGAAAAATTGAAGCGCTGTGAATACTTTCCAGATGCACTGTAGGTTTCTGATCTAAACACATTTTAATCTGTTTATATAGATTTTAATTGTGGTTACTTATTTTGCTATTGTTTGGACTAGTACATAGATAATTCCTTGGGCTCCTAGTTGCCCACCATGATTAATGAGCCCAAATTCCAAAGTTTATTTATCCATCCATGCACCCACTTATTGAAAATTAAAAATATAATTTGAACTGGATGGGAAGTAGAGAGATTTTTGCTTGACATTGTATTACAGGTCATTTCTTTCCATGTGTTTAATTAGTTATTGCCTATTAGGCCCCTTTCACATGGGTGATCTGATCAGTCTGTCAGTTTTTCAGGCAGACCTGATCGGATGCTCCATGCATCCAAATGGGGCAGCGGATGTCAGCTGTGACATGTCCGCTGACACCCGCTGCTCTCCGGTCCGATCCTGTCCGTGAAATCCGGACAGATGGAAACCCTATTTTCCATCCGTCTCGATGATGGGATCGGATGAGAACAGACAGGCGGTCCATTCTTATGCGATCTCCCCATAGAAGACAGCTGGGATCTGACAACTCCGTCTCTGCACACAGAGCGGAGACGGAGCTGTCATCCGCCTGCTTAGCGTTGGGCGGTGCACCCGTGTGAAAGAGGCCCTTAGGCCTCGATGTAAACAGTTATGCAGCGGGATTATATCCCCCGGACTGTGGCCAGCTCACCCAGAGACGGAAGTCTTTACTACACGAACTCTCTGATCAGGAGGGGGCTTCCATCCAGAGGAGGACGAGCGGCTAGTGGGACCTGCAAGAAAGAGTCGTTCTCTTTCTAGGGACACTTGGAATTGAACTTCTATGCATCACATCTATCTCCCATTGTGAGTGACATTGTATATGGCTGTGTGTTATTTCAATAAAATGGTGTTATACTAAGGCGGCTGTGCGCTCTTCTTTTTTCATTGTACAGAGTTTGGTCCACCACCCAGTGGAGGGTTAAGTGAGCTGCAACGCCCCATCATTTCTATCACCATCAGTCAGTCTAAAGGAATCTCCAGCCTGGGAATTCAAGTTCAGGATCTGCGCATGGTCTGGTAAAATTTCTAAAATTTTCCTAATACCATAGCAATTTTTTTTATTGTTTGAGTTCAGGTTCACTTTAATTTAAAGTCTTCCTTACCATGCCTTAAAGCGGAGTTCCACCTAAAAGTGGAACTTCCGCTTATCTGCTTGCTACCCCACTCCGGTGCCAAATTTGGCACCTTTCGGGGGGGGGGGAGCAGGTACCTGTTTTTGTCAGATACCTGTCCCTACTTCCGGTGGACTCAGCCACGGTGAAGTACGTCACAAGCCCGACCCCTTCTTCCTTCGCCCGGCGCCACACCATTCTGTGCAATGCGCAGTAGGGAACCGGCCGTAAAGCCAAAAGGCTTCACTTCCAGATTCCCTTACCGGCAATGGTGGCAGCAGCACCCGGCAGCCGATGAAAACATCCAGGATTCCAGGACAAGTACGTTTCCTAATATTAAAAGTCAGTAGCTACAGTATGTGTAGCTGCTGACTTTTAATTTTTTTCTGGGGGCAGAACTCTGCTTTAAGTGCTATAGCAGCTTGATTAATCAGATCCTTTGTGACTTTGTTAGATTTATGGGTAGGGTACCTTACCAACTTTCCTGAAGAGTTGGGCCATGCGGGGGCTAAGGCTAAACCTTTAGGAGTGCAAAAGGGAATCCTCAAAATCTTGCAATGTTTTTTTAAACTTCATAACTCTATCCATTTACTGATGATTTTAATGCTGACCAATTTATTAACTTACGCTACAATCATATTGCAGTTTACAGTAGATTCTTGCTGGTCGTTGTAAATGTTGCCTGCACACTGTGTGTGAAAGGTGGAGCTGTCATGGCGGTTGTTAGATTTGTTCTTTGTACAAAACAAAAGCCTGCATTGCTGTTCAGGTGTACCTACTCATTTGAGTGGTTAAATGCAAATAGAGCCTCTGGCCAATCCTGAACACAAACTGTGTGCTTCCAGATTTAGCGTTTCTGCTGAGTTTTGGCTGCACACAAACCTGCCACAGCTAATATTTCAGTTTTATGCGGCCATAGCAGAGGCTGCGTTTAGCGACACGCTATCAACTGCTAAACTGTTGTATGAATGTAGCATAATTCCCAAACAGCTAATTTGCATATTTATTTTTGATGGTTTCCATATGAGTTAATTGCCAGCAAGGGGTTAAAATCCCTATTAAGTTGTGATAAAAACATTCTATGTAATTTAGCCTATACATCTTTTTTGTCTGCTGTGGGCAGCACTGACACTTATTTAGTTTGTGATGTTATATAGGCCCGCTTTTCTTTTAACAACAAATAGATACAGTAACAAATTGATATCATTTGTATAGTGATGTACACATTTACTGAAAGTATATGGCTCTGAATAAGCTAAATTTCAAAAAAATGTAACAAATATTTCATATAAGACTTACATTAAAAAAAAAAAAACTTAAATTACTGTATGTTCAGAAGGAAAGGCCATTACTACTAAAGTAAACGTAAATAAAACATGTCTGTTTGTCCTATTTTCCTCAGGGATGTTACAGATGGTATTGACTTATGTGGGCTCAGCAGGTCTCGCCGCTGCATGGTCACTTGGCTATCATTTTCTCTACCTCTTGAGAATGGCAATTTAGGTCACCAGGGGATTGTTTTGTTGAACTGGATTAAGCAGGTAGTTTCATGATGTATTTGAACTAGAAATAATGAAAATAGTTGCTACTTAAGATGGATATATGCACAGTTTTACACTTTTTAAATACTGCAATAATTAAAAAAAAAATAAGAATAGATGCTATCATAATTTCATGTCTTGACATTTTTATATGTCTTTGTTTTAGTGTATGATAATGCATATAGACTAATATGCTATGTAGATGTGTGATATTCAGAGGTATACTTAGAGGGATAATTCACAAATAATGCATCTACAGGCATTTTACTGCATTATAAAAAGATTGTCACCACAAGGACATGCAGAAAACAATTGTTTCCTGTGCATCCCATGCACACTGTAAAGCAGCCGAGAGCTGATCTGCAGCATGATGTAATACAATGCAGACATGCTACATTTTATTGCAGCGCACTATACAAAACAGCAGTGCATCATAGTGTACATCAACATGAATGAAGTGTACTTTTGTTTGTACAAATACAAAAAAAAAGGGAGCTGTGTGTGATGCGCTGAATTGTGCACCACACTGCCAGGTTTGGCAGTCAGGAACAGACAGCTGCCAGAGAGAGGTAAATTGTTCCTGTGTGAATACAGCCTGAATCTCAAAGGCTCCCTGCCTCAAGAAATGAGTGAAACCCTCACATCCAGCAACCCATCATATCTTTACCTTCTGATGCACTGATCAATCCTACCCACTTGTCAGGGACAGGACAAGGGGTGTGCAGGAGAGACGGCTGCCCTGGGCACTGTGGTGTCATTTGAGGTGGGGGCACCACAAGGAGATTGGGGGGGATTTGTGTTGAGGGGAATTTGGGGGACATCAGGGCGTAAGAATTTTTCTAGGAGGGCACATTTAGGAAGGTGTGATTTGGGGGGATTTGTGATGGGAGGGGGGGTTGAGGTAGAGGGTTTGTGCTAGAAGGGGGGATTTGGAGGGTTTGTGGTGTAAGGGTGAAATGGTAGAGCTAAAATATATATTTTTTTGGGGTGGTATTCGTGCTAGCAATGATTATTGGGGGGTATTTGTGCTAGGAGGGGAATTTTGTGGGGGAATTTGGGCTAGGTTGGGGGATTTGGGGAGGGGAATTTGTGCTAGAAGGGGATATTGGAGTGGGATGGGGAGAGGATTTGTGCTTGGAGAAGGAAATGTATTTTTTTTCCTGGGGGGAGGTGTGGGGGGGGGGGGGGCTTGTGCTCGGGGCATATAGGAAGAGAAATGATTTGACTTGGGGGAATGGGGGGCAGAGATTTGTCCTGGGTGGGGGTATTTCAGCAGGGGGGCAGGGCAGATTTGTACTGTGGCGAGGGGAAATATATGCTTAGGAGGTTAGCATGCCAATTAGTACTCCAATTTTCTTGAGGGAGAAGGGATTTTCGCTTTCACATAATGCCCATACATCTTGGAGGGGGGCATCATTTGGCATGTTTGCCCTGGGTTCTAGATAACCTTGTGCCAGCACTGCCACTTGTTCTTGTCTGTATTCAACAACCTGCCCATAAAAACCCTCTCTTGAAATCTGTATTCCTACTCTCATTTGCCAAAATTGACTTTCTACAAGTGCTCCATTTTTCTAAGAGCTCCAGAATGATAAAACACAGTAGAGTTGATTTATTAAGGGAAAATAGGCTCTTCTCTTTGCAAGTGGATTTTTCCCAAAGCTTAGTGAATATGTTGAAGCTCAGCTGACTTCTCTTATCCAATGCTTTTTTTTTTCCATGCATGTGATTGGGCATTCTTTGCAAAGAGAAACTTCCCTATTCAATAATTGCAAACAAAAAAAAAAACCCTCTGCCTGTGCTGTACAAAATATCTCCCCCCTCGTTATTGAGAGTGGTACAGTGAGTTGGTGCTGTCACCCTAGGGCTCCTTTCACATGGGACAGACTCCGGCTGTGATCCAATTGCTCAGGAGGGGATATGTCTGCTGATCCCCAACTGAGCAGGCGGATGACAGGTCCGTGCCCGATTCACTTATGCAGAGTGGACACGGACACTGCTCTCCTCTATCGGCAGTCGGATGAAAATAGGTTGGTTATCTGTTCACACCCGACTGCCATCTGATCCATTACAGCCACACAGGGGGAAACAGATCTCCCTTCGGTTTTTTTTTTGCCGGATTAGATTGGAATTAGTCGACTGTAAACGAGCTCATGTCAGTTTACACTTGCTGCTCTATAGAGGGCAATATAGGTTCCGATCGGCTCCACCTGAAAAACGTACAAGCAGACCTGATCTGAACATCTGTGTGAAAGGGGCCTGAGACATGAAGTCTGCTACTGGTGGAATCACCAGCTAAAAATGAGTGATAAAGCCCCAAAAAAGAAAACTAAAAGAACCACCAAAAATCCAAGGATCGGTAAGCTACAATATATGACATTTTTTCTTGGGTTTCCATGCACTTCAAGTGATTTGTAGTTTTTTTTTTCCTAAGTAATCAAAGGTTTGTGGGCAAAGATAGGTAAGCTGAGGAGGAATTTATTTTGATAAGATGCTCTTCAAGCATAGCTTCTTTGGGAGGATTCAATAAAGTCTGGAATAGTGCAATTACAGTACAAATAATTTTCTGCCAGAACCTGTAAATTTTAAACAGCTTCTAACTACTATTTTAGGACAACAAAGCTCAAGTATGAAATCACTTTCTGTATCTTGGATAGCTGTAAGGAATATAATTCAAATGGATATGGTGTGTAGACAAAGTTAATTGAGTTTGTGCTTGGAGGTATAAATGTTATACTGGTGCTTGGTCAGTTTTCTGGATTCCAAATATGAAGAACACAGAGCATGTATTTACTCATAGATAGAGGTTATAAAAATAAAGATCTGCAATCATACCATGGATCCTATTGTTTGTGGAAAAAGGGCAAAGTATGGTGTAAAGTATGAAAGATATGTTCCATAAGCATCCATGAACTTATTCTGTTTTTGATGAAGACCATAGGAACATCCACTGATTTCAGATGAAAGGCGATAGTCCAATAGGTGGCAACACAGGCGGTATATATTTGCCTTTTAGAGGAACACGAGGCTTCAGGTATAGGGGCAACAAGTTAACAATAGTCCATGGAAAGTTTAAGAGGGCGACCTAATGACTTAGATGCCAGGTCATTGGTCTTATGCCAAAGTAGGCCAATCTTTTTACAAGACCAGAAGATATGTACAGTTTCAGGGGAGGGGGAAACCTCTGAAGCAGGGATACTGCGGGATAGATAGCATGCAATTTATGTGTATAAGGTTTATTAGTAATATTTGTAATGTACAGCAGTAAATTAAAACCCTTTATTTATTTTAATGTCCTGTTGGAGAGATTTCTCTTCCCTCTTCCCAGTAAAACAAAAGAAAGTGCAAGGAAATGTATCTAAATTGGGGAGCTTACCTCTTAGATAGTTGTCAATGGAACATGTATCATTGTTTGAATGTTTTCTCTCATTTTCTGTACAAGTTTGATATTTCCCATTATTTTTTGTCCCACTGATAATGGTCACCATTAAAGACAAAATGTAAATTTGCAGTGAGGAAACAGACAGCAATAAAACCCTTGTGGTGGTTGTACCATATTAAAAAAAAAAAAAAAAAAAAGAAAAACCTGCTTATAGATTCAGTTTGAAGGATCAAGCTTGTTTTTAAGATATTGACACCCTTTCATTAACCCTCCAAAATGTCCTTATATTCCAAACCTATTTTTCCCTGTCCCAGTTTTGATGTTATCAATTTGTACCTGAATCTTCCCACTCATTAAGTGATCTAGACTAGAGATTGTAATTTCAGTTCAGAAAAAGGATAAACTGACAATGAGTTAAAAACAAACATGTTCACGGGAGAAAACAACACAGAGGTTTTATCTCTTGCAAAGTAAGTAAATGTTACTTTAATGATCACATGTCCACTTAATTTAAAATCACTATTAAATGATAAGGCAGACTGAATTTATAAGGCAGACTGAATTTATACTGAGATATTCAAACAGATCGACAGGAGTTTTATAATTTTATTGAGCATTAAAATAAGTATTAGAAGCATACAAAAAAAGTGTATGGCTTTGACTTTTTAAACCTTCTTTACAAAACCTGTATAGATGGCACTTTTTCTTCAGGATAATCAAAACCATTGAGCAACCACAGAGGTGATGTCAATTAGGCAGTTTATTCTCATTATGATGATGAAGCACTTCGTATATCACCTGTTGTGACCAGGAACAGCAAGAAGACAGCAATCAATACACTATGGATGTTCTTATTTAAAGTAATCAATAGGTTAAGAAAAGCTCCCCAGAGAACTAGAATGAAAGTAGAACATCTCACTTCTGAAAAACTTTTCAAGATGCAAAAGCGGCCTTTGCCAATTTTGTATTCGTTCAGTGAATGCACAATATGATTGCGTTATCTATTGTGTCATTTTATCATTCATGGAAAAGAGAAGTTAGGAATATTTGCTCAAAGAGATTGGTGCTTTGTTTCTTTGGTGAATACAGCTTGCTGTTTTGCAGAAGAACTTGCTGTGAAACCCTGCATTCCCGTTCCTTTAATGTGACAGAGAAACGAAGAACCCAGCTGCTAGCGCTGCAGTAAAGGTGCAGCTTTGATAACACCCTCCACATAATAAAACAATACAAACCCTACATCACACTGGAAAATACAGTACAACACTTTTTTTTAAAAAAATCTCTCAGCTCATACTAAAAGGAATATAAAGTACTAAATGTACCCATCAACATTAGATGAGTATTGTCCAGAACCAGAAATATCAGATAACAATCTGCATGTCTGTGGAGAAGAACATACTCTGCAGACATTACCAAGGGAAAAAAGGCTATCAGCAAAGTTTATTTTTTTGGCTAAAAGGGGCTTACAGCATGTTTTTAAAGTGCATCATTAAAATAAAACCTAGCATCTCCTTTAATATCATGTACCAAAACTGAATTAAAAAACATTCTGTTTCTTAGAACAAACCATACAAAATCTAAAACAAATAATAATAGTATAATCTCTTCCACCATACAAATCTATTGGAAATTATTCCACATTGACTTCCATGTGTATCAATGATTATGTCCCCAACTGCAATATAAATAACAATCTTCTCAGAGCAAATGCAAATAATAATAATCTTTATAATCCTTTCATGAAAACCATTAGTGTTTCCCCCCCCACACCTGCGCTTATTCAGGCTCGCCAGAGTTTCAGTTATCATTCACGCTGGAGGTCAGGAGCAGTAAAAAAATGGTGGGTGAGCCTTGGATATCACTGTATGTCAGTGCTTCCAGCCATTATCTCTGATCACTGCCACAGCAGTACAATGTCATCAGATCACTGCTGTCAGTCAGTGCCCCAATTCACCGCCATCCACTCACAGTGTCCCGAACTAGGGATGGGCTCAGGCATGTTCAGATCCTAGTCCCAACCCACCTGAGCAATTCCGCCAGGAAGCCATCACTGCACACCGGTAATCATGAGCAGTGGGTGTATGTGCAGGTGCGGTCCAGGAAATGCCTCACTATCTATGATTGGTGGTGTGCAGTGATGGCTTCCTGGTGGAATTGCTCAGGTGGGTTGGGACTAGGATCCGAACATGCCTGAGTCTGTCCCTATCCCTAACCAGCACAGTCCTCTCACAGGGTCCCTAATTACCACCACCCATTCACAGCATCCCTAATCACCTTCACACCAATCATGTTGTTCCTAATTACCCGCACACCTGTCATATTGTCCCTAGACACCACACCAGTTACAATATCCCTGATCAACTCCACTCCAGTCATATTGTGCCTGATCATGGCCACATCAGCCATATTGTCCCTATTAACTGCCACACCAGTTGAATTGTCTCTGATCACCACCACACCAGTTACAGTGTCCCTGATCACCACCACACCAGTTACAGTGTCCCTGATCACCACCACACCAGTTACAATGTCCCTGATCACCACCACACCAGTTACAGTGTCCCTTATTACCAACAAACCAATGTAGTGTTGCCTCTGCCTGCCACCTGTACTAACCCTGACCTGTTTATTGACTAGTGTTGGGTGAGTAGTTCAGACCGAGCATAAGTTCGGCCTGAACATCGCATGTTTGTGTGTTTGACGAGCACCCAAATTGTTCGCCCGCCGAGTGCACAGTGAATAGCTGCCAGGAGTTAGGGACTGGGCCACCACATTTTTAACAACGGTTGAGTCATCAACTGTCAACATTAGCAGCAATAGAAAAATGTAAAAAAAAAAAAAATGGTGTGGGGATCCCCCCTAATCTATACCAGGCCCTTTGGGTCTCGTATGGATTTTAAGGGGAACCCCATGCCAAAATGAAAAAAAAAATGGTGTGACCACATAATATACACAGATTTTGGTTATTTTTACCAAAGACATGTAGTAAAAAATTATGAAGAAAAGTTACCAATTTGCTAAATTTTATAACAGAAACAAAGACAAATTCATTTTTTTTTTTTTTTACAAACTTTTGGTCTTTTTTCATTTCTAGCGCAAAAAATAAAAAAAAACTGTGGTGATTAAATATCACCGAAAGAAAGCTCTATTTGTGGGAAAAATGTGAGAACACTGAAAGCTGAAAATTGGCCTGGTTAGGAAGGGGGTATAAGTGCCCAGTGGGCAAGTGGTTAAAAAGAATCTTTAAAAAAAAAAAAAAATTTGGATTGCTATATCTTCTCCAGGGCAGTACTGGTGCCCCCATATCTCTTTAATGTCCAATAACTTGCATATAAGCCTTCAAAATGGGGACTTTAGATTTTTCAAGTTTGGGTCCTGTAGACTTTATTAGGGTTCTTGGTTCGGGTCCAAACTTTTACAATGTTTGGGAGTTCTGGTGCGAATCGAACCTGGGGGAGTTCGGACCAACTCTATTATTGATGCCAGGACCGATCCTTTGCCTGCTTGCTGACCATGTCTTTATCTGTGGCCTGACCTACCCATCCACACATTACACTAACTACATTCCTGGAAGACACCAGGCCAATGGACATGGCATTCCTGGGGGGCAAACATTTACCAATAGGCTAGGCTTGCTTGACTTATAGCAACTGTGACTTCTTTTAGTGAGGCTACACTAATATTCCCTAATCACTCTTATAATAGGTGGCCATTACAGTAAATTGGCTTTGACACAATTGCTTAGTTTATATGATACACAATGCCTGGTGCAAGATACGATGTCAGTCCAGACAGTGTTAAAGTCTCACACATTTGGTATAGCCATACTCGGAAGGAGTAGCACAATGTGTTTTGTTTGTATAATTCTAAGTATATCCATGATGTGTGTTTAAAATATCTTATTAACAACTGATTGACAACTTTGT
The DNA here is from genome assembly GCF_965119305.1 of Pelophylax lessonae. Taxonomy (NCBI): domain Eukaryota; kingdom Metazoa; phylum Chordata; class Amphibia; order Anura; family Ranidae; genus Pelophylax; species Pelophylax lessonae. The sequence goes on along the minus strand of NC_138768.1, from coordinate 241,183,344 downwards.
GTAAAAAAAAATACATTTAATATTCTTTTCTGCATTTTCCAAAAATTTGTGGTGAAAAATTACATTTTCAAAAGACTCACTATGCCATTCAGGAAATACCGTAGAGTGTTTTCTTTCCAAAATAGGTCACTTTGTAGATGTTTCCTCTGTCCCAGTGCTCCATGACCTGTAAAAATGTGATAAGTATTCAGGTAATTAGATGCGCAATTTATGCTTTAAGTATGCCTATGCCGTGTGTGAGATATGACTTGCTAAAACGGCAACATTGGGAAAAAAATTATTTACTTTCTTAGTTTTCAAAATAATTGTGACAAAAAATTACAACTTCGAAAAACTTACCACGCCTTTTACTAAATACCTCGGACTGTCTACTTTCCAAAAAGGGGTCCTTTTGGTGGTATTTGTACTGTCCTGGCATTTTAGGGCCTCAAGAAATGAGATAAGCAGTCAGTATATCAGGACTGATCAATTTCAAACAAATATACCATAGTTTGTAGACTCAATAACTTTCACATAGACTAAATAATTTACACTGATTTGGGTTATTTATTTCCAAAGAAATGTAGCAGAATACATTTTGGCCAAAATGAATGAAGGAAGATTATTTCTTTGCAAAATTTTATACCAAAACTAAAGAAAATGTGCGTGTGTTTTTTTTTTTTTTTTTTACATTTTCAGTATTTTTTCATATATATATATATATATATATATATATATATAGCAACAATTAAAAAACCAGTGGTGATTAAATACCACCAAAAGAAATATGCCTAAAAAAAGTGATAAAAATAAATTTGGTTAATTAGTTAATTAATTAGAGTTGTATGATTGAGCAGTTGTCATTCAGTGCTGAAATCTGAAAATTGGCCTTTGCAGGAAGGGGGGAAAGTGCCCAATATTGAGGTGGTTAAAGTGATAGTAAACATTCATGTTTTTTTTTTTTTTAATAATAAACATGTTATACCTACCTGTTCTGTGCAGTGGTTTTGCACAGAGCAGCCCCAATCCTCCTTCTCGGTTCCCCTGCAAGCTCGTCTTGACCTCCCCCCTTGCTGAGTGTCCCCATAGCAAGCCACTTGTTATGGGGGCACTCGTGCATGCTTGCTCCCAAGCCACCTCTGTGTATCTAAATGTCCCCTTGCTCCCTCCTCACTGGTTGTGAATGACAGCTGTGAGAGCCAATGGCTTCTGCTGCTGTGTCTTAGCCAATGATTGCTGGATAGAGATGGAGCTTGGGTATGTATTAGGGGTGCTATGGGGGAATCTGCACACAGAAGGTTTTTTTACCTTCATGCATATAATAGCCAAACAGAAATCCCAGAAATTAAAATAATTCCTCGGTCCCCAAAACTAGTGTCCCCATTGGAAGATTTCCCCTTTTCTTTTACTTTCATTTGCAATGATAATGGTAAACTGGACAAATAAAGAGGGTGAATCTCTCTAACGGGGGCACAGTAAAAACTGACAAGTGTTCTAATCCCTCTCCACTCTAGTCAAAACGTAAAAAAGTTTTGCCTTTAGTTATACTTTAACCACTTGCCAACTGCCCACAGTAATATGACTGCGGCAGTGCGGCTCCCCTGGGTCCACTCACATAGTACTATGTGACTGGAGGGCGCGCCGCCAGAGGTGCGCTCCCGCTGTGTTTTGACACAGCGGGAGTCAGCCATGGGAGGAGAGGCGGCGATTGCAGTCTTCCTCCCATGATTGTCCGGTAAACGGAGAGAAGACCCGCCTGCTTATGTAAACAGAGCAGGCGGATCTTCTCACTGACAGACAGGGACAGATCAGCAGTTTCAGCTATGAAACTGCGATCTCTGTGCCTGTCACGAAACCCCCCCCCCACACACAAGTCAGTAAGCATTAGGCATACATTTAACCCCTTGTTCGCCCCCAGTATTAACCTCTTCCCTGCCAACGTCATTATTACAGTAACAGTGCATATTTTTAGCACTGATTACTGTAGTAATGTCACTGGTCCCCCCAAAAGTGTCAGAAATTTCAGTTAGGGGTCCGATCTGTCCGCCGCAATGTCGCAGTCCCACAAAAAATCGCAGATCGGCGCCATTACTAGTAAGAGAAAAACCAATAAAAATGACATATATCTTTCCGATAGTTAGTAGATGCAAACACATTTGCACAAACCAATCAAATGTAGCAGAAAACAAATTGGCCTAAAATGTTAAAAAATTTAGATTACATTTTTTTTGAGAATGTCATATAGCAGAATGTGAAAAATATTGTTTTTTTTTTTTAAATTGTCACATTTTTTTGTTTATAGCGCAACAAATAAAAATCACACCGGTGATCAAATACCACCAAAAGAAAGCTCTATGTGTGGGAAAAAAAGGACGTACATTTTTTTTTTGGTACAGCATCGAACGACTGCACAATTGTCCGTTAAAGTAATGCAGTGCTGATTCACAAAATAGGGCCTGGTCAGAAAGGGGGCAAATCCTTCCAAGGCTAAAGTGGTTAAATAACTAACTACAGTCGTCAATGGCTCCATGAGAGGCCGAGCAGTGAGGAGCTCTGCTTGGTGGAGGAGAGCGCCGTGCAGTGAGTGAGTAGGCTCCCCCCCTCCCCCGCTAGGTGCAGAGCTCACAGAGGACGGTAATGGGGAAATCCAGGCTCGGGGAGCCATAAAGCAGCGGTGGTGGCAAGGAAGCAGGCGGTCATACGCTGAATGTGCGGGACCCTGCCTCAGAGTGAGAGAGGTACAGCATAGGGTGAAAGACTGTGCGGGACGGCGCGGGGCTGAGGGGCTGTGGAGGAGGAGAGCCGGGGTCGAGTGCCAGCTGGGACAGTAGATGCGGTGGTCGCTGGTCTCCCCTGTATATATAACTCAAGCAGCCAGCCCGGAGCAGAAACAAGCCCTAGAGAGGACAGACATTACCTCATATTTTCTGAGACACACAGTGGCATCACGAAGCACTGTTGGGACCAAGGCATCACAGAAACGCCAAACAAACTCAGGAATGGCAGTTCAGCAGAAAGGGCCCAAAGCTACAAATACTCAATCTATTGGGGTCTCTGCTGGTGGGAAGAAGCCTTTAGTAATGGATATATCGCAGGAACAAAGGAACGAAGAGCCCAAAGAGTCCCTGACTATGCCGCAACAGCCCCAAATACCATCAACAGTGGAGTGGGGTGAGTTTGTAAAGCTGATCCCGACGAAACAGGATATCCAAGATATGGCTGCAGCAATCGTGAGTGACATTAAAATGGAAATATGTGGTTTAAAACAAAAAGTTGACCAAATTGAAGGCAGATTGGTGAATACAGAGTCAGTGCAATGTGATTTTGAAGCCAGAATCTGTGAATTAGAAAGTTCACGAGCACAGTTGCAAAAACAAGTCACCTGGTTGCGGCTGCAGCAGGATGATGGTGAGAACCGCAGCCGGAGGAATAATATTTGGCTGCGGGGCTTGCCGGAATCCGTAAAGGGCCCAGAGCTCAGAACCACGGTAGTGGGTATTTTGAATGGTGTGTTGGAGAGACCCCAAATGGAAAAAATGGAAATTGACAGAGTGCACAGGGTTAAAGCGCCCCGAAGGACGGTAACAGAACTAATCCCAAATGTCCTGATTAGGATTCACCTGTTTTCACTTAAAGAAGACATAATGAGACAAGCATGGGCAAAAGGGCAGATCGAGTATGAAGGTTCTCAGCTGAAACTGTTGCCAGATCTTTCACGGGGGACCCTAAAGATGAGAGCCGTAATTAAACCCCTCCTAGAGGTCATAACAAAAGTGGGAGCAACCTATTTTTGGGGACACCCCTTCCATTTGAAAGTGGTGAAAGACAGAGAAACGTTCTTATTGAAATGGCCAGACCAGCTCCCCGGGCTCTTTACATTTTTGGGGTGCGCCCCGATCCATGTGAGTGACTGGATAGATGTCCTAGAAAACTCCGTGAACTATTACATGAATTAAGTCATACAACATGGGTGAAATTTGGAGCAGATAGGTGTGGGAGTAAAACAGATGCTCAGGACAAGGAGACATTAATACAACGAACCTAAAAGTGCTGCACACAGGTTCCTGGCCTATTCCATGTTTTTTTTTTTTTTTTCGTATTTATTTTTCTGGTTTTTCCCATGCGTTTTTTTTTTCTTTCGTTTGTTTCTGGGGTTCTCCCTATCTCCTCTTCTCCCTCTCTTTCTGGGAGGGGGGAAAGTTAAGATGTGTGGAGGTCCCTGATATCCCCACACCCGCCTCGAACATTTGCTTTGTCAAGATATGGGCGTTTTTTCTGCATTTTTTTTCTGTTTTACTTCTTATATGTCCTTACTATCTGAGTCACCCTTGAAGGGGAAGGGGGGGGGTACTTTTAGTGTGATTTGTGTTATTTTTTCATGTTTTTCTTATGGGGGATTTGTGGTGTGCGTTTTTGGATTTTTTTTTTTTTTTTGGATTTTTTTTTTTTTTCACAGGAAAGTTGGATATTATATATTTGTATCTGTAGAAATCAACTATGACTTTACAAGGTGTTTTTTTTATAAATTTTGTTTTTTTTTTGTTTCTGTTCGTGCCCCCCGCCAGCCATGGAGGGCCAGAGCACGATCTTAAGGGTTAAGAGGGAAGGGGGCACTGAGGTAGAGGTAATTTGAGAGTGTTCCCTCACTTCGTGCGGGACACGCTTAAGACATAAAAAAGAAGATATGTGAGACTTAATAATACCGAATTTAAATCACTATTAGGGTGTATACAGAGGATATAGTGACTCAGGGAATAGTTATGGTTAATAGCAACTAGAAGTGAGTAAGAGAGATCCTCCCAGGACCTAGCGTAAGTCTGAAGGGTTAAGATGGAGTTGAGGGGAGGGTAGATGTTTTGCAGAAGGGGGGGTGAGGGGGCCCCGGGGCCCTCAGGAAGGGAGATGGGAGAGGGGGGAGGGGAATCCATAGAGTGATAGGAGTAGAAGGCACAAGCAAGGGATCTGACCATGTAGCAATCAAGTCCCCTTTATCTGCGACCTGGCTCGGGGTAGTTTGACTAGATTGGGAGGCGTAAGAGGGGGTCTCTGGGGCCGGGGGGGGGGAGTAGGACATTGACATTATGTGAAGGGAGGTGATCGTCCGCCGAGTTAGAGCTCCTCTAGCTGGACACTTTAAATTTATAGTTTTACTGTCTGCCAGTGATAAGATAGGGACTACATCCTTACCACCACGGTAGGGGTGAGAGGGAGTAGAGCCCATTTTCTTAGCTCCAATTTTTGGAGCCCAGCCTTTTCTTCTTTTTTCTTCCCTCTTGTGTTCTTGAAGGAGAGTGTCCAGGTACAGTGGCTTGCTCGCGGGGTTTTGGGAACCACGGCCCCCTCAGTAGATAGCGCCTGGTTGCACTGGTTTAGATAACCATTAGAGGTGGGTAGGGGTAGTGGGTATTAAACTGTATATACATACTTGTGTGGGTGAAGGGGGGTTTCTTTTCCTGTCAAATTTTTTTATTTTTTTTTTTCGCATAGGTTGTGTGGCCGTAGGGGGCAGGGGACCGTTCCACAAAGGTGGCTGGAGGTGGGGCGACCCGGGGGGGGGGCAGCAGGTTGTAAGATTACAACCTATAATGTGAGGGGACTATCAACCCCACAGAAGCGTAGGAGACTTATGGGGGATCTAAAACGAGATGCTACACAAATAGCTTTCATTCAGGACACCTACTTCCGCAAAGATGCAGTACCAAAATTGTACAATAAAGACTTTCCATGGGTTTACCACGCTACATCCCCTATTGCTAAATCAAAGGGTGTGAGCATTTTAATATCAAGTGCTATGAATTGGACCCTGAAAGAAGAATTGGCTGACCCAATGGGTAGGTTCGTATTGGTGAAGGGGTGGATAGGACGGGTCGAGGTAACCCTCGTAAATGTCTATTTTCCCAACTATGAGCATGTAATGTTTTTAAAGAAAATGATTCCAGTTGTCTTGGAATTCCGGGAAGGGCACTTAGTGATGGGAGGTGACTTTAATTATGCCCCAGAACCTCTGTTGGATACCTCCAAAAGAAGCTCACATATGTCATTTGCTAAATTCCGAAGGCTACAAAAAGAGATCTCCCTCCTGGGCCTCATCGACCCATGGAGGTTGATGCACCCAGGGGAGAGAAATTACACTTTCTATTCTCCAATCCACAAGGCATATAGTAGGATAGACAGAATCCTGGTTACCCAGGCAGACCTGCCGTTAGTGACAGACTCAGATATCGGAGATTTTTCAATCTCTGACCATTTTCCGGTGTATGTGAGTATAGAGTGGGAATCAAAAAACTGTAGTCCAAGATCATGGCGCATAAATGAGGCCTTATTACAATCCTCGGAAATGGAGGGGAAGATAGATGAGGCGTTACATAACTACTTTTTGGAAAATACATCAGAGTCGCTCTCACCTTCCACGATCTGGGAAGCGCACAAGTGCGTGATAAGAGGGGTTCTGATACAGTTGGGTGCACAGCGTAAAAGAGAGCGAGAGGCGAAAATTAAAGAATATCTAACTAAAATTGAACATCTGAGTAGACAGCATAAGAGAACGCTTGCGGAAGTTCACTTGATCCCTCTCATGCGGGTAAGAGAGGAATTGAATCAGATACTTTTCCAAAAGACAGTACGAAATATGTTATGGTTGAAAAGACATCTGTATGAATATGCAAATAAACCAGGGGCGATGCTGGCACGAGCATTGAGGGGCCCAAAAAGACGAACTCAAATTTTACGTCTTAGAAATACAAAAGGTGGGGAGGTTCACACTTCAGCTGACATAGCAGAAGAGTTCTGCTCTTTCTATCGGTCACTATATAACCTACCGGAAATAGGGAGCAAGAAAAGTCCAGAAAAGGGGAAGCAGATAGAGGAGTATTTACGAGGCATGCGTACACTTTCAGAAGACCAAGACTTTGGAAGGCGAGATATCGGGGGAAGAGCTGGCCGCTGCGATTTCACAGACCAAGGCACATAAGGCACCTGGCCCAGATGGCTTTACTTTAAGTTATTACAAGAAATTTGGGGAACGTTTAAAGAACCCCCTACTATCACATTTCAATGAAGTGGGAAGAAGAGCGGCGTTCCCGTTGGATTCTTTATGGGCGCATATTACTCTAATACTTAAAGAGGAGAATGACCCCCTGTGTTGTGGCAGCTATCGCCCGATATCTTTGATAAATGTAGACACAAAACTATATGCAAGAATATTAGCAAATCGGCTCTTACCACATATGGCAGACTTGGTCCATTTCGACCAAGTGGGCTTTATTCCTACCTGGGAGGCCCGGGACAATACAATTCGAGCCATAGATTTAATACATCGGGCACGTACATCACGGAAGAAGATGGTTCTCTTCGCAGCAGATGCAGAAAAGGCCTTTGACAGGGGGCGTGGGATTTTATTCGGGCCACCCTGTCATACATAGGCCTGGGACCACAAATGCTGCAATTTATACTGGCACTTTATACGGTCCCTACGGCTGCGGTTAGGGTAAATGAATGGAGGTCGAGTTACTTCCCTATGTCTAATGGCACACGGCAGGGGTGCCCTCTATCCCCGCTTATATTCGTGTTGTGTCTGGAACCCCTATTGTGCAGAATTCGGAGTTCTCCGGATATAGCGGGAATCCAAAGCGGGGGGGAACAACATAAGGTGGCCGCGTTTGCGGATGACCTGCTGTTTTTTGCTACTAACCCTTCTCTTTCATTACCAAATATTCTAGATGCCCTGAAAACATACAGTGGGTTCTCTAATTATAAAATTAATGTAACTAAATCAGCGGCACTCAACATATCGTTATCTGACCAAGAAGAGAGAGCCCTTCGAACAGCGTTCCCGTTTCAATGGGCCTCAGATACGCTGAAATACTTAGGGATACAGTTAACGGCAGATCCCGCGGATCTCTATAGAAAGAATTACCTTCCGCTTGTAGGAAAGATTAAAGCAGATCTTAGAATATGGCAGCTGTTGGCAGTGACGTGGTTTGGGCGCTGTAGCGTTATTAAAATGAATGTGTTACCCCGTATTTTGTATTTAATGCAGACAATTCCAATAGCAGTTCCAAAAGAATTCTTTCAATCAATCAAGGGCATACTCCGCGCCTATATTTGGGCAAACAAATCCCCGAGAATTAAGATGCAGACGTTGGCCTTACCCAAAGTAAGAGGTGGGATTGAATTCCCAGATATCCTGAGATATTACAGGGCGGTCCATATAGTAAGGGTGGTAGACTGGCACTGCAATAAACTTACCAAACGATGGGTGGATTTAGAGAATGAGGAAACAGGTCAGCTAACCCCCCCCCAGCCCCATGGTCGGTGTTCGAATCAAAAGACGCTAGTCTCAAACATCCTACAGTGGGAGCGACTATAAAAGAAACTAAGAGAATTCAGTCGCATTGGAGGGTAGCCCCGGGTATATCTCAGATGACACCGATCTTGGGGAACCCGGATTTTCCCCCGGGGTGTATAAATGCCAGACTCCGTAGGTGGGCTCAGAATGGTAAAAGGCGCCTAGGTGATATATGGCAAAATGGGCCTATGCCCTCCCTAGAAGAACTTAGGACAGGTGCAGGAGAATCGCTAGATTATTTCAGCCTTTATCAGTTGTATAATTATATTAGATCATTTCGGGAGAAAGGGTATGCACCACGAGAGCTAACGGATCTGGAAAATATGTGTAGAACAAGTAACGCGACGGGCCATTTAAACTCAAGGTTCTATACACAATTGTCAGAAGATGAGGGAGACCAACAATTGCCGTTTATCCAAAAATGGGAGCAGGAGTTAAACACCGTGTGGTCAAAAGAGCAGATAAATAAGATCCTGAGATTAGTTCATCAATCGTCACTAGATTGTAAGATCCAAGAGACAGGGTATAAAATTCTAACCAGATGGTATAGAGTCCCATCACTATTACACAGAATAAAAGAGGCGGTCTCAGGAAAATGCTGGCGGTGTGGATTGGAGGATGGAAATATGGTACATATTTTTTGGGGATGTAAAAATGCGGCTATTTTGGAATAAGATAGCAGTGGCTATAAAACATATAGCCAACGTGGATATACTAGAGGACCCCGCGTTGTGCTTGCTGCATTTGACAGGAAGCTCAGTGCAGAGCTACAGGAAGTCCCTGACTCTGCGTCTGTTGAATGCAGCAAGGGCATGCATACCTATTTTCTGGAAACAGACAGTGATCCCAACTTACGAGTTGTGGTGTGGGAAGGTCAACGAGATTTTTAAGATGGAAGAACTGTCCGCCATATTGGGAAATTCAGAGGATCAAGTTAAGTTGAGATGGAGACCCTGGGTGCAATACTTGGAAGCCAATTCTTCTTAAAGGGAGTTTAAGAGAGGTTCACCGTGGGCGGAGCCTGGTCCAGGCTGCGGGGGGACGGTCCCCATTCCCCTTCTGGCGTACGGTAATATAGTATGGAATACATCTTCATACGAAGAAATGTTGGGAATGAGTGCATAAAAGTATAAAAACTTTCTTTTTTGTTTTTTTTTTTTTTTTGGTTTAATTGGGGGGAGGAGGGAGGGGAGGTAAGGGGGGTGGGGTTTGGTCAGATCATGACAATGTTTGTTTGAAATGTATGTATATATAAAAAATCACCAATAAAGATATAAATTAAAAAAAAATAACTAACTACACATTTGGTGTAAATCGACATTAGTAGAAAATAGTGTACTGTATATAAACTGTAATATAAGAGTCACATCAGCTTTCTTTTGCTTGGAAGGAAAATTCAGTTTACATGATCACATACATTGTCTATTGTAGATGTTGTTGGTTGTTCATGTGTTCCCCTCTTTACACACCTATATTAAAACCCTTACTTAGAACATTTACATTCATTAGTTTCTGGCAGTAAGGTTCACCTGGTTTTCAGAAATCATGTGCAAAACAGAGGATATGGAACGTGCAGAAACATAATCTTGCTTTATTCATACTGTAATAAGGCGAGCACAAATAAGACATTTAGACTCTCCAGCGTTTTTCCTCCTGGGGATAGCAATCCAATAAAAAGCCACTGCATAGTCAATATTTATAAAAGCAATTACCTCCATCTGCTTGTGAGGATATTGAATGAGGCATACTGCCACTTTAAGTTTCCTGTGCTGGGCTTTCATCAAGCGCAATGTGTAAACTCCAATATCCTGTACAAGGCGAGGGCTACAGTTTAGCAACTTGACTGTATTTCTGTGGAAGCCACATTAGCATTTCTGCAGCTTTGCTGTAAGAAAATGAGTCGTAGAAAGAAGCAGAATGATTGCATTTCATTATTTAAGAGGTCAAGAACTTTTCTCACCCTTAGCCTGCCAAGTTCTATGCTTTTGGAAGGAGTGCCACTCTTAAGGAATCTTTAGGATTATACAGCGCTGGTCAATATCAATATGAATTAAAAATAATTTAATTCGATGTAAAGTAATGTTTGGTTTACATTTTCATTCGCCATAATTGCCCTTTTAACAAATACCTGGTAATAATTTTTTTTTTCAAAAGTTTTCCAAATAACACAGTAAACCCCTTAATGCCTAAAGGTAAAATAAACATTAATGCCCGAACCCAGTTTTGCAACATATAGAGATCATATATTGGCAAGGCCCACCATCAAAAAAAATCACAAAATAAATTCTGCTACTCCTTGACCATGACACTAAACGAAATCAAGGAAAAAATATCCAAGGCACGCTGTGACTTTGATGTTCAGAGAGCTCAATGTCTCAGGTAAACCTGACCACCAGACAAGGCTACCCTAGAGTGCATACATAACAGGTCACCAAAAATAAATAAAAACAAAGCATGCACCAATGAAGAAGTTCCAAATGAAAGGATAAAAGAGTGCAAATTAATGGACTGGTTTAAAATAAAAAAACAGCCAACACGTTTTGGGGGTCAGAAAAAAAAACCCTTTCATCAGGGCTTCAGTTAAAATAAGGACTTTGAATGGACTTAAAAGAATGCTTTCCTGTGTGAATTTATGTAGGATCTATGTAGGGAAGTGAATTGCTGGATCAGGGGAGTTCCTGGTCAGCAGTATTTTTTGTGAGTTATCAAGATAAGAAATATATTTTGATTGCTCAACCAGATACTGCTGGCCAGTAACTCTCCTAATCCAGCAATTTGCTCCCCTACATACATTCAAACATGAAAGCCCTATTTTGAGTTCATTCAAGGCTCTAATTTTAACTGGAGCCCATTCAAAATGTATATGCTGCCTTAACTCAAAAGAATTGTACATGCATGAATCTAATCCTGGGGTCAAATAAGGTCTGAAAAGATTAATTGTAGCCACACCTCTAACATATCCTGATGTTTATTTGATATCCTAATAAAGTAATAAAGACATACTGATGTATGTGTGCTGTCTTCAGGAGCATCTGGAGCGTGTTGGGAAATGTTGTTTCCTGCACCACAAGGGGTGTTGTAATTTGTAATTTGTGTTCTTACTCTAGCCGTAGTGTAAATTCTTGATTTTTAGAAGCTGCTGGATAGAGTACGTAAAGTGTTACCAAACCCAGGACCCTGCATTCACTATATCTGGTCTCCCACAGTACACAGAACATGGAAAAAATAATTATTTTAGTAAATATAAACTGCTAAATACCTTTTATTATCAGCTGTATATATCAGTTCCTAGTAAAACTTGTAGGAGAAGTTTTCATTCTCCCCTAACCCTCTGTCTGGACAGTGCTGATTGGCCCTGTGCTAATCCCACAGTGAGTATAACAAGCATGCTTTACTTCATATACACACTGTAGTGTATTAACACAGACAAGCTGTACAGGTTGCTTCTTTATTCACTGCACATCAGCATGCAACTAACTTCAGCCACACCCAGCTCCCAGACATATACATAATTGTAACATTTTGCAGACAGCAACTTAACCCGTTGCTTACCATACTACATTCCCTCCTCTCTTTGAATAAAACATAACATGCACAACGTATTAATAAGATTAACAAAATGCATGGCTGAACAACTAAAAATTTAACCTATAAACTCCTGACTATACACATAGTCCTTAAGGTAGGCCGGTGGATTTGTTGCTCGTTTTTCTCTTGGCCATTCCGATGTGGATGGTTGTGGATTGAAGTCTGGATCACTGGCAGTATCATCACTACTCTTTGCCTGTTCGCCATCTTCCGATACTTGACCTTCTGACTCAATAAATTTCTTCACAAATGAGGAATTACGCACTTTTGTGTGTCCATCTAAATCCTCTAAAACCACTTGAGTACCTCTTTTCTCCTTTACAACATAAGGCTCAGGTTCAAAGGACGGAGCCAGTTTGTTAAACCGATCACTTTGAAGCAACACCTTATCACCCTGTTGAAGGCCACTAGGTTGACAATGGCGGCGGTGGTTTGCATACTGTTCAGCCCGGATCTTCCTTTCCTCATCAATATGCCGAAAAGGTTTCTGACTTGTAGAAGGACCCCCAATGTCTGGCAATTTTGTCCTGAATTTGCGACCACAAAGAAGTTCCGCAGGACTAACGCCAGTGACAGTATGCGGAGTTGTGCGATAAGCCAAAAGAAAACGCCACAGTTCCTTTTTCCAGTCTCTTCTCTCTAAATGAGCAATCCGCAAAGCTTTCAGCAAGGTTCGATTCTGGCGTTCCACTTCCCCGTTAGCCTGTGGCCAGTATGGAGTTGTACGATGATGTTCAATAGCATTTGATTTCAGATAATCCTGAAATTCCTGAGAAGTAAATTGGGCACCATTATCACTCACAATCCGTTTAGGCAACCCATGAGATGCAAAAATGCTCTCCAACCCCTCAATTACAGTTGATGATGTAGCTTTAGTGAGAACTACCACCTCTTGCCACCTTGAATAATAGTCCACAACAACTAAAAGATGGTGTCCAGATGGAATGTCGCACAGATCAATGGCTAAATCTTCCCATGGTCCCTCAGGTAGAACAGTGTGAGTTACTGGTTCTGGTTTAGGTTTGCTGCCCACCAACTGACATGCTCGACATGAAGAAACCAAACGTTCCACATCCTTGTTAATTCCTGGCCACCAGACTTTCTCACGTAATCTTTGTTTGGTGCGTACAATGCCTTGATGGCCCTCATGGGCTAAATGTAATGTACGTTTCCGTAAATCTTTAGGCATCACAATACGATTGCCACGTAGAACTAGTTGTCCTGCAATACTCAGCTCTTGTTTGATTCTGTGATAGCTTGGGTCACAATCCACCCAAACCCCTTGTCTTACACATTTTCTCAACCGAGCAATTTCCGGATCCACAGATGACAATTCTTCAACCCCCCGCGGTGTCAATGCCTGAGGCATGGCGTTAGTAGCCACAAAACGAATGTACTCTTCTGCCTGGTTATGAACAGGTGCAGAAGACTGAGGCAATCTGGAAAGTGCATCTGCCGCATTAGTCGGTCCAGGTCTGTACCGCACTGTAAAGCGATATGGTAACAATCTGAGAACCCATCTCTCAATTCTGGCGGATGGTTTTGAGCGTGGCGAATATATCACTTCCAGAGGCTTGTGGTCTGTGATGATTTCAAAATCAAGGCCGTAGAGATAGGTGTGAAACCTTTCACATCCCCAAACAACAGCCAAAGCTTCTTTCTCGGTCTGAGAATAACGTCTCTCTACATCAGTGAGGGATCTGCTTGCATACTGAATAGGCCTGTAATCGCCTGTGCATTGTCTCTGAACCAAGATGGCGCCTAACCCCACAGGGCTAGCATAGACAATAACTTGGGTGTGTGCAGTAGGATTGAAATAAGCCAAAGTTGTGGCGCAAGTCAGCCGTCTCTTAAGTTCATCAAATGCACCTTGTTCCAAAAAGCCCCACTTCCACGGGACTGCTTTGCGAGTCAACACTCTCAAAGGTTCACTGACAGTCGCCATATCTGGAATAAACTTGGCACAGTAATTCAGTAGCCCAAGAAAACTGCGTACTTCTGCAGGGTTTTCAGGATTTCTGGCATCAGACACAGCTTTAATTTTACAGTCCTCCGGACCAATGCCCCTGTCAGACAGCACATGGCCCATAAAAGTCATTTTATTCATTTGAAATGTGCATTTCTTCTCATTTAATGTTAACCCTTTCTCCTTCAAGCGATTTAGCACTGCACGGAGACGTTCGTCGTGCTCCTGTGTGTTTGTTCCCCACACAATTATATCATCAGAAATGTTATGCGTGCCTTCACAACCATGTAGCACTTGCTGAATCACATGTTGATAGGCCTCCGGTGCGGACGATACGCCAAACATCAACCTCTTGTATCTAAAAAGACCTTTATGGCTTGCAAATGTAGTGATGACTCTAGATGCTGGGGTCAATTCAATCTGATGATAACCCCATTTCAAATCCAGTTTACTGAAGACACTTGCCCCATTCATTGCATGCAGAACATCTTCAATAGTGGGAATTGGATGTCTCTCTCTCTGCACAGCTTGGTTAGCACATCTCATGTCCACACAAATCCGAATATCTGTGCCCTTTGGTACAACAACTAACGGCGATACCCACGGAGTGGGCCCTTCCACAGGTTCAATAATGTCAAGGTCTAGCAGCTCTGCCAGTTTGTGCTCAACAGGTGATCTCAGGCTATAAGGAAGTCTGCGTACTGGCTGTGCAATAGGCTTTACATGTGGATCAATGTGAAACTCCAACTGAAAATCCTTTAATTTTCCAAACCCAGAGAAGCAATCTTTAAATTCCTCTTTCAATGCAGAAATAGCATGAGACACCATATTCACTCTTGCGCTGCCTACATCACGGCCAATCTGTAACACCCCTAGTGCCATTGCGGTTTGACGACCAAGCAGAGGCGACCCTGTGCCATCTACAACATAGAATTCGGTCTGCAATGGAGGACCAGTCTCATGTGTTTGAACAGAGGTATAAAATTTGCCTTTAAGTTGCAGTGGTGTACTGGAGCCATAAGTATAAATCTGTTTAGTGGTGTTACACAATTTAAGGTGGTTTTCTCTGCTATTAAGACTGTGCCAAGAAGCCAAGTCCATAACATTGCATGTAGCTCCAGAGTCAATCAACACTGACACATCTGTATTTCCAATCTTAATGGTTAATGTCCCAGCTTGCAGAGAACACAGGGAGAATATAAATTCACAGTCAGGAGCACTCTCTTTATCCTCAGCTATAACATTTACTTGTGCAGATTGTCCTTTGGTTTTGCTATCTCTGGTTGTACTTCTACACACAGCTGCAAAATGACCTGTCTTTCCACAAGCAAAGCACATTTTATTCTGTACCACAGTGCAGTCATGACATGTGTGTCCCGCCCTGCCACATTTATTGCAGGTGATATGTAAAGTCCTTTGGAAAACTCTCTTTCCTACTCCAGATATTCCTATTATTATAGGTAGGTTTGGAGACTGTATTGACAGATGCAGTGTTCTTGGTTTCAATATGCAGAGCCTGGAGCTCAGACAGTTCAATGGCTCTTGCAATCTCCTGCAGACTAGTAAGTGTGAGACTAGGTTCTCTCAATAATCTCCTCCTGAGGTGCACAGATGTGCATTTCTCTATGACCTGATCTCTGATTATCTCCTCAGTTACAGTCCCAAAATCACAAGACTTTGCCAGATATTTCAGCCTAGTCACATAACTGGCTGTGGTTTCTCCCAGTTCTTGCACAGCCTGTCTAAACTTATATCTTTCATAGGGAATATTTTTCTTTGGCTCAAAGTACTCACTCAGTCTATTCATGGCTAGGGTTGAGCGGACACCTAGATGTCCGTGTTCGACGGGTTCGGCCGAACTTTAAAAAAAAGTCCGGGTCCGTGTCCCGGACTTTTACCGAACTTTTCCCGGACACCGAACCCCATTGAAGTCAATGGGGACCCGAACTTTAAGGCACTAAAATGGCTCTAAAACACCAAAGGAAAGGGCTAGAGTGCTGCAAATGGCAGCAAAACGTAATTAAGAGCATGGCAAGTGCTCTGCAAACAAATGTGGATAGGGAAATAACTTAAAACAACAAAAAAAAACAGAAAAATAAAACAATGTTCTTCTTCATCTCTGAAGGACGAGGCCCATATGGAGTAGGAGGGAGGTTGAGGTGGTGGTGGATGTGGCGGTGACATAGGCGTGCGCACAGGGTGTGCTGGGTGTGCCTGGGCACACCCTAATCACCTAGGGCACATAGCATTGCCAGTGAGGAGATGGGAAAGATCTCCCTGGGACCTGCTCTGCTCTATTTCTCCTTGCCTACAGGTACATGGCCCCGATACATTACTCTCCCTGCTGGCAAACACATGCATGTGTATTTCAACTTTGGGGTGCACACCTTAATGCAATAGGCTGCGCACACCTATGGGCGGTGTAGGTGGAAGCGGCGGTGGAGGAGGACCAGGGCCGGATTAACAGCATCATGGGCTTGGTGCTGAGGATTTTGAAGGGCCTTAAGGGCCGTGCCTTGCCATGCACCCAGAGGAGGAAGGGTGCAGCCATGCATGCCTAATTCAACATGGGATGCTGTCTCTGAAGCCCATAAACACATCCATGCATCGCCAACTGTCCCTCCTTGTCCGGCCTTCACGCTGTGTGGGGAGGTTCTGAGGGTGCTGCCTGGGGAAGCGAGCATAGAAGCCAGACTTCTGTGTTTACAAGTGACAGAAGAGCGGTAACAGTGAATATGGCCAACCCGGGGCCTATATAAAAGGTAGGGGCCTGGAGCTGCAGCTCCAATAGCCCCTACATTAATCTGGCCCTGAGGAGGAGGACGAGGTAGCCAACACTGCTTCTTTTCAAAAATTTTAAATGAGGGTACACCCCAAAAGAGTGAGAAAGAGCAAAAATGGAACAATGGGTGGGTAAGGTCGGTATCCATTGCTATTCTGCATAAGGTACGGAAAAGTCCCGTGGGATCCATGCCTGGTTCATTTTAATGAACGTGAGCTTGTCCACATTGTCTCTGGACAGGCGGCTGCGCTTGTCTGTTATAACGCCCCCAGCCGTGCTAAATACCCGTTCAGATAATACACTGGCTGCAGGGCACGCCAGCACCTCCAAGGCGTAAAGGGCAAGCTCAGGCCATGTGCCCAATTTGGAGACCCAGAAGTTGAAGGGGGCAGACCCGTCATTCACTACATGTAGGCGTGTGCACACATACTGCTCCACCATGTTGGTAAAATGCTGCCTCCTGCTAAGACGTTCCATCTGAGCTGCTGGTGCTGCTGTTTGTTGTGGCGTGCTGACAAAGCTTTTCCACATTTCGGCCATGCTAACCCTGCCTTCTGAGGTGCTGGCGGTGCCCTGGTTGCGTTGGCGACCTCCTCCTCCTCCTCCTCTGCCTTGTGCTTCCACTGTGGCCCCGCTGTCAGATGGGAATGCCAGCAGCATGGCGTCTACCAGCGTGCGCTTGTACTCGCGCATCTTGCGATCGCGCTCCAGTGAATGAACCCCAACAACTTGGAAAGGTGGATCTCTCTCACACGTACCAACACAGACTATCCCCCAATTTAACTGATCCCCAAAGGTTTTTGATTAAATAGCGGAATAGAAAATATGATCCAAAAAAAGTGTATGTATATCACACGTACACAACCACACTAGGCCCCAATTACTATTGTTTGTACCCCTAAAAGGCTAGATGAGGAGTAGGGGGGGTATGGAACAGGCAGCACCCTCAAATCTTCAGAAGTATGAGATGAACCCCAAAAACTTGGAAAGGTGGATCTCTCTCACACGTACCAACACAGACTATCCCCCAATTTAACTGATCCCCAAAGGTTTTTGATTAAATAGCGGAATAGAAAATATGATCCAAAAAAAGTGTATGTATATCACACGTACACAACCACACTAGGCCCCAATTACTATTGTTTGTACCCCTAAAAGGCTAGATGAGGAGTAGGGGGGGGTATGGAACAGGCAGCACCCTCAAACCTTCAGAAGTATGAGATGAACCCCAACAACTTGGAAAGGTGGATCTCTCTCACACGTACCAACACAGACTATCCCCCAATTTAACTGATCCCCAAAGGTTTTTGATTAAATAGCGGAATAGAAAATATGATCCAAAAAAAGTGTATGTATATCACACGTACACAACCACACTAGGCCCCAATTACTATTGTTTGTACCCCTAAAAGGCTAGATGAGGAGTAGGGGGGGTATGGAACAGGCAGCACCCTCAAACCTTCAGAAGTATGAGATGAACCCCAAAAACTTGGAAAGGTGGATCTCTCTCACACGTACCAACACAGACTATCCCCCAATTTAACTGATCCCCAAAGGTTTTTGATTAAATAGCGGAATAGAAAATATGATCCAAAAAAAGTGTATGTATATCACACGTACACAACCACACTAGGCCCCAATTACTATTGTTTGTACCCCTAAAAGGCTAGGAGTAGGGGGAGTATGGAACAGGCAGCACCCTCAAACCTTCAGAAGTATGAGATGAACCCCAACAACTTGGAAAGGTGGATCTCTCTCACACGTACCAACACAGACTATCCCCCAATTTAACTGATCCCCAAAGGTTTTTGATTAAATAGCGGAATAGAAAATATGATCCAAAAAAAGTGTATGTATATCACACGTACACAACCACACTAGGCCCCAATTACTATTGTTTGTACCCCTAAAAGGCTAGATGAGGAGTAGGGGGAGTATGGAACAGGCAGCACCCTCAAACCTTCAGAAGTATGAGATGAACCCCAACAACTTGGAAAGGTGGATCTCTCTCACACGTACCAACACAGACTATCCCCCAATTTAACTGATCCCCAAAGGTTTTTGATTAAATAGCGGAATAGAAAATATGATCCAAAAAAAGTGTATGTATATCACACGTACACAACCACACTAGGCCCCAATTACTATTGTTTGTACCCCTAAAAGGCTAGATGAGGAGTAGGGGGGGTATGGAACAGGCAGCACCCTCAAACCTTCAGAAGTATGAGATGAACCCCAACAACTTGGAAAGGTGGAACTCTCTCACACGTACCAACACAGACTATCCCCCAATTTAACTGATCCCCAAAGGTTTTTGATTAAATAGCGGAATAGAAAATATGATCCAAAAAAAGTGTATGTATATCACACGTACACAACCACACTAGGCCCCAATTACTATTGTTTGTACCCCTAAAAGGCTAGATGAGGAGTAGGGGGGGTATGGAACAGGCAGCACCCTCAAACCTTCAGAAGTATGAGATGAACCCCAACAACTTGGAAAGGTGGATCTCTCTCACACGTACCAACACAGACTATCCCCCAATTTAACTGATCCCCAAAGGTTTTTGATTAAATAGCGGAATAGAAAATATGATCCAAAAAAAGTGTATGTATATCACACGTACACAACCACACTAGGCCCCAATTACTATTGTTTGTACCCCTAAAAGGCTAGATGAGGAGTAGGGGGGGTATGGAACAGGCAGCACCCTCAAACCTTCAGAAGTATGAGATGAACCCCAAAAACTTGGAAAGGTGGATCTCTCTCACACGTACCAACACAGACTATCCCCCAATTTAACTGATCCCCAAAGGTTTTTGATTAAATAGCGGAATAGAAAATATGATCCAAAAAAAGTGTATGTATATCACACGTACACAACCACACTAGGCCCCAATTACTATTGTTTGTACCCCTAAAAGGCTAGGAGTAGGGGGAGTATGGAACAGGCAGCACCCTCAAACCTTCAGAAGTATGAGATGAACCCCAACAACTTGGAAAGGTGGATCTCTCTCACACGTACCAACACAGACTATCCCCCAATTTAACTGATCCCCAAAGGTTTTTGATTAAATAGCGGAATAGAAAATATGATCCAAAAAAAGTGTATGTATATCACACGTACACAACCACACTAGGCCCCAATTACTATTGTTTGTACCCCTAAAAGGCTAGATGAGGAGTAGGGGGAGTATGGAACAGGCAGCACCCTCAAACCTTCAGAAGTATGAGATGAACCCCAACAACTTGGAAAGGTGGATCTCTCTCACACGTACCAACACAGACTATCCCCCAATTTAACTGATCCCCAAAGGTTTTTGATTAAATAGCGGAATAGAAAATATGATCCAAAAAAAGTGTATGTATATCACACGTACACAACCACACTAGGCCCCAATTACTATTGTTTGTACCCCTAAAAGGCTAGATGAGGAGTAGGGGGGGTATGGAACAGGCAGCACCCTCAAACCTTCAGAAGTATGAGATGAACCCCAACAACTTGGAAAGGTGGATCTCTCTCACACGTACCAACACAGACTATCCCCCAATTTAACTGATCCCCAAAGGTTTTTGATTAAATAGCGGAATAGAAAATATGATCCAAAAAAAGTGTATGTATATCACACGTACACAACCACACTAGGCCCCAATTACTATTGTTTGTACCCCTAAAAGGCTAGATGAGGAGTAGGGGGGGTATGGAACAGGCAGCACCCTCAAATCTTCAGAAGTATGAGATGAACCCCAAAAACTTGGAAAGGTGGATCTCTCTCACACGTACCAACACAGACTATCCCCCAATTTAACTGATCCCCAAAGGTTTTTGATTAAATAGCGGAATAGAAAATATGATCCAAAAAAAGTGTATGTATATCACACGTACACAACCACACTAGGCCCCAATTACTATTGTTTGTACCCCTAAAAGGCTAGATGAGGAGTAGGGGGGGTATGGAACAGGCAGCACCCTCAAACCTTCAGAAGTATGAGATGAACCCCAACAACTTGGAAAGGTGGATCTCTCTCACACGTACCAACACAGACTATCCCCCAATTTAACTGATCCCCAAAGGTTTTTGATTAAATAGCGGAATAGAAAATATGATCCAAAAAAAGTGTATGTATATCACACGTACACAACCACACTGGGCCCCAATTACTATTGTTTGTACCCCTAAAAGGCTAGATGAGGAGTAGGGGGAGTATGGAACAGGCAGCACCCTCAAACCTTCAGAAGTATGAGATGAACCCCAACAACTTGGAAAGGTGGATCTCTCTCACACGTACCAACACAGACTATCCCCCAATTTAACTGATCCCCAAAGGTTTTTGATTAAATAGCGGAATAGAAAATATGATCCAAAAAAAGTGTATGTATATCACACGTACACAACCACACTGGGCCCCAATTACTATTGTTTGTACCCCTAAAAGGCTAGATGAGGAGTAGGGGAGTATGGAACAGGCAGCACCCTCAAACCTTCAGAAGTATGAGATGAACCCCAACAACTTGGAAAGGTGGATCTCTCTCACACGTACCAACACAGACTATCCCCCAATTTAACTGATCCCCAAAGGTTTTTGATTAAATAGCGGAATAGAAAATATGATCCAAAAAAAGTGTATGTATATCACACGTACACAACCACACTAGGCCCCAATTACTATTGTTTGTACCCCTAAAAGGCTAGATGAGGAGTAGGGGGGGTATGGAACAGGCAGCACCCTCAAACCTTCAGAAGTATGAGATGAACCCCAACAACTTGGAAAGGTGGATCTCTCTCACACGTACCAACACAGACTATCCCCCAATTTAACTGATCCCCAAAGGTTTTTGATTAAATAGCGGAATAGAAAATATGATCCAAAAAAAGTGTATGTATATCACACGTACACAACCACACTAGGCCCCAATTACTATTGTTTGTACCCCTAAAAGGCTAGGAGTAGGGGGAGTATGGAACAGGCAGCACCCTCAAACCTTCAGAAGTATGAGATGAACCCCAACAACTTGGAAAGGTGGATCTCTCTCACACGTACCAACACAGACTATCCCCCAATTTAACTGATCCCCAAAGGTTTTTGATTAAATAGCGGAATAGAAAATATGATCCAAAAAAAGTGTATGTATATCACACGTACACAACCACACTAGGCCCCAATTACTATTGTTTGTACCCCTAAAAGGCTAGATGAGGAGTAGGGGGAGTATGGAACAGGCAGCACCCTCAAATCTTCAGAAGTATGAGATTGTGTTCACTGTACCCCACAAAGATTGAGTTCACTGCACCCCACAATGATTGTGTTCACTGCACCCCACAAAGATTGTGTTCACTGCACCTCACAAAGATTGTGTTCACTGTACCCCCCAAAGATTGTGTTCACTGCACCCCACAAAGATTCTGTTCACTGTACCCCACAAAGATTGTGTTCACTGCACCCTAAAAGGATGTTGTTCACTGCACCCCACAAAGATTGTGTTCACTGCACCCTAAAAGGATGTTGTTCACTGCACCCCAAAAAGATTGTGTTCACTGTACCCCCCCAAAGATTGTGTTCACTGCACCCCACAAAGATTGTGTTCACTGCACCCCAAAAAGATTGTGTTCACTGTACCCCCCAAAGATTGTGTTCACTGCACCCCAAAAAGATTGTGTTCACTGTACCCCCCAAAGATTGTGTTCACTGCACCCCACAAAGATTCTGTTCACTGTACCCCACAAAGATTGTGTTCACTGCACCCCAAAAAGATTGTGTTCACTGTACCCCCCCAAAGATTGTGTTCACTGCACCCCACAAAGATTCTGTTCACTGCACCCCACAAAGGATTTTGTTCACTGCACCCCAAAAAGATTGTGTTCACTGCACCCCAAAAAGGATTTTGATCACTGCACCCCAAAAAGGATGTTGTTCACTGCACCCCAAAAATGATTTTGTTCACTCCACCCCAAAAAGATTGTGTTCACTGCACCCCACAAAGATTGTGTTCACTGCACCCCAAAAAGATTGTGTTCACTGTACCCCCCAAAGATTGTGTTCACTGCACCCCACAAAGATTCTGTTCACTGTACCCCACAAAGATTGTGTTCACTGCACCCCAAAAAGATTGTGTTCACTGCACCCCAAAAAGGATGTTGTTCACTGCACCCCAAAAAGGATGTTGTTCACTCCACCCCAAAAAGATTGTGTTCACTGCACCCCACAAAGATTGTGTTCACTGCACCCCAAAAAGATTGTGTTCACTGCACCCCAAAAATGATTTTGTTCACTGCACCCCAAAAAGGATTTTGTTCACTGCACCCCAAAAAGGATGTTGTTCACTCCACCCCAAAAAGATTGTGTTCACTGCACCCCAAAAAAATTGTGTTCACTGCACCCCACAAAGGATTTTGTTCACTGCACCCCAAAAAGATTGTGTTCACTGCACCCCAAAAAGGATGTTGTTCACTGCACCCCAAAAAGGATTTTGTTCACTGCACCCCAAAAAGATTGTGTTCACTGCACCCCACAAAGGATTTTGTTCACTGCACCCCACAAAGATTGTGTTCACTGCACACCAAAAAGGATTGTGTTCACTGCACCCCAAAAAGATTTTGTTCACTGCACCCCAAAAAGATTGTGTTCACTGCAGCCCAAAAAGATTGTGTTCACTGCAGCCCAAAAAGATTGTGTTCACTGCAGCCCAAAAAGATTGTGTTCACTGCAGCTCACACACAGAAAAATGGATGTGGATCACTGACACCTGCCTATCTCCAATCCCACACCACACAGCAATATCGATTGTAGTTTGTAGAACACAGTTTCCCTAAAATTCAGCAGACTCTGTCCCTAACAGGATTGAGAAGAGATCGTAGATCAGGATTGAGTGCAGATTCACCCCACCCCCCACACAGCAATATCGATTGTAGTTTGTAGAAGACACTGACCCTATAATTCAGCAGACTCTATCCCTAAAATGCCTACAACTCGCCCTGCCTAAACACTCCGACCTGTCCCTCAATTCTATCCGGACACAAATGGTTTTTTCCTGCCTATCTTTCCCTAATCAGCAGCCAGCACATTGATGTGTGCTCTGTCCCTTAGCTAAGCAGCAGAATGACGCTGCTGCGGCGGCTGCCTCGAACTTATAAAGACTTGGTCACATGCTTCAGACGGCCAATCACAGCTACTAAGACATTTGCAGGCATGGCTGGGATGGCTTAAGGCACACCAGTTAAACGATTGTTGATTGGCTGTTGAAAGCCCGCCATGAAAAGAGCGCCAAAGCATGCAAAACCCGGAAATAAAACGACCGAACACGGATTTTTACCCGAACATACAGTAAAGTGTCCGTGTCCGTGTTCGGGTAAAAAAAATCCAATTATTCGGTACGAACACGAATAATACAGTCCGTGTTCGCTCAACACTATTCATGGCTGTCTCATAGTCTGAATCTTCCCCTGTTGCTCCCAGGGTTTCAAAAATGTCCTGAACTTGTGATCCAGCTAGATGCAGCAGCATGGCTCTCTTCTGAGCAGGTGCAGTCACTCCTGTGGCTATAACATAGAGCTGAAATCCCTTCTTCCACTTGTCCCAGCGCTGTGAGAGACTAGTGTGGTCTCCAGACACATCAAACGGTCCGATAGCCGGTAAATCCAGAAAGCTAGCCATCCTCGTCGACAAAATGTAGTGTATTAACACAGACAAGCTGTACAGGTTGCTTCTTTATTCACTGCACATCAGCATGCAACTAACTTCAGCCACACCCAGCTCCCAGACATATACATAATTGTAACATTTTGCAGACAGCAACTTAACCCGTTGCTTACCATACTACACACACTGATTTTACTGTTGTGGGTTTACTAACACCGTAACTGTTCCTTGTCATCCTGGTCAATACACATTTTACATGGGAACAGGTGCAAGCAAAAGCCCCGTACACACGTACCGAATGTCGGCCGAATGATCGGCCGTCTTTTGTCCGGTGCTGTCCTGTCGGCTGAAAAGTGCAAAAGACTGCACACAAATTTTTGTCGGCCAACAACAGCCGACTGCAGAAGTGATGTCATGTGATGGTTAACTTTCCGTGTGTTTTTTCTTTCCTGAGCATGCCCAGTCTTGCTAATCTGCTGTTTGTCGGCCGAATTCTGTACTGACTGGCGAACAATCGGCCGTTCTGGTGACGGCCAACAAAAATTTTATAGCCTGCACACCCGATTCTGTTCGGCAGAAAAGTCGCTGTCGGTTGTCGGAAGCATCATACTAACAAGCTGACAATAGGCCGATCGTTCGGCAGCCGAATATTTACGGCCGACAATCGGTATGTGTGTACGGGGCTAAAGCCAAACAATGAGTGGGTAGATATGGAACACTAAAATGAATTTTTGGTATGCTTGCCTGATGAAACAGTTAAACAAGAAAAATAAAAAATAACATATAACATATAACTTGCTGCTTGATCACATAATAATAATGAAATACTTTAAAATTCCATATTTGTTTGTGAGCTGTTGTAAACACAGAAATGCAGGGAAAAACCTTTGTGACATTCAGTATCTATGATTATGATTACTGTTCTTTTCAAACACACTTCAGGCTTATTCACCAAAATTCTGAGGAGGAATGATAAAAAAGCAAAATTAAGTACTTTGTTTACTGAACTCTCAGCAGTGTGTCAGAATAAAGCTGTTTTTATCTAATGGGCTGATGTGTGCCCTTTATTCTGCTCCCGCATGCCAAGAGAACATGGCAGGATAATTAATTTATTACAACCTACGCAAGATGTCAAAAATGCATTGTACAGAGAGAACCTTCTGTAGACCTGAGCAGCATTTACACTGGGTGGGTTTTGTTCTTGTTCTCCTTACAATTAACTTTCTTGACTTTGATGTGCTTGAGTAATCAGTGCTTTGCTAAGACAGGTTGCATATTTTCTATTAGTCTGTTTTTCTTTTACTTGAGTGCTTCCACAGCATTTTTCAAACCTGTGATAACATAATAACCCATTCAGTAGCAGTTTTCTAATATTCTATTATTTGTTAATATCTGAAAAAAAAAAAATTGATCTTTTGTTTGCTCAGGAGACCTGTGTTTAGTTTAACCTCCTCCCACCCGGTCACTGCGCACATACGGCCGAGTGGGCGCTTCCTCCTTCTGAGTGGATGTTCCTGAACATCCTTCAGAAGGAGGGAGATAGCATGGCCGTGTGCTCATGCAGCTGCGTGATCCCGGTGTGCCTATTTCCCCCAGACACAGTGCAACACCGCTCGGCAGGAGGGCTCTTGATTGGCCCTCCTGATCACTGAAGCTGACTGCATGGGCGGTTAACCAGAGCTAAAGCTCCACACATTTTTTTTTTTTCATTTTGGATAGAGTAAGGAAGGATTATAAATAGTGATGGGCCGAACACCCCCCTGTTAGGCTCACACCAGGACATCTCAAACAGGGAAAAAGTTCTAGCAACCATTCAAACCCTATTAAAATCTATGGGACACGGACATGAAAAATTAAAAGTCCTAATTTTAAAGGTTTGTATGCAAGGTATTGCTATAAAAAGTGTATGAGGGTCTGGTTACTGCCCTGGAGGACATGTATCAAGAGCAGTGATTTTAATAATGCTTAAAGTGAAACAATAAAAATGAAAAAATCCTTTAAATATCATGCCTGGGGGGTCCTCTTAATGTGCCTGTAAAGTGGCACATTTGTACTATGTATGTAGCCTGCTGCAGCAATACTAACATTTCTAAAGGAAAAAATTTCATTTAGACTTGCTCGCGGCTGTAATGTATTGTCGGCTGCCGGCAATACAGATAAAAAAATGAAAAAAAATGGCGCAGGGTCCCCCCCCCCCCAGTCCATACCAGGCCCTTTGGGTCTGGGACGGATTTTAAGGGGAACCCTATGCCAAAATTGAAAAGAAAAAAAACGGAATGGGCCCCCCTCCCCAAAATCCATACCACACCCTTATCCGAGAAAGCAGCCTGGCTGGCAAGGACGGGGGGGGGGGGGGGACAAGCGAGCGCCCCTCCTCCTGAACCATACCAGGCCGCTTGCCCTCAACATGGGGAGGGTGCTCCCCAAAGCAACTTGTCCCCATGTTGATGGGGATAAGAGCCTCTTCCCGACAACCCTGGGCTGTGGTTGTGGGGGTCTGTGGGTGGGGGGCTTATCAAAATCCCCCAGATCCCGGCCCCTCATGTGAATCGGGTACATCTTACCCCTACCCATTCACCAAAAAAGTGTACAAAAAAAAATAAACACAAAAGGCAGTTTTTGACAAGTCCTTTATTAAAAAGAAAAATAGCGTCCCCCTGATGTAAATCCATCATCAACCATGTCGCTCGCCACACACGAAAAATAGAAAAAAAAAAAGACGCCCCTGCCTCTTCAGACGCCTCCCGGCTAATGAGCCGCATGACATCTCTTTTATAGGCAAGGGGCAGGGACACCCGGTTACATCACCCGGTGGCACCGCCTCTTCTGACGTCACCCGATGTACCCGATATCCATTCTCATAGGGGGGGGCAGGATCTGGGGGCTCCCTTGTTTAAGGGGGCTTCCAGATTCCGATAAGCCCCCCACCCGCAGACCCCCACGACCATAGCCCAGTGTTGTTGGGAAGAGGCTCTTGTCCCCATCAACATGGGGACAAGGTGCTTTGGGGGGCACCCCAAAGCCCCCTCCCAATGTTAAGGGCAAGCGGCCTGGTATGGTTCAGGAGGGGGGGGGCTCGCCAGCCAGGCTGCTTGCTCAGATAAGGGCCTGGTATGGATTTTGGGGGGACCCCACGCCGTTTTTTTTTTCAATTTTGGTGTGGTGTTCCCCTTAAAATCTGTACCAGACCCAAAGGACATGGTATAGATTGTGGGGAGGGGGGGAGCCCACGCCGTTTAAAAAAAAAATTGGCGTGGAGTTCCCCTTAAAATCTACATCAGACCCAAAGTGCCTATTATAGATTTTGGGGGGACCCCATGCCGTTTTTTTTTTTTTTAATTCGGTCATAGAGTTCCCCTTAACCAATTAAATACAGGGCACCATCAACCCCTTCCTGCCTGGACCAATTTTCAGCTTTCAGTGCTCATTGGCGTCTATGGGAAATCTCGGTCCGCCTGACATGGCAGTGCTCCCTGTCTTTAACATTTGCGTCTATGGGAAATCTCGGTCTGCTTGACATGGCACTGCTCCCTATCTATAACATTGGTGTCTATAGAAAATTGTTGGTCAGTTTGGCATGGCACTGCTCACAAACTATAAGTGACAGGGACACAAAACATGGGGAGCACTGAGAAGGGACCCAGGACAAGAACATATCTGTACATTATAAAAGTGGGGTATGCCTGTTCACTACACTGACTGCACTAAACTAACTCAACTCACTGTCCACAAACTACCTGTCTAACCTCTATTATCACACACTATACAGGGCTGCCATGTAAGCAGCAGCCTTATGTAGTGTGGGGAGTGTACTTAGGCCCTGAGCCATGATTGGCTAAAGGCAGCCTGCCTTTGACCAATCATGGCTCTGACAGAACACTGTGCTGTGATTGGCCAAAGCATACAGGCCATGTACATGCTTTAGCCAATCATCAGTAATTTATTCACTGCACCAGCGCAGTGCATTATGGGGCAATCATAGGTGGGCGAACTTCCCACCGAGCACCCATTTGTTTGTGTGTTCATCGAACGCAATATCAAGGCCATCCCTAATTATAAACTCGGTCAATGTTTTGCCATTTGAGGCCCATTGGGAAGATTTCCCTTCACTTCCTGTCCCATAGCCAAACTAGGAAGTCAGAGGAAAGCACTCCAAAGTAAGGGAAATCCCTAATTGTCAATGGGATTACCAGAGCAAGTGTCAATATAGGAAGATTTCATCTCTACTCTTGTCCCGGAGACAGCTCAAAATTTGCCATTTTCTTTTACTTTAATTCCCACTGATAATAGTCAATGGGGCAAATATAGAGGGTGAATCTCCATAAGTAAGCAATAAAAATCTGACTGGTATTCTGTTTCCACCCCACTCTATCCAATTCTAAGTGTGTATAGGTTTTGGGACATAATGTGAAAAATCTTATGAAACAATAAATACAGTGAAAGGAAATCTCATTTTATTTTGTGAATTCTGTAATTTTTTAAAATACTGTTGGTATGTGGTCTTGAGTCTAGGAAAACAATTAGACTGCTAATTTTTAAGGTTCCTAATAAAAACCCATTTGGAGAAAATATGTAAGCTGTCATTGCTAAACTACCCTTCTGAAACTGCTAGTTGCCTGGCTGTTATGTTGCCTAAATAGCTTTAATAATTTCTAAGCCACTAACCTGATGTGATGAGTTCAAACTGTCCTTTGACTCTACTAGCTGCAAGTTTGTCCCAGGCTGTTCACTTAGAAAGGTGAATGTTTCCACTCTGGATACTCTCTGAAAAATGACAGCCTTCCATGGCAGTTAATGGCTCCAGTGCTAGGGAAAAGGCAAGGGATTAAAGGACGGCCTTGCCTAGTACCTCCAGAGAATTGTCTCCCAGAGATCCCCATTAATACACAATTAAGCATGGGGTACAAAGAATTAGGTCTGTACACATTTAATAAAACACTTCACAAGCCTTAACCATACCTCCCAACTTTTGAACTTCGCAATGAGGGACACTGAAAGAGAAACAAAATCTGTGGCAAATTGTGGGTGTGGCCAATTGCTCGGCAGTGGGAGGGGCTTAAGGGATAGGGTAAACAAAACCCAGACTTCCTAGTACTCATACAATATGCTTTGATTGTTCAACCTACCTTACAGAAGAACTTCATTAAAATAGTCAGAGACTGCATAGCAACCAGCAACTGTTGAGACAATGAAGACTTTGGTGAGAAGTATATAATGTACAGTATTGTGTATATAGTGCAGGAGAGTGTAATGTACAAAATGCAGGAGACAGGAGTATGTAATGTACAGAATGCAGGAGACAGGAGTATGTAATGTACAGAATGCAGGGGTCGGACTCTGCACCATCCACCCCCCCAGCTCTATACACCCCAAATGCCCACCCAGCTCCATACACCCCCCCATCCACCCCAAATGCCCCCAGCATCTCTATCCACCTCAAATGCCCACCCTAGCTCCATCCACCCCAAATGCCCACCTTAGCACTATCTATCCCAAACACCCATCAAACCTCCAAACACTCCAAATGCCCACCCCAGCTCCATCCATCCCCCCAATCCAGCTCCATTCACCCCATATGCCCACCCCAGCTCCATTCACCCCATATGCCCACCCCAGCTCCATCCACCCCAAATGCCCCCAGCTCCATCCAACCCAAATGCCCCCTTTTGGGGGGCACAAACAGAAAAATGTAATAGGCATTGCTTTGCGGCAAAAAACGCTGTTAAAAATTGCGTGACTTTGAGGTCACAAAAGTGTGAAAGGGGCCTTCAGTAATCAAGGTAGAGTGTGCCCCCTTCAATGCAGAGTGACCAGCATGCCATGCCCCCCTTCAATGTAGAGAGACCAGCTTGCCCCCTTTCAAAGCAGAATGACCAGCATGCCCCCTTTCAATGCAGAATGACCAGCGTGCCCCCTTCAATGCAGAATGACCAGTGTGCCCCCTGTCAATGCAGAATGACCAATGTTCCCCCTTTCAATGCAGAATGACTAGCATGCCCCCTTTCAATGCAGAATGACCAGCGTGCCCCCTTTCAATGCAGAGAGACCAGCGTGCCCCCTTCAATGCAGAGTGAGCAGCGTGCCCCCTTCAATGCAGAGTGACCAGCATGACCCCTTAATGCAGAATGACCAGCGTGACCCCTTTAATGCAGAATGACCAGCGTGACCCCTTTAATACAGAATGACCAGCATGACCCCTTAATGCAGAATAACCAGTGTGACCCCTTTAATGCAGAATGACCAGCGTGATCCCTTTAATGCAGAAAGACCAGTGTGACCCCTTAATGCAGAATGACCAGCGTGACCCCTTAATGCAGAATGACCAGCGTGACCCCTTAATGCAGAATGACCAGCGTGCCGTGCCCCCCCACCCGAGACCAGTGCACTTACCTGCAGCGGCTTCTCCTCTGTCCCCCGGCGTCTCCTCGAGTCCTTCTGCCTCCTCCTCGGCCAGTGGCATGGTTTTGCCTTTCAGCCAATCAGGAAGACCCGCTTCCTGATTGGCCAGGAGGAGGATCTGTGTGACAATAGCAAATTTTCATTCGCTATTGTCACACAATGGGTGGACTCGGGGTGCACTGCTCTGCACCCCGGGTCCACCCTTCTGATCGGGAGCCGAAGACGAGGGCGGAGCTGGGAGGAGGAGGGGGCGGCAGCAGAGATGGATGGGAGACATTATCGGAGACATTATCTGACAGGACACCGGCAGCCAGATTTTCCAGGACTTCAGCCCAGCTCCGCGGGACCCCGAGACCCCATTCAAATTGTGGGACAGTCCCGCAGATTCCGGGACGGTTGGGAGGTATGGGAGTGTGTTATGTACAGAGAAGAGGGTTCAGGAGTGTGTTATGTACAGAGAAGAGGGTTCAGGAGTAGGGATAATCGAACTTTTTAAAGTTCGACCGGGTAAAATGGGCGTTTTTGCTGCAGGCGTTTATTGGGCATTTTTTGGGCGTCTTTGGAGGCAGGCATAACATCTGAACTTCTGTATAGGGGTATATATACACACACACATATATGTATATATACACATACACACATACAGGTGTGATAGGAGCGGAACCCCATCCCTGCAAATAATTTCATTAGCGCAGGGATGGGGTTCCGCTACTTTTACACCTATATGTGTGTATGTGTATATATACATATATGTGTGTGTGTGTGTATATATACCCCTACACAGAAGTTCAGATGTCATGCCTGCCTCCAAAGACGTCAACAAAAAAGCCCAATAAACGGCTGAAACAAAAACGCCCAGGTGTGAAAGTAGCGGAGCCCCATCCCTGCTCTACTGCAATTCTAAGACATACAATCTTTTTTCTTTGGTGGTCACCCTGACATGGATGAATTCGGTCACCCTGGCATACAAGGAGCGGAGCCCCATCCCTGCTCTACTGCAATTCTAAGAAAAATTATCTTTTTCTTATGGCGGTCACCCTGACATGGATGAATTTGGTCACCCTGGCATACAAGGAACGGAGCCCCATCCCTGCTCTACTATTAATTCTAATAAAAATTATCTTTTTCTTATGGCGGTCACCCTGACATGGTTGAGTTCTGTCACCCTGGCATAGCAGTCAGAGTCAGTTCACCCTACACTACACTACGGTCACCCTGACACTTAACACTTTCCCTACAGAAACTAGATTATTGAATCTAACTATAGTGGTATATAGTACCCTAACTACACTAGATATCCCTTTCCTCACACTAATAATTGCTAAATTACACTTTTGCAGCAGGAGTAACAGAACTGCTTCCACTCTCTTCCACAGCCCCTGTATTACAGTGCTAGAGATTTGGCGGGGCTATGTTATATACTGGGGGGGGCGTATTCACTACTGATTGGCCTCTGGACCCCCTAGTCACTCCAATCACATTCGTAGCATACTCCTGCCCCCTCAATTGGCTTTTATTGATGTTTCTGGTCCAATCACAGGCTTTTAAAGCCCAGTTCCTGTCCCATTGCATTTTGGTCGGTTCTGGTTGCTGAATTCCAAACTTTTTCTGCAAAAAGTTCGGAATTCGGTCGAATTTCGAACATTCAATGTTCGGGTTGAACCAATGGTCGACCCGAATCGTTCGATCATACCTATTCAGGAGCCTGTTATGTACAGAGAAGAGGGTTCAGGAGCCTGTTATGTACAGAGAAGAGGGTTCAGGAGCCTGTTATGCACAGGGTGCAGGGTTCTGGAGTGCGTTATGAACAGAGTGCAGAGTTAATGAGAGTGCTAGATACAGAGTGCAGGGTTCTGGAGTGCCTTATGCACAGGGCGCAGGGTTCAGGAGAGTGCTAGGTACAGAGTGCAGGGTTTAGGAGCGTGTTAGAAACAGAGTGTGAGATTCTGAAGTGCATTATGCACAGGGTGTAAGGTTTATGATCGTGTTAGGTACAGAGTGCAGGGTTCTGAAGTGCATTTTGTACAGGAAGGTAGATACTGGAGTGTGCTATGTACAAAGTGCAGGGCTCTTGAGTATGTTATGCACAGGGTGCAGGGTTTTGTTTTGAGTGCAGGAAAGTGCAGAATTCTGGAGTGTGTTATGTACAGGAAGGTGGGTTCTAAAGTAAGTAAGTGTCCTTTCACACGAACGGTCCGTATGTCCGTTTTTCATCCCATCATTTTGCGGATGAAAAACAGACAGAATGCATGTCAATGGGATTGCGGATGTCATCGGATGACCATCCGCTGACATCCGATTTGCGTCCTTTCCTATCAGTTCCGTTTTTTTGAACGGAAGAGAACCCTATTTTTCTTCCGTTTAAAAAAACGGAACGGATGCAAAAACGGATGTCAGCGGTGTCATCCGCTGACATCCGCAATCCCATTGACATACATTATCTCCATTTATCATCTGCAAACGGATGGGATGATAAACGGACATACGGACATCCGTGTCCGGGAAAAAAAAAAAAAGTGCAGAAGCGGATCAAAATACGGTCCGCCCCGTGTGAAAGGACCCTTATGCACAAGGTGCAGGGTTCAAGAGAGCGGTAGGTACAAAGTCTATTCATCTATTCATATCTCACTATTGCACCTCTTGTCAGCTATAACCTCTACACACACACACACACATGTACAAACACACACACACACGTACAAATACACACATGTACAAACACACACACACACGTACAAACACACACACATGCACAAACACACACACGTACAAACACACATGTACAACACACATGCACAAACCACATGTACAACATACACATGCACAACACACATGTACAATCACGCACAACACACATGTACAATCACGCACAACACACATGTACAAACACACACATGCACAAACACACACACGTACAAACACACACGCACACACACACATGTACAAACACACACACACACGTACAAACACATGTAAAAACACACACACGTACAAACACACACACACACACATGTACAAACACACACAAACCACATGCACAAATCACACATGCACAAACCACATGTACAAACACACACATGTACAAACACACACACACACATTAACAAACACACACAAACCACATGCACAAACACACACATGTACAAACACGCACAACACACAAATGCACAAACACACACATGTACAACACACAAGTACAAACACACACATGCACAACACACACACACACACAGCAATACATACACACACATACATGCAAACACACACACATGTACACACACACACACGTACAAACACACATACAAACACACATGCACAACACACATGCACAAACCACATGTACAAACACACACATGCACAACACACACATGTACAAACACACACACACATGCACACACGTACAAACACACACACGTACAAACCACGTGCACAAACCACACATGCACAAACACACACATGTACAAACACACACATCTACAAACACACACACATGTACAAACACACACTAACCACATGCACAAACACACACATGTACAAACACACACAAACCACATGCACAAACACACACATGCACAAGCCACAAGTACAAACACACACATGCACAAACACACACGTACAAACACACACATGCACAGCACACATGTACAAACACACCCCTCTCCTCTGCCCCCCCCCCCCCTTCCCCAAAACTCTATCATCTTCCACATGGTTACCTTTGTAAAAGTACCTTTCTGTAGCTGGCTGTCACAGCTTTGTTTTCCTTTTCAGTGAACTCTCACCTCATTTTCAGCTCCCAAACTCCCGGAGCAGGAAGGAGATGAGGATTACAGTGCAGCTCATCCCTCTCCTGCTCTTGGACATGCTTCACTCGGTCAGACCAGCAGCACTTATCCTGCTTCTAAGTGCAGAGCAGAACGTGGGAGAAATGTTACTTTCACTTTTAACTGCAGAATCCGGGCTGTGAGTACAGGGCTACCACAAGGCTGGAAAAACCTCTGGGTACAGTATTTGAATGAATAATGGATTCTAAACCTTGGCATCTTTTCCCACCAGCAATGTATAATTGCCGACTGTTTCCCCATACGCTGGTTGCTTGCCAAAGGGGTGGGCCTGGGTAGCAGTCCCGCCCATCCCGACATCACAGCTTGAATTTGACAGCTGCACACTCTGCAGCCTCACAGAGCACACCCAGGGGGTTTACCCACCAGCGTCTGGTTCTGCTCCATGTTCACACTTGCACTGGAAGTTACTATGTAAATTAACAAATGTAGTGATGCGGGACAATGCCCTTGTACAGCGGGACTGCGGGACAGAAGTATAAATGCGGGACAGTCCCACCCAATCCGGGACTGTTGGGAGGTATGCTTAACTGCATTCATATATGTAGGTATTCAATGCATAATCAAATAAAGCACTGTATTATTCACTTAGTGCTACTGCATGCAGTAAAAACATACATTGACACTTACCGGTTCTTATGCTTGCTTTTATAGAGATGTTCTCTGTCACTTTGCTTATTTGGTGTAAGTGATAGGATAAAACATGTTGGCATTCTCGTACTGTTTTTGATTAAATTAATAATTCTGGACTCTACTGGCATTGTTCTCTTGTATTTTCTTAATTTCTGAATGCCCCAAATCTCACTTAACCACTTGCCGACCAGCCGCCGCAGTTATACAGCGGCAGGTCGACAGGTTCCTGTGAATAGCCGTACCTCACCAGCAGGGAAGCCAATCCACATAGGCCAGCAGCCACGATTGCCGCCGGGCACCCATGATCGCTCCACGTGAAGAGACAACAGCGGTCTGCTATTGAAAACACAGCAGACTGTTGTTCTCTCAGGAATCAATACAGAGCTTCTGTGTTCCTCCTATTTAGGAACACTGGTCTCTGTATTGATTTCACAAGCCCACCCCCCTCCCACTGTTAGAAAACACCCCCTAGGTTCACATTTAACCCTTTGATCGCCCCCCGGGTTAACCCCTTCCCTTCCAGTGTCAATATTACAGTAACAATGCATATTTTTAGCACTGACATAAATCTTTTTTTTTTACTAAAAATATGTAGCAGAATACATATTGGCCTAAAATAATAAAAAAAAATAGATTTTTAAATTTTATTTTATTGGGAATGTTATATAGCAAAAAGTGAAAAATATTGTTTTTTTTTTTTTTAGAATTGTCTCTCTTTTTTTGTTTATAGCAAAAAAAAATAAAAATCACAGAGGTGATCAAATACCACCAAAACAAAGCTCTATTTGTGGGGAAAAAAAGGACATTTATTTTATTTGGGTACAGTGTCACATGACTGCGCAATTGTCCATTAAAATAACACAGTGCCATAATGCAAAAAATGGCCTTGTCGTTAAGGAGGAAAATCTTCCAGTCCAGAAGTTAAGGTGCCCCTCGAGACCCCTCTGTGTTCAAGAGCTGCCTACCAGAACTACTTTATAAAAAATACTTTTTTTCATACTATGAAATTGAATAAACAGAGGATCTAGTTTCCTTCAATTGACACCTTCCAAACTGCAAGATAACAACCAGACTCTTCTTCAATGTAATCTTTGTTCTCTTTGAATGGAAAAAATAGTCAAGATGGTGTCATTAGATCCAGTTCTATGTGTTTTTGTTGAGATTTTATAGAACAGTCAGTGTGCACTCCCTTGTTTGCATAGCAAACAATGTTCTTTTTAATCTGCTTTCTTTACTCTTGATTGATCCACATGAAAAATGTTATGGCAAATACATAGGAGAACATTTTTTCAATAGTATTATGGCATTGGCTTACAATTTCCTGCCACCAGATCAGAGATTGTAGCAGGGGCATACCTAGAGAATTTGGCACCCGGGGCGGATACTATATCTGCCCCCCCCCCCCCAACTTATAAATGTAAAAAGACCCACAAAAATGTGTAATGTTTTCAAGAATATTTATTCCACAAATTTCATAGACCCCCATCACAGTGCCCCTTGCAGTCTGCCCCTCCTCTGTCTCTCTAATCACAGTGCCCCCTTTTACACTTTCTGCTTCCTCTGCACAGTCCTACCTTTGGCATAAACAGATAGCTAATACTATTAGCAATGTGTTTAAGTTTGATTAAGAGATTGGAGACATGCTACAGGAGATGGTTAGAGGCTGCAGATATGATACAGGAGATAGTAAGAGACTGCAGACATGATACAAGAGATGGTCAGAGACAGCAGGTATGATACAAGAGATGGTCAGAGACTGAAGACATGATACAGGAGATGGTCAGAGACTAAAGACATGATACAAGAAATGGTCAGAGACTAAGGACACGATACAAGAGATGATCAGAAACTGCGGACACGATACAAGAGATGGTCAGAGACTGCGGACATGATACAGGAGATGGTCAGAGACTGCAGACATGATACAGGAGATGGTCAGAGACTGCATACGTGATACATAAGATGGTCAGAGATTGCAAATATGATACAGGAGATGGTCAGAGACTGAAGATATAGTACAGGAGATGGTCAGAGTCTGTAGAAATAGTCAGAAACTGCAGACATGATACAAGAGATGATCAGAGACAGCAGACATGATACAAGAGATGTTCAGAGACTACGGACATGATACAGCAGATGGTTGGACACTGCGGACATGATACAAGAGCTGGTCAGAGACTACAGATCTGATACAGTAGATGGTCAGACACTGTCGACATGATACAAGGGATGGTCAGAGACTGCAAAAATGATACAAGAGATAGTCATAGACTGCAGACGTGATACAAGAGATGGTCAGAGACTGCAGACATGATACAAGAGATAGTCAAAGACTGCGGACATGATACAAAAGATGTTCAGAGACTGTGGACACGATACAGCAGATGGTTGGACACTGCAGACATGATACAAGAGCTGGTCAGAGACTGCAGACATGATACAGTAGATGGTCAGACACTGCCGACATGATACAAGGGATGGTCAGAGACTGCAGACATGATACAAGAGATAGTCAGAGACTGCAGACGTGATACAAGAGATGGTCAGAGACTGCAGACGTGATACAAGAGATGGTCAGAGACTGCAGACGTGATACAAGAGATGGTCAAAGACTGCCAACATGATACAAGAGATGATCAGAGACTGCGGACATGATACAAGAGATGGTCAGGGACTGTACTGTACTGTATCTACTGTATCATGTCTGACCTGATACAGTAGATAGTCAGATACTACATACATGATATAAGAGATGGCCAGAGATTGTGGACATGATACAGTAGATGGTCAGACATTGCGGACATGATACAAGAGATAGTCAGAGACTGCGGACATGATACAAGAGATGGTCAGAGACTGCCAACTTGATACAGGAGATGGTCAGAGACTGCAAACATTATACAAGAGATGGTCAGAGACTGCGGACATGATACAAGATTATGATCAGAGACTGCGGACATGATACAAGAGATGGTCAAATACTGCGGACATGATGCAAGAGATGGTTTGAGACTGCGGACATGATATAGGAGATGGTCAGAGACTGCCGACATAATACAAGAGATGGTCAGAGACTGCAGACATGATAGAAGATAGAAGAGCACTAGGGGGGCAAGAGAGCACTGGAGGAGATGAAGGACAGGGGGGGACTGGGGAGCATTAGGCAGGTCTAGAAAGCATTGCAGGGGGTTGGAGAGCACAGGGTTTGGCGAGCACTGGAGGGACAGGGAGCACTGGGGGGGAGGGGCCAGGGAGAACCAGGGGGATGGAAAGCATTGGGGGGGCGGTGAGCACTGGGGGAGCCAAACATCACTGGGGAGCCAGAGAGCACTGGGGGGGGGGGTAAATGGAGAGCATTGGGAGAGCCAGAGAGCATGGGGGGAGATGAAGAGCACGGGGGGGGAGCTAGAGAGAACTGGGGGGGAGATGGAGAGCACTGGGGGGGGAGCTGGAGAGCACTGGGGGGCCAGCAAAAGAAGTTGGATAGGAGGAGCGGGGCGGGGAAGCTGCATATAGAGGAATTAATTGATTTTTCCATATTCATCCGGCAGCCGTTGAATGATTCTCCTTCTTTCCCTCCTGCAGGCATTCAGCGGCTGCAGGAGGTAGTTGGAAAGATAAATTCCTCTATATGCTGCTGTCCCTGCCGCTCCTCCTATCCAGGCACAGAGGGAGGCTGCTCGGGCACTCACTTTCTTTACGATCAGGCGGCATCAGACGATGGGATTCCTTGCAGCACCTTCCCCTTCATGGTCATGGGGCAGCTGGGTAGTTTTTGCCCCCCCCCCCTACGCACACTGCTGAACCAAAAAGAGAAAGGAGGGCAGCGTGGGCTGAAGGAGTAGCTACTTTCACATGGACATTGACGCAGCACCGGTGGGCACCCCTGAGCGGCGCCGGCCTGACACCCCCCCAGTGTGTTGACCCTGGGGCGGGGTCAAACTCTCATTAAGAGTTAGGAGACCACAGATGAAACAGAACATTTAGCCAGCATCAGAACAGTTACATAGTCAGGATGAAAAAAGACACAAGTCCATCTGGCTCAACCAATAAAAAACAAAAAGGAGGAGTGTCTGCATTTAGACGGCCAGACGTAAGAGGATTGTAATCATTCTGGGGTCTGCCTGGAGCTGACTTCTCTGTTTCCCACCTGTGTTAAAGAGCTGGAGATAACATCATAAGCCTATGTGACCTTCCATAATAGAGGGTTCAGGCTCTTTGTCTGCAATTGGATGGCCGAACATAAGAGGATTGTAATCATTCTGGGGTCTGCCTATAGCTGATTTCTCTGTTTCCCACCGGTGGTAAAGGGCTGAAGATAACATCATAAGCTTATGTGATCTTCCAAAATAGAGGGTCCAGGCTCTTTGGTAAGAGTCCATCTTTATTGGTGGTGGTGGTGATTTCACTTGGTGGAGGTTTTAAATCTGATCTTAAAAGTGCAAGAGTTTGTTCATGTGTTATCATCTCATTTGAATTTTTGGTCTATGAAAAGAGACTGTTTACATTCGGACTTTTATTATTTACACATGTTCATTTATGTGGTTTAGCGCAACACTTTTATTGTACTGTATATTGTTTATTATTGAGATAGTACCTTTTTTAGTGGTGCAGCTTCATTTCATATTCATATTTGTTTTTATTTGTTTTTCATTTAAATTTGTTGTCCTTTATCACGAGTGTAATATTTATTTATTATATCATTTGTTTGTTTATAGCAAAATAAAAATCGCAGAGGTAACCAAATACCACCAAAAGAAAGCTCTATTTTTTGGGGAAAAAAGGACATTTATTTGGGTACAGTGTCACACAACTGCGAAATTGTCAGTGCCGTTATGGCAATATACCCCCAAAGTGAATAAAAAATACCTAAATGCCAACCCCTGAGATAAAAGCCTCTTTTTGTTTAAAGTAAAGCCTTGCAGCAAAAAAAAAAAACTGCTATGCATTGGACAGCTAAAAGAGACAGCTGACCTCAAACCCACCACTAAATAAAATGAAAGAGAAAAAAGTAATAACAGGAAAAAAAAGGCAGCAAAGTGGTTGATTTCCCAAACAGCTAGCCATCAGAATTAATGTACAGTTTCCAAATTGACCATAATTTCTCCCTGGGCATGGTATCAGGATTAATCTCTTAACATATATTTCCCTGCAATGCTTTCACAGAAAATATGACTGCTCTGTGTCCCCCATTTACAGTTGGAGGGGGGGGGGGGCAGGCTAGCTAAACTATAAACCCTCCTATTGGCCATTTAAGCCTATTGGCTATTGTCCAAAAGCCATTATGCAGGAATATTAAATTTTTTTTTCTAAGGGTTCACCTAACATGACATAGATTATATTGTTTTCATTGCTGCTTTATACGTTTATACCAAGTCTTTTTAAACATTGATGATGGATATTCTAGAGAAAATGTTAAGGCTTTTACCAAGCGGACTTTATAATCAACCACTTTCTCACCACCACTAATGAAACTGACAGTCTTTGTGCTAGTGCCTTAAGTAAAGAATCTTGTTTTCCAAGCTATTAAGGATATGGGGCTATTTGTAGAGAATTGTGTCTATTATTCCATTTCAGTGCACAAATCTCCCAGTTTTGTATGTTGAGAAGCATTCAAAAGCAAAAACTCCCTTGACTGGAGTATGCTTGAGTAACAGAGGTGCTTAAAATTAGATATATGGAAAATATCAATAGATACTGGCGAAGATTGCATAGACTGGAAAAAATAAACTCCAAAAAAAAATGAAAAACATATTTTGTTGCAGTGGCATCGGGCAGAATACATATTTTTACCTTGATATTTTATCTGACAATGAGTGCCAGTATAATACCAAAAATATAGAGCCATGAGAAGCTGTGGCAGAAATAAATATATTATGGGAACCCAAAGCTATTGTAATATTAAAATGCATTGGCAACTGTTCTAGGACAAATATACTAATATGCGCAATATAAAGTTAACCTAAAGATACATTTAAAGCAAAAATATAGTTGTGAACTGTCTTATAGCATAAAGATTTCTAATTCTAATCAGCAAATCTTGTGATCCAGGCACCCCTTGCACACTACTGGCCTGAGTTGGTAATCTCACTTTTTGTCATTGCAGTTAAAGTATATAACAGGAAGAAAACATATTCAGTGCATCTTTCTAATACATATACCTTTCTCATGTTTTGTTCTATTAAAAACTCTGAAGAAAAATACCGGTTGACTTGAACTATCCAGATATAGACTAGGCGGAAGACAATGCTCACCCATTTAGGGTTCACCGCTTCTTACATTTTGTCTCTTGGTTCTTGCAGAACAGTTTTTTGTGTCAGTTGATGGACTAGAAATAATGCTCTTCTAGATCTACTAATTCAAACAACATGGATCTGATCTCAGACGTGAAAATAAAGGACAACTTGGGAAACAGCAATCGCATGGTAATTACATTCATAGTAAAACATAGTAAAAGGAGAAGTGAGGGTAGTGCAAGAACACTTCAGTTCAAAGGAACAAACTTTTCTAAACTGTGATCCATACTACAAGATATTAAATGGGATCAAATTCTAGAAACATTAAAGTATAACTAAAGGCAAAACTTCTTTCTTTAGTACTGGATGGAGTGGAGAGGGATTAGAACTCTATTTTTATTACTGTCTGTGCCCCCTTTAGGGAGATTCACCGTCTCTATGTGTCCTGTTTACCATTATCATTGACAGTGAAAGTAAAAAAAAAAATTTCAAATTTTGGGTTGTCCCCAGAAAAGTTGTAGAGGGAAAACTTCCAATGGGCACATTCGTTTTGATGAGCTGGGGGTCCCCAAAGAATTCCCTTAATTTGCAGGGCTTTCCTCGCCCAAAAAATGCCCAAAAAAACACCTGCAACAAAAACACCCAGGTGTGTTGTTGCAGGCGTTTTTTTGGGCATTTTTGGGGCGTCTTTGGAGGCAGGCATAACATCCGAACTTCTGTATAAGGGTATATATACACACACACATATATGTATATATACACATACACACATACAGGTGTTATAGGAGCGGAGCCACATGCCTGCAAATGATTTCATTAGAGCAGGCATAGGGTTCCGCTGCATTCACACCTATATGTGTGTATGTGAATATATACATATATGTTTGTGTGTATATATACCCCTACACAGAAGTTCAGATGTTATGCCTGCCTCCAAAGAAGCCCAAAAAATGCCCAAAAAAACGCCTGCAACAAAAACGCCCAGGTGTGTTGTTGCAGGCATTTTTTTGGGCATTTTTTGGGCGTCTTTGGAGGCAGGCATAACATCTAAACTTCTGTATAGGGGTATATATACACACACACATATATGTATATATGCACATACACACATATAGGTGTGATAGGAGCGGAGCCACATGCCTGCAAATGATTTCATTAGCGCAGGCATAGGGTTCCGCTACATTCACACCTATATGTGTGTATGTGAATATATACATATATGTTTGTGTGTATATATACCCCTACACAGAAGTTCAGATGTCATGCCTGCCTCCAAAGCCGTCCACAAAAAAGCCCAATAAACGCCTGCAACAAAAACGGCCAGGTGTGAAAGTAGCGGAGCCCTATCCCTGCTCTACTGCAATTCTAAGACAAACGATTTTTTTTTCTGGTTCTGGACATGCTACAGAGCTGAAACTTCACAGGTACACTTTTTAGACCCCACAGACACTAAATCCAAAGTAAACTATTTTTTTTTTCAATAATTTTTTCAATAATTGGCTCTCTATCAAAAACGACAATTTTTAAGAACTTTTTTTTGCGTGAGTAATAGTCCCTGGGGCATGACCCAGAACCCTAGGCACCTTTTAGGGGCATTTATTGGGTTTTAGGGCTTCAAAATTGTGTTTTTTGATTACCAAAGTTCGGGTCCCATTGATTTCAATGGGGTTCTGGAATCCGGACCTGAACTTTCGGGAAGTTCGGGTGTTCTGGTCGAACCGAACTTTTCAAAAGTTCGATCATCCCTAGTATTTGGTATAGGTGTACTATTCTTTGGTGTGCACTATATAGGGGGTGTAATACACTGATAATATAGAAAGCATATTATAGTGGATTTGTATTGTGCACTGTGCAGCATTGTGACTGGTGTGGTGAGCGTTTCTGCAGCGATACTAAAACTACAAAGAGTGACAAAAGCACTTTAAAAAAAGTATTATAACTGGTGTGATAGACCAGTGGCCCCCCTAAACAACAGATTGAACAATTTAATTTTATAACAGTGTATTTGTGTCCTGCAAAAATATTGACTCTTTTGCTGTGTTAACTCTGCTACACACAGTGCCAAACTCCTTGCCCTTGGCCAATTTTTTGTATAACTGGTGTGGTAAACCAGTGGCCCCCCAATACCACAGATTGAAGCGGGGTGCTATCTAACAGTATACTTTTATAACAGTGTACTTGTGTCCTGCAAAAATATTGCCTCTTTTGCTGCATTAACTCTGGTACACACAGTGCCAAACTTACTGGCCAATTTTTTTGTATAACTGGTGTGATAAACCAGTGGCCCCCCAATACCGTCCTGGGTGTTATCTAACAGTATACTTTTATAAGTGTATTTGTGTCCTGCAAAAATATTGCCTCTTTTGCTGCGTTAACTCTGCTACACTTAGTGCCAAACTTACTGGCCAATTTATTGTATAACTGGTGTGATAAACCAGTGGCCCCCCAAAACCACAGATTGAAGTGGGGTGTTATCTAATAGTATTCTTTCATAACAGTGTATTTGTGTCTTGC
This sequence comes from Pelophylax lessonae, assembly GCF_965119305.1. NCBI lineage: Eukaryota > Metazoa > Chordata > Amphibia > Anura > Ranidae > Pelophylax > Pelophylax lessonae. The sequence continues at coordinate 241,139,422 of NC_138768.1, read as the reverse complement.
AAAAACATTGCCTGTTTTGCTGCGTTAACTCTGCTACACACAGTGCAAAACGTACTGGCCAATTTTTTGTATAACTGGTGTGATAAACCAGTGGCCCCCCCCAATACCACAGATTGAAGCCGGGTGTTATCTAACAGTATACTTTTATAACAGTGTACTTGTGTCCTGCAAAAATATTGCCTCTTTTGCTGCGTTAACTCTGCTACACACAGTGCCAAACTTACTGGCCAATTTTTTGTATAACTGGTGTGATAAACCAGTGGCCCCCAAAAAAACACAGATTGAAGCGGGGTGTTATATACCTTCTTCCACATATACTGCGCTTCTCTAGAGACTTTTGTCACAGGGTAGTTTAAAAAATGACAGGCAGAAGAAGAGGCAGGCCCTTACGTAGGGGTGGTAGGGGTAGGGCAGGAGCAGTAGGCCGGAGCCAAAGAGTGAAGTTTCAGAAGGTGCGTTTGATTACGTCAAAGGACGCACTAGACTTGGTTCAGTGGCTCACTCAGCCTTCCTCTTCTGCATCCTCCTCATCCTCTCTATCTGCACCCTCTTCACTCTCTGCTGTGTGCATCCCCAAAGACCACCACCAACACCACCACCAACATATACCCTCCGCTTGAGTCACTGGAATTATTTTCTGCTACATCACAATACATTTGTGATGAGCAGCCATTCCTGGTATCGGATCAGGAAGAGGAGGTAGCAACAGCCGCCACCCAGCAGTCTGATGAGAGTTCCCAGATCAGCCCCAACAGATTGGTCCCCACTGTTGCTGCCTACTCCGAGATCTCGAATGTTAGTGGTAGGGAAGGTGACATCGATGATGACGTGTCTATGGACGTCACGTGGGTGCCCACAAGAGAGGAAGAGGAGGGAAGTTCAGAGGGAGAGATTGACCAGCACATAGGGAGGAGAAGCAGGCGGAACTTACATTGCACAGAAGAGACAAAGCAGCAGACTGCTAATTTATCAGGAGCGAGCCATCAACCATGTACAGTCATATCTGGCGCTCCCAGGACGCCGCCACATGGCTCCGCAGTGTGGGCTTTTTTTAATGTGTTTGCTGCTGACAATAGTGTTGCCATCTGCAGCCTTTGCAGTCAACGCATAAGTCGCGGTAAGCCCAACACTCACCTAGGGACGACCGCCTTAAGAAGGCACCTGGACTCCCATCACTGAGACCAGTGGGAGAAACGCTGTCATTGCCCACAAAGCCAAACTCCAGGCTCTCACCGTAAAGCCTCTTCTCCTTCTCCTCTCTCCTCGCAATTGTCCCCCACTCCACCTTCCATCGTGCCATCCTCACATTGTTCTGGAAAAAGGCAGGCTTCCGTGGCCCAAATGTTGGAGCATAAAAAAATGATGACGCCGGATAACCCTCTTGCCCAACGGTTGACTGCTGGTTTGTCAGAACTGACAGCCCGCCAACTACTACCATATCAACTGGTGGACTCGGAGGCGTTTCGGAAATTTGTGGCCATTGGAACACCACAATGGAAGGTCCCAGGAAGGAAATATTTCTCTCAGAAGGGCATTCCAGAGCTATATGGCCATGTTCAGTGGCAAGTGAATGTATCTCTGGCACACCGTGTCGGTGCCAAGATACATCTGACCACAGACATGTGGTCTAGCAAACACAGGCGGGGAAGGTATATAACTTTTACTGCCCACTGGGTGAACCTTCTGATGACTGTCAAGAATGTAACCCGTGGCACCCGTGTAGATATGGTTTTACCGCCACGGGTTGCATGCAGGCTTGCCTCTTCTTCTCCTCCTCCTACTCCATCCTCCCTCTCCTCCTCGGCTGACTCCTCCTACTACTTCTGCTGCTACCGTCTCTTCCGCTGCGCCGCCCAAGATCCCCAGAACCTATTCCACATGCCAGGTGAGACGTTGCCATGCTGTGCTTCGTCTGTTGTGCCTGGAAGCCAAGAGCCACACTGTTCCTGCACTCCTTTCAGCTTTGCATTCACAGGCAGATCAGTGGCTGACACTGCTGAATTTGACAGTTGGTAAAGTGGTGTGCGACAATGGTGCCAATCTGCTGAGCGCGCTGAAACAGGGCAAAATTACACTCGTGCCATGCATGGCACACGTCCTGAACTTGGTCGTGCAGCGATTCATTGCAAATACCCTGGGGTCCAGGATGTCTTGCAGCAGGCCAGGAAAATCTTGGGCCATCTCAGAAGATCTTACACAGCCATGGCTCGCCTTGCTGACATTCAACGGCGACAAAACCTGCCCATCAGGCGTCTTATTTGTGACTACCCGATGCAAAGGAACTCAACCTTGTATATGCTTGATAGGCTGCTCCAGCAGAAACGTGCAGTTAACGACTACCTGCACGGACTCTGCATCCAGACAGGTTCTGGGGAGCTTGGGTTTTTTTTCACAGCGCCAGTGGCTGCTCATGCGCAATGCATGCAGACTTCTGTGGCCATTTGATGAGATCAAAAAACTGGTCAGTCGCGGCCAGGGCACCATCAGTGACATTGTACCTTACACCTTCTTTCTGGAGCGTGCATTGCATCGTGTCATTGATCAAGCCATCGAGGAGCAAGAGCAGGAAGATGAGGAAGTCGCAATGTTGGATGAATTCCCAGGGGGTGCTACTCCATCTGAGACAAGTTAACAACAGGAGTCTGAAGAGGAGTCAGAGGAGGATGGTGCCGGGGCGGATGAGGAGGAGCAAGAAGAGCATGCTTTAAAACTTTCTGGGATCCCTGGTGCTGTCCGTGGATGGGGGGGGGGGGAACGAGGACAACATTATCCTGGATGATGAGCAGGAGCCAGGCCACTACACCGCTTCCAGTTTAGTGAAAATGGGGGCCTTTATGCTCCAGCGTTTTAAGGGGGACCCCCGTGTAAAAAGCATAAAGGGCAAGGACCAGTACTGGGTGGACACCTACTTAGACCCCCGGTACAAACAAAAAATGGCGGAAATGTTACCACTGTCACAGAGGGCAGTCAGAATGCAGCACTTCCGGGCCTTGCTTCGAGAAATGCTGCATTCTGCTTTTGAGTGCGCTGGCAGAGAAATTTCCATTCACAGAGAAACTGTTGCGGGTACCAATCCAACAGCGCCTGCAAGAAGAAGGCGTTTTGAAGATGTGTTGGTGACTTCTGATATAAGATCATTCTTTCAGCTGACCCATCGACAGCTGTACTCCGGATCCAGCAACAGGGAATGCCTAGATCGATAGGTGTCCGACTACATCGGTTAAAAGGCCGATGTGGACACTCTGAAGAGTGATGAACCCCTGGACTACTGGGTGGGCAGGCTTGACCTCTGGCCAGAGCTTGCACATTTAGCAATGGAACTGTTGGCTTGCCCCCCGTCCAGTGTCCTGTCCGAAAGGACGTTCAGCGCAGCAGGGGGGGGGGGGGGATTGTGACCGATAAGCGCACTCGCCTAGCTCATGACAGTGTAGACTACCTCACATTTATAAAAATTAATGAGGCATGGATCTCAGAGGAATTCAACACATGTGACCAGTAGACCAGGTTTGATTCCTCATGACAGGCCACAAATATCCGCCAGACCGCCATCCACCCATAACAATTCATGGTCTTTGTCTTCGGTAAGTACAGCGGCATAAAATGCATTTTATGTCCATGCAATGCCTAATTTTTGGGGCCTTTCATGGCCGACAATTATTTATCCTGTCAATGCCTAATGTACCTCCAGCCACAGAATACAACATTCTTAGCTGTCAGGTGAACGCTTGTGGGCTAATTTTTTGGGCCTGTAATGGCCGGGCGACACTTACTTCTGTATCCTGTGAATGCCTAATGTACCTTCAGCCACAGAATACAACTTTCTTAGCTGTCAGGTAAACGCATGTGGGCTAATTTTTGGGGCCTGGAATGGACGACACTTACTTCTGTATCCTGTGAATGCCTAATGTACCTTCAGCCACAGAATACAATGTTCTTAGCTGTCAGGTAAATGCATGTGGGCTAATTTTTGGGGCCTCGAATGGGCGACACTTACTTATTTATCCTGTAAATGCCTAGTGTACCTTCAGCCACAGAATACAACGTTCTTTGCTGTCAGGTGAACGCATGTGGGCTAATTTTTGGGGCCTGTAATGGACGACACTTACTTATGTATTATGTGAATGCCTAATATACCTCCAGCCAAAGAATACAACGTTCTTTGCTGTCAGGTAAACGCATGTGGGCTAATTTTTGGGGCCTGGAATGGGTGACACTTACTTCTGTATCCTGTGAATGCCTAATGTACCTTCAGCCACAGAATACAACGTTCTTTGCTGTCAGGTAAACGCATGTGGGCTAATTTTTGGGGCCTGGAATGGGCGACACTTACTTCTGTATCCTGTAAATGCCTAATCTACCTCCAGCCACAGAATACAACGTTCTTTGCTGTCAGGTAGACACACGTGGGCTAATTTTTTTAGCCTGGAATGGGTGACACTTACTTATTTATCCTGTGAATGCTAATGTACCTTCAGCCACAGAATACAACGTTCTTTGCTGTCAGGTAAACGCATGTGGGCTAATTTTTGGGGCCTGGAATGGGCGACACTTACTTCTGTATCCTGTGAATGCCTAATGTACCTCCAGCCACAGAATACAACATTCTTTACTGTCAGGTAAACGCATGTGGGCTAATTTTTGGGGGACTGGAATGGGCGACACTTACTTCTGTATCCTGTGAATGCCTAATGTACCTCCAGCCACAGAATACAATGTTCTTTGCAGTCAGTTAAACACATGTGGGCTACTTTTTGGGGCCTGTAATGGGCGACACTTACTTATGTTTCCTGTGAATGCCTAATGTACCTCCAGCCACAGAATACAACGTTCTTTGCAGTCAGGTAAACACATGTGGGCTACTTTTTGGGGCCTGAATTGGGCAACACTTACTTCTGTATCCTGTGAATGCCTAATGTACCTTCAGCCACAGAATACAATGTTCTTTGCTGTCAGGGGAACACATGTGGGCTAATTTTTGGGGCCTGTAATGGGTGACACTTACTTATGTTTCCTGTGAATGCCTAATGTACCGCCAGCCACAGAATACAATGTTCTTTGCTGTCAGGTAAACGCATGTGGGCTACTTTTTGGGGCCTGAGTTGGGCGACACTTACTTCTGTATCCTGTGAATGCCTAAAGTACCTTCAGCCACAGAATACAATGTTCTTTGCTGTCGGGTGAACGCATGTGTGCTAATTTTTGGGGCCTGTAATGGGCGATACTTACTTATATATCCTGTGAATGCCTAATGTACCTCCAGCCACAGATTACAACGTTCTTTGCTGTCAGGTAAACGCATGTGGGCTAATTTTTGGGGCCTGTACTGGCTGACACTTACTACTTTATCCTGTGAATGTCTAATTTTTCAGACTGAAATTGAAAATCAATGGGTCTGTAAACGTTCCGCCAAATTGTGGAACGGATGCGAACCAATTTTACAGACGTGCGAATGGACCCTTTATGTATTTGACATGTACTGTATTTACCGGCTGCTGTCAGTTCTGGCTGATTTAGAAAAACTTTTCCAATAGCAATACTTCTGTTATGACAGTGTCCATGTTGTGGGACTATTTGTGCACAGCTAGTAAGTATTTTGTGGCTGCAAATATGACCTGAAGGTTTTTAAAGTTCGCCTGCCATTAAAGTCAATGGGGCCCGGCTCACGGTTCGCAGTTCGCGAACATTTGAGAGAGTTTGCGGATAACGTTCCCGAACTGCCCCGGCGATGTTCGTCCATCGCTAATAGTAACCAAGGCTGTATTGTTAGTAACTCATCACAGAATGTACCCTTCTGGCTAACAGATGCCAGTGTCTGAAATAGACTTGAAAAACCTAACAAAATAAATCACCAGGACCAGATTTCTTACACAGGAGAGTCCTCAAATAACTTATCCAGGAAATAGCCAGACTGTTATTCCAGGTTTTTATGGACAGCTTAAGACCTGGAATGGTACCAGCTGATTGACGAAAGGCAAAGTGGTACCAACATTTAAAAAAGGGGAAAGATATATACCTGGAAATCTACAGATCAGTCAGTCTAACATTAATAGTTTGTCAATTATTGGAGGGGGTAATAAGGGACTTTATTCAAGAATTTGTACATGAAAACATTTTCATTAGTAGTTATCCTCATGGGCTTATGAAAGATAATTTTTGCCAGACCAATCTGCTAACATTCTGTGAGGAAGTGAGCTGCCATCTAGATAAAGGAAGGCCTGTGGATGTGGTGTATCTGGATTTTGCAAAAGTATTCGGTACATTTCCCCATAAAAGCTTAATTCACAAATTGAGGTCTGTTGGCTTAGACCATAATGTATTTATCTGGATAGAAAACTGGTTACAAGGATGTGTCCAAAGGGTGGCTATTAGTGTTGAGCGAACACGGACTGTATCATTCGTGTTCGTACCGAATAATTGGATTTTTGTTACCCGAACACGGACCCGAAAACTTTACTGTATGTTCGGGTTTAAAATCCGTGTTCGGTCATTTTATTTCCTGTTTTGTATGTAATGGCGCACTTTTAATGGCGGGCTTTCAACAGCCAATCAACAAGCGTTTAACTGGTGTGCGCCATCACAGCCATGCCTACTAATGTATTAGTAGCTGTGATTGGCCATCTGAAGCATGTGACCATGTCTTTATAAGTTTGAGAGCCCCAGCGCACCGCGTCCTTCTTCTGTAGTTTAGGGACAGAGCACACATGATACGTGCTGGCTGCTGATTAGGGACAGACAGTGATTCTGTGAAAAATTGTGTCCGAAAAGAATGCAGGGACAGGTCGGAGTGCAGGCAGGGAAAGTTATTAGAGCATTTTAGGGCAAGGCTGGAGATTAGGCAGGGTCAGTCTTCTACATCGATTTTGCTGTGTGGGGGGTGGTGCAGTGAACAATCTTATTGAGCATATTAGGGACAGGCTGGAGATTAGGCAGGGACAGTCTACATCGATTTTGCTGTGTGGGGGGTGGTGCAGTGAACAATCTTTTTGCCCTCACTTGAGCCCACTGAGGAGGAGGAGGGAGAAAAAATATATTCTGTTGTGTGCAGCGTTCAGCTATATTTCACTACAGATTGCTGTTCTAATCTGCTATTAAAAAATTAATTTAAAGGGGAATTTTTTTAAGAGCACTTGCCATGCTCTTAACTACATTTTGCTGCCATTTGCCGCACTCTAGCCCTTTCCATTTGTGTTTTAGAGCCATTTTAGTGCCTGAAAGTTCGGGTCCCCATTGACTTCAATGGGGTTCGGTGTCCGGGTAAAGTTCGGAAAAAGTCCGGGACACAGACCCGGACTTTTTTTTCAAGTTCGGCCGAACCCGCTGAACATGGACATCCAGGTGTCCGCTCAACTCTAGTGGCTATGAATAGCGTGTACTCAGAATGATCTGGAGTGGTGAGTAGGGTACCCCAGGGCTCTGTTCTAGGACCAGTTTTGTTCAATTTATTCATAAACGATATAGAGGATGCATAAGTAGCTAACTCTCAGTGTTTGCTGATGATAAAAAACTTAGGCAGGTCAATAACTTCACAGCAGGACATAGAAACCTTACAAGAGGACCTCATTAAAATAAAGGAGTGGGCAACTACATGTCAAATGAGGTTTGATGTTGAAAAATGTAAAGTAATAGGGGCAAAAATATAAATGCAAGTTACTCACTAGTAGGAGAATCATTGGGACTTACATGAAGGAAAAATATCAAGGGGTCCTTGTAGATCACAGGTCAGCAATGGCATGCAATGGCAAACTGAAGCAAGCAAAGCAAGCAGAATATTGGCATACATTAAAAATGGTATTTGCTGAAGAGATAAATCTGTGATTCTACCACTTTGCAAGGCCCTGGTTCGGCCACATCTTTAACCGCTTCCATACAGAGCAGTTAGACACCCTTCCTGCCCAGACCAATTTTCAGCTTTCAGCACTCACACACTTTGAATGACAATTGCTCAGTCATGCTACACTATAACCAAACAAAATTTTTATCATTTTTTTCACACAAATAGAGCTTTCTTTTGGTGGTATTTGATCACAACTGGGGTTTTTTTTTTTCGTGATATATGCAAAAAAAGAGCAAAAATTTTGAAAAAAAAACACTTTTTTTTAGTTTCAATTATGAAATTTTGCAAAAAATAAATTTTTCTTCATACATTTGGGCCAAAATGTATACTGCTACATGTCTCTGGTAAAATTAACCCAAATTAGTGTATATTATTTAGTCTGTGTGAAAGTTATTGAGTCTAGAAGCTATGGTACCAATTACTGAAAATTGATCACACCAGATGTACTGACTGCCTATCTCCTTTCTTGAGGCCCTGAAATGTCAGGACAGTACAAATACCGACCAAATGACCCCTTTTTGTAAAGTAGACAGTCCAAGGTATTTAGTAAGAGGCATGGTGAGTTTTTTGAAGTTGTAATTTTTTCCCACAATTCTTGGGAAAATGAAGAAAAATTTTTTTTTCTTTTTTTTCCCACAAAGTTGTCAATTTATAAGCTATTTCTAACACATAGCATGTACACAGCAAAAATTACACCCAAAAATACATTCTGCTACTCCTTCCGAGTATGGCGATACCACATGTGTGAGACTTTTACACAGCCTGGCCACAAAAAGAGACTCCACGTCCAAGAAGCACATTCAGGCGTTCTAGGAGCATAAATACACATAAAACTTTCTTACTACCTATCACACTTTTCAAGGCCCTAGAGCACCAATACAATGGAAAAGTCCACAAAATGACCCCATTTTGGAAAGCAAACACTCCAACGTATATTCTATGAGGCATTATGGGTCGTTTGAACATATCATTTTTTTCCACAGGTTTTTGGAAAATGTGGGAAAAAAATGAAAACTTTTTTTTTTTACACAAAGTTGTCAATTTATAGGATATTCCTAACACATAGCATGTACACAGCAAAAATGACACCCCAAAATACATTCTGCCACTCCTCCTGAGTATGGCAATACCACATGTGTGAGACTTTTTCACAGCCTAGCCATATAGAGGGGCCGAACATCCAAGGAGCATCATCATGCATCCTAGCCACTTGCCTAGGCCTATTTTTGACATTTGGTGTTTACAAGCTAAAATCAGTTGTTTTGCTAGAAAACTGCTTAGAACCCCCAAACATTATATATTTTTTTTTAGCAGAGACCCTAGAGAATAAAATGGAGATTATTGCACTATTTTTTATCACACCGTATTTGCGTAGCGGTCTTCCAAACGCAATTTTTTTGAAAAATTCACTTTTTTTAATTAAAAAATAAGAAACCAGTAAAGTTAGCCCAATTTTGTTTCCATAATGTGAAAGATAATGTTACGCCGAGTAAATAGATACCCAACATGTCATGTTTCAAAATTGCGCACGCTCACGGAATGGTGACAAACTTTGGTACTTAAAAATCCCCATAGGCGACAATTTAAAAATTTCTACAGGTTGCCATCTTTGAGTTACAGAGGAGGTCTAGGGCTCAAATTATTCCCCTTGCTCTAACGATCACGGCGATACCTCACATGTGTGGTTTGAACACCGTTTACATATGTGGGCGGGGTTTCTGTATGCATTCGCTTCTGCGCGCGAGCTAACGGGGACAGGGCGCTTTAATTTTTTTTTTTTTTTTTTTTTTACTATTTATTTTATTTATTATTTTTTATTTTTACACCGTTTAAAAAAAAAAAAAATTGATCATTTTTATTTCTATTAAAAGAAATGTAAATATTCCTCGTAATAGAAATAGGCACGACAGGACCTCTTTTTTGTGAGATCTGGGGTCAAAAAGTCCTCAGATCTCACAAGTACACTAAAAGATAGAAAAAAAAAAAAAATAATAATAATTATAATATAAAATGAAAAAAAAAAAAAAAAAGGACCTTTAAACCGGTTGCTAGGCAACAACATTTTCCGTAGCTCCGGTCCTCCAAGACCATAGAGTCAAGTGAGGGCAAGCTTGCCCTCACTCGACATCCTGTCTGTGAGGATTCGGGACCGGATCGTTTTCTCCGCTGCCGGCGGGTCCGGTAAGCGGGGAAAAGGACCGGAACGCGTCGGGAGGGGGGGGGGCGCCTCTTCCGCCATCCCGGAAGGGTGATCCCACGGCGAATCCGCCGCTGGGACCACCCTTATCGGAAAGCCAACCGTCCACCGTTTAAAAAAATACCAGGGTTATGGCAGCTATCTGCTACCATAACACCGGTATTTAGGTTTAAACGGACGACGTATATAAACCTTTTTGGACTTGGACATGGTGGCTGTATGAAGGGTGACAGGTACTCGGGTACTTTGTTGGGCAGGTGACAGGTACTCTGGTACTGATGAGCAGGTGGCAGGTACTCGGGTACTCCGATAGGCAGGTGACAGGTACTCGGGTACTCTGATGGGCAGGTGACAGGCAGGTGATAGGTACTGATGAGTAGTACTCACTGACTGATAGGTGATAGGTGATACTGTACTGATGGGTACTGATGATCAGTACTGATACGTGATAGGTACTGATGAGTACTGATGAGTAGTGATGGGTACTGATGAGCAGGCGGCAAGTACTTGGGTACTTCAGGCGTCAGGTACTCTGATGAGCAGGTGGAAGGTACTCGGGTACTCTGATGGGTAGGTGACAGGTACTCAGGTACTCTGATGACGGGTACTCCGTTGACAGGTACTCAAAGTACCCGAGTACCTGTCATCAGAGTACCCGAGTACCTGTCATCAGAGTACCCGAGTACCCGTCATCAGAGTACCCGAGTACCTGTCATCAGAGTACCCGAGTACCCGTCATCAGAGTACCCGAGTACCTGTCATCAGAGTACCCGAGTACCTGTCAGAGTATCCGAGTACCCGTCATCAGAGTACCCGAGTACCCGTCATCAGAGTACTCGAGTACCTGTCATCAGAGTACCCGAGTACCCGTCATCAGAGTACCCGAGTACCTGTCATCAGAGTACCCGAGTACCCGTCATCAGAGTACCCGAGTACCTGTCATCAGAGTACCCGAGTACCCGTCAGAGTACCCGAATACCTGTCACCAGCCCATCAGAGTACCCGAGTACCTGTCATCTGAGTACCTGATGACAGGTACTCGGGTACTTTGATGGGCTAGTGACAGGTGCTCTTTATTGGGGGGGGGGGCAATCAGTGTGGTTGGGGTGCACTGTAGTTGGTAACTAGCTGTTACCACACTCTCCTCCTCACACAGGATCAGTGTGTGAGGAGGAGAACACGGTGACAGCTGGTTACCGTGTTCTCTGTTGACATTTGTGACCGGCTGTGATTGGACACAGCCGGTCACGTGGTAAAGAGCCAATTTCATTGGCTCTTTACCTAGATCGGGGATCGACTCTGTCCGAGGGACGAGCCTCGTCCCCGATCGCTGCTCTGCGCGCCCCCGGGGGCGCGCATTGCAGAGAGAACGAGCGGCTCGTGCTGGAGCCGCTCATGTGATCGGCTGTGATTGACACAGCCGATCACGTGGTAAACAGCCAATTTCTATTGGCTGTTTACCTTGATCAGTGATGGGCTATGTCCGAGGGACGAGCCTCATCCCTGATCGCGCCGCTGCGCGCCGCCGGGGGCGCGCAGTAGCAGCTAGAACGGGCCGACGTCATATGACGGCGGCCCGGATCTAGACAACCACTTTGCCGACGTCATTTTACATGACTCGGTAAGGAAGTGGTTAATGTCCAGTTCTGGTCACCAGTCCTCAGAAAACATGTGCTCTAACAGCAGAGAGTCCAGAGATGAGCGACAAGGCTAATAAGGGGACTGGAGGACCTCAATTATGAAGAATGACTTCAAACACTAAATTTATCCTCCTTGGAAAAGCGAAGCTTGATAGGAGATATGGTAGAGATATACAACTACCTCAATGGTGAGTCCAGCATAGGGAGAAAACATTTTTTTTTCTGGGAGCTCACTGAAATTGGAGGAGAAGCAGTTCAAACCTAAACTGCATCAGGGTTTTGTTTACTGTTAGAGCAGTAGGGATGTGGTACTGGTAAAGAAAAAAGTTGTGAACGCGATTCCCAATAGTGAAAAATCAATCAATCATTCATTCAGTAATAAACTACTGTGCTTTAAAATTGTTATAAACATTGATACAATGAAAATACATAAACACATATTAGGTAAATAAATAAAATCGCAACAGTCCACACATATAGAGCTCTAGTGCCTCTTTATATTTCAGTATGTGCTCCACCATATAACAAGAGTGCTCCCTCACCAGGTGAAATACTCGCTCCCCTCAGGAAAAAATCCTCAAAAGGGCCAAAACAGCATAATGGTAATCAATCCTGTACACCAGATAGTGGGTCCTTTGCTCACTTCCTCCTTTGATAATGGAACTTCCTCAGCTGGGATGACTCCACAGAACTCTCAGGATAAAGAAAACAATCTCCAATAGTGCAGTATCGTGGTTAAAATGCATAAGAGAATACCAGTCAAGCTCAAGGAAATGCACTCACATTTATTCAGTTAAAAACATGCAATATGATATAACAGAGCAACAGGGTCTCGCAGCATCCTGGTGGCTGGTGGGGGTGAAGTAAGGGGTTAGGAGATGGAGTTCACCTTTAGGCAATACAGCTTGGCCAAAGTCCCAATCTTCTGACTTGATATCCACTGTTAGATAGAGTAAGTTTGAATAACCTCTATCATGAATCAAGCAAAAAATGTACCTAAACATATGAATGACAGCTTGTTTTGACAGCTAGTAGATGATATTAAGTAATATAATGGAATTGTGCAATCTTTGGACATACGTCTAAATATCTATCCATTTAAAAAACATTTTGTCCTGAAACTGATGGTCAGAAAAAGAATCCTCTATGGCACGGGGTTGTATGGTTTACCCTTGCATAGTAGAAATCCATGACTTTTAAAAGTAAAAAAGTTTTGGCTTTATTTAAAAATATGGAGCAAATATCAATTCCAGAGTTCACAGAAGTCACTATCGGGTTATTGTACACATGTAAAAAAAAAGCCTGTATGCTCTAAGTAGTTGTAGATTATTAATCTGTGAACCATGATATATAATATACAGTATATATACTTTTTTAGAGCTTTTTTTTTTTTTAGTTTTTCGATTAAAATACAAAACCTTACAGTTTATTTCAGTCTATCCCTGGCTTACACAATTGTCAATGTAAATAAGTGAGTATACAACAATAAGGAAAAGCTAACAACAGAGTCAGTCACACTCAGTTCCACTATGATCTGTTCAACATATAGAAATTCATGAACATAATTTGCTTGCATAGAATGCAACAGAAAATCACCCCATAGTCTAGTGCCATTATATTGCCTTTATTGTGAATAGTCTTGGCACAGGTGCACTTATAAAATATGATATAAATTAGTCACTGAGCAGTGATTGATGGGCCAGAAGTAAATCTTAGCATTCTTCCTTCAAAGGAGATTTGAGCCATGAACAATTAGTTACTGTATTTACATATTCTAAACAAGCAAAAAATAAACCTTGAAACATGCCTTCAATGATTTTTCTGCTCTCCATTGCAGGCACGGAGGAATTTATCTGTAAATTTCCCAAAGTTTGCAAAAGTTCAACTAAAGTTGTTTAAAAAGCATATGTAACACTACTACCCCCAGGGTCATGAGAGATGTCCCCCAAGTGACCTAGTTGGTATACAACCCAAATGCCCCCATTAAAGTGATTCTAAACCTTTTTTTTTATAACAAACATGTTATACTTACCTGCTGTATGCAAAGGTTTTTCACAGAGCAGCCCCTAAGGCCCCTTGCTAGAAGGGGGTAATTAAGAAACAAGCCCCACTGCCTGCGTCCATGGACACAGACAGTGGAGCTTTACCCTGCCCCCGCTCCCTTGTCATTGGATTTGATTGATAGCAGCATGATCCAATGGCTCCCACTGCTATCAAACTGCCATGTGAGGAAGGAAAGAGAGAGTGGCTGCTTTCATGCACAGTGCTGGTTGGAGACTGGGCTCGGGTAAGTATAAGAGGGTGGGGAAGGGGGGAGGGGAGGGCTGGGGGCATTTTGGACACAGAAGGTTTATTTCTTTACCTTAATGCAGAGAGTGCATTAAGGTAAAAAAAAAAAAAAAAAAAAACCTTAAGGCTTTAGAACCAGTTCAGTCCCCAGGCACTTTTCAGAGCTGGATCCTTGGCTTGTGGTGGGATAAGACAGATGAGTACCAGTTGCTTCAGTTGGATTTTGTAGCTTTAACACTGAACACACACAAGAGAGAGCAGATAAGAAAACAAGAAACCCAAAAACACAAATGGCAAATTCCCTATAAAGCAGGTTATCTGTATAAAGCAGGTTATCTGTATAGCAGCCTCTGAAACCTTATTACAAAGAGTAACTTCTTGCCTACAGGTTTCTTGCACACAACCATGCCCGCTTCAGCTCCATTTACTTTATGTGGGCAACCACAGTTGCTTTTCTTTCCAGGTCTTCTCTTCAATACTCCATTTTCAGCCTTGCACAGCTTATGTTGAACAGTGCACAGCAGCTTGAAATCAATCCAGGAACTTCTAAAACACTACTCCACCGGGTAGAGCCCTAGGGAGAAAAAAGAAGAACACTCTGGAAGGTTGCTTCAATTACTTACTACCTTCCCCAGCTTACATCACTGAGCAATGTCTTAAGTGATCAGCTGGTAGGAATACATATTTATAGCACAGCCACCAAATATTCATACACTGATTACTGACCCCTCAATAGTAACAGGTAGAATCAATCAGTCATCTGAGCTTGGGAACACCAAGATGATGCCAAAATTTTAAAGAAAAAAAAAAAAAAACTACAGCCTAGCTTTACTTGCACACACAAAATAACCAAGGCCATGCCTGCTTAAAGCAGAAATAAAATCTCCTATCCTTTGCTGCCAAGGAAGTTGCCATCTTAGCCTCTGTTTGATCTGAAGTTTCCATGGTGCTGTGCATGTGATCAATTATGAGACCAGCTATTTAATGGTTTGACAGTGTGGTTAAAGAGATTATTCTCCCACTCTACAAGACTCTGGTCCGGCCACATCTGGAGTATGCTGTCCAGTTCTGGGCACCGGTCCTCAGGAAGGATGTGCTGGAACTGGAGAAAGTCCAGAGAAGGGCAACAAAAATGATTAGGGGAATGGAGGACATCAGCTATGAGGAAAGGCTACAAGCACTGAACCTATTCTCTCTGGAGAAGAGACAATTGAGGGGGGGACATGATATCAATGTACAAATACTGTACTGGTGACCCTAGCATAAGGAACAAACTATTCAGAGAAAGGAGATACAATAAGACACGTGGCCACTCACTAAAACTTGAGGAAAGGCGGTTTAACCTTAAAGTGCGTAAGGGGTTCTTCACTGTAAGAGCGGTAAGGATGTGGAATTCTCTTCCACAAGCAGTCGTATCAGCAGGGAGCATTGATAGTTTCAAAAAACTATTAGATGGGCACCTTAGAGACCACAACATACAGGGGTATACGATGTACGGTTAAAAGCAACACACACACACATCATAGGTTGAACTGGATGCACTGATGTCTTTTTTCAACCTCACTAACTATGTAACTATGTAACTATGTGGTTGAGAGCAAAGCCAACTGTGACAGTTATCATTCACGAGATGCCTTGAATGTAACTGCTTTGAGAAAGCGCTAAATCTATGGGTTTAGTTCTGTTTTAAGTACAGAAGGGTTAAAATCCATGACCAAATCATTTTTTTGTTGCATGTGTACAGTTTGGGGGATTTCTCTGTACCTGTCCCAGAAACACAACAGTAAGGTATAGAAAATCTGCCAAAGTGAGGGTAATTCCCATGCATTACAGCATGCATTCTCATTTGATGATTTTTCTTTACCTCTTTACCTCTAAAATGTTGGATTTCCCCTTTCTTTCTCAGTAACAAGGGTCACCAAAAAATAGGAACAAGGAGGGGCAGGGGGACTTTTAAAGGGGATACCGTCATTAGACCAATAATCAAAGTACATATGGGGTAAAAAACAATCTTTTATTTATTTTTTTTTTTTTTACTAAATTTTTATTTTTTATTTTATTTTTTATTTATTTTTTGATTTTTCACTGGTTCGGTTTGGTTCATATTCTCACCTTGGTATCTATTCACGCCAGCACATTATGCCATAAATTTATGGCGGTGTTGGTTGTCACTTGCATTTTTTTCATCTCTACTATTAATTTTCCCTCACTCTTTCTTCAAGTTGTAGATTCCCTACAACCACCATTTTCTCACCTTTCTCACTTCTAAATCACTCAACATATCTCATCACACTTATGGCATATACATGTGTATGTACAGGTGTATTTATATATACACATATGGTGTTCACTATGGTTCCCCATATTATCTTCCACATTATTTAGGTTCTTCCCTCACACTTTGGGTGTCACTCCTTGTTAATTTTTAATTAACATCCACCTTATATGGTAACCTTTGTTTTTCTTACACCCGATTAGGGATATTGGATTATATATTTTTGATCCCCCCCCTCCTACTTACCAGCATAGGCTCTTCCATTAGCCACCCCGTAGCCTTCTCATCTGGATGGATTATGGGATGTATACATACATACCTTTCGGTAAGATTGTTTCCCATATATACCCCCCTTTTTCTTTACCCACACTTATAATCTTCCATATACTTTGAGGATCAATATGAATATTCTATATATTCAATTTCTTCCTTATCCTACCTTGTTTTATAGTGAACAATCACGCCACCATCGTGACCCTTACTACCTAGCCTTGTTTAGGTTTGGACTGCTCCCATGTCCGCCTGGGGGGACATCTACCCTAATTGCGATCCCTGGTCTGTCCTCTGGGTTTCAGGATTGGTCTGGTTGCAGGTGGGTGTTATGGCCTCATGTGAGCCTCTCCTTTTGACCCCTACATCTCAAATGAATACTCATGTACTGCATGTATTATGTTTTGTGTGATATTTTGTTCCACTCATCATGTTCTTTTTCATTCTTCTGGTAGCATCTGTGATGTCCCTTTATCTGTGTATATGCCCCTGAAGAAGCGGTCACCCGCGAAACATGTTGGGCCAGTGTATGGGCATCAACGTTCATCACTACATCAAACCTATGTTACCCCTTGGGTTTCTGTGCATGCTACCTACAATATTTGCAATACAGTATCTATGTTTTTTAATACAGCAATCTCTTCTATATATGATGATGGTTTCTTCCAATAAAGATTGTTTTTTACCCCATATGTACTTTGATTATTGGTGAAATGACGGTATCCCCTTTAAAAGTCCCCCTGCCCCTCCTTGTTCCTATTTTTTAATGAATTTTGGGACGTGGATACCTTTACTTCAATATCCATCTAGGATATATATTTCTGTTTTGGAGCTTGTCTTTCTTTTATTAACAAGGGTCACCAGTGAAGGAGGATGAATCTTCCAAATGGTGACAAAGACAGCAAAAAAAACTTGGCAGAGGGTCCAACCCTTCCTCACTCTATCCAAAAGTAATAAAGTAATGATTTTGCCTAGAAGAAAATAATATAGTGATAGAAAACAAAAGTGAAAGCAGTTTCTTTAGGGATGAATAACTTGATACACAGTAGTATATAATAAGTCCTTGTTTTAAAGCATTTTGCTGCTAGGTTCGAGCATGTAAACAGTTAAATATCCATATCCAGGCCACTGTTTTATTTTAAAAGGTTCTAGTTTTTTTAATGGCTTAGTATACAATAGTATTCTGCCCCGAGCTACATCACCAATCTTGTCTCCACATATCACCCAAACCGTTCTCACCGCTCCTCTCAAGACTCCCTTGTCTCCTCCTCCCATGCTCATCTCCAGGACTTCTCCAGACTCCTCTTCCATCCTTTGGATCTCTCTACCTCACTCTGTCCGACTAGCTCCTACTCTGGCTGCCTTCAGGTGATCTTTGAAAACTCATCTCTTCAGGAAAGCCTATGACACCTCCAACTAATCTTTTATCACTTCCATTAGCTCATTACCCACAATTACAAACTTTTGTACTACTTGCCCCACCCTATTAGATTGTAATCTCTTTAGAGCAGGGCCCTCTTACCCTTTTGTAATTCATTATATTGTAACTGTATTGTCTCCCGTTTTATATTGTAAAGCGCTGTGTAAAATGTTGGCGCTATATAAACCCTGTATAATAATAATATTTATAGTTAATAAGATTGAGAAAAATTATCTATAAAATTCAACCTTTCACAGATCCTGCAGTTTTCTTTTTTAAACCAGAAGAAAGCAAGACAAAACACATGGGACAACTGCTGTCAATTTTACTACACATGAGGAAAACATTTTCTGATTCATTCTCTTTATCAAAATATTGTTCTGTTAGCCTTAATTATAACTTTGGATGCTATTTTCCCTTTTATTTCCTTTATTAAGCAGAAAAGCAATCCAGAGTGTAACCACAAAAAATAATTTTTCCTAAATTATTAGTAAAAAATTCTTTCACACACTGAGTTCCCCTCGGTTCCTGTATCATTTTTTAAAAAAAATACAACATATTAATTTGTCACATTTTTATACTGATTTGGATATCTAAGGTGTGATTTCACTTTTCCGAAACATTTTCTTTTTATAAGTTAAACTAACATCGTTCACTTTCTCCACCCCCCTGTCCCCTCTGTAATTACCTCTGTGGGTGATTAGCTGGCAGTGCCCACACAGCTGGTGCAGCAGTCCAGGGATTTGAAATCACTATTCTTTTCCCTCTTCTTTCTGCAGCCCTTCTAGGATGGTTAGTGTGGCGCAGTGCATTGCGCTCAACTATCCCGATCTAAGTGCTGCAGAAAGACGAGGGAAAAGAGAGGGGTTCAGGTTCCCTGAACTGTTGCACCTGCTGCATTGGCACTGAGAGCTAATTACCTATGGAGGTAAGTACAATGGGGGCTGGAAGAAAGGCAGAGGGTGTATGGTGTTAGTTTATCTTTTCATTTTTTCTAAAAAGGTGAACTTATTCTTTAAAAAAAATTAAATAATTAGGTAGCCTCCAAAAAATGTTTTCATATCAGTTTTTTTTTTTATAAATCTTGTAGCTTTAGTACCGACCCAAGCAGCTTGTCATGTACCTGGTCAGAGGCCGAAGTGCTGAGAGGGCTTCCCTTGTGGCTAAATGCAGAGTGCCCCTGAAGGTGGTAACAGGGGGTGCTATGCTCAAAGAAGCAGGGGTTGCCAGCTGCGACAGGCTGAAGTGATGAGGAGATATCAGCTGGATGGCAGCTTACAAACAGGATGTGCTGCTGGGGAGGAGTCCCTCAGGAGTACCAAATAGGACATGGCAAAAGAAGCCAGGAGCAGGGTCAGGAACCAGGCCAGTAGTAATGCACTGAATATCAACCAGGAGTAAGGCAGCAAGCAGGAGACAGCTGGGGTCAGCCGGGGTCATACACTGGTAATCAGGCACCAGCGGAGTCAGAAGAGCAAGCCAGAGGTCATACATGGATCAGCAGGCAGAAGCCGAGTCAATGGAAAAGGGCGAGGGTCAAAGAAAGGAATGGAGACAAGACAGGTCAAGGCAAGCCGAGTTGGTAACAGGAAATCCAATAATAGCAGGAATAGGAACTCAGTAACACACGGGAATTCTGAAGATCATCCAGCAACTAGTGGCTAATGCTGCTGGCTTTAAATAGGTCACTGGGTGCCAGAATCTGTCACCCATTGCGTGTGCCATGCCAAATTAATCTTTGCAGCCATTAATGGCTGTGCGCGCACGAGCATTAGCATTGGCAAATTTCTATGTGCCAACCTGTGATTCCATTGGGCATTAACAGATGTAGCAATTCTTCTACGAACTGTTCTCTGACACAGATATAACATGTATGAAGGATGCCAACTACAGGTTGGATCATTTCTAAATATTAAAATATATTTATATATTTTTTTTTCATAGTGTTAACCAATGCCACTTACTGTTATAATAACCTTTAACACTTACTGTTATAATAAAATTCACTATAAACACAATCTCCCCACAAATAATAAAATTACCTGTTCTTATATTCTCTTTCAAACTGGATGCATTTTACACCTTTGGATCAGGACACTAGAGTTAACAATGCTTACATTTTATTGCCAGAGATATTCTGATCACAGGGCTAGCATTGTTATTTTTTTTTAGCAACTTATTGTACATCTTTGATAACAGTGGTACTGGGAGGTAAACCTTTATAATGAAGAAGTGTTTAGGCCACATTATCAAAGCAGTGATCATCAGTTGATAGCAGCTGTTTGACCAGAGTAGTACCCACTAAAATGTACATACTGTAGACACTTCATCAATGAGCAACTTTTTTAAGTAAAGACCAATCAGTTCGGTCTTTTAGTGGGCATCCAGCTCCATCCACATATCTTCACCCCATAGGGAAATCTTGTTATCTGACCTCAAGTGATGGCAATGAAAATATATAACTAATAATAGTAAGTTATGTGAAAGTCTATCGCACAAGTTATCTTGAAATACATCTTTATTACAGGAAGGTCACCACAACAATATTACTATATAAAAATTGAAGTTTAAAGGTTTGACAAATATTACACTTTATGCACTATTATGGTTAGAATGACCCCCCCCCCAAACAGTGTTGCCAACCCCCCAGAGTGAAATTTACTGGCAGAACGCCAAAAATTTACGGACGGCACCAATTTTTTACTGGCACTGCAAAAATGTAGATAAAATAGCCGTTTTCAGTGCTAAACCGTGCAAATATGAATAATTAATCTATAAACATGTAGATAGTGCTATTAGCAATGTGTTTAAGTTGACAAAAGTCATAAACCATATTTGCCTGCATCAGATCGCATGGTACAAAAGTACAATCTGCTGTGGTTGCAGTGCAGTAAATTTTAAAACGTAGTGCATGCACTTCTTTTGGTGCGGTGTGATTTCACTCCATTCATTTTGAATGGGCTGAAATCGCACCGCACAGAACTGCACGTGAATTGTACAGGAACGCACAGCGTGTTCCTGTGCAATTCCCAGTGTGAACCGCCCCTAAAACAAATATTTCATGAAATCAGATACACTGAGCATACATTTATTTTCCAAACACTGACATGAGACACGTGCCTGGGTTCTAAGTGATTACAGTAAACATTATAGCCAGCTGGTGTTACCTAACCATCCACACTTACCTTACAAACTTCCTTCCTATACTCAGGGGGCCATTCTCCTATCCATCAAAGCCAAGCAAAGTTTAACACACTGTGCACAGAAAACTCCTTCACCTTCATATCCCCCACACCAGCTCCAAGTAAAGCACACAAGAAACAATTATGAACATAAAAGAGTGAAGAAGAAAAGAGAAAAGAATACACATTGGCGCAGAGATTTACACATTCTCTCCTTGGTTGTCAAACACCAGGGCCCTCAGAAAAGACATCAGTTTTGTAAGAAAGTGTCCAATCAGTTGTAAAATGACCTGTCTCCCCCCCCCCATGAATGTGACTGTGTGTGCCTGTGTCTTACCTTAGCAATACCGTCCGTCCTGAACACATATGCGGGCAGTGGGCTACTTTCCCTGACATGTTACAGATCAGGGTCAGGGTCACAAGTCTCGCCGCAGCGCGGCCAGCACCAGCAAGACAGTGGAGGAGGAGGGGGGGTGTCTATGGGGTTTGAGAAGGGGAGATGTCTGGGGGGGTTTGAGGAGGGAAGAGGTCTGGGGGGGGGTGTTCTGAGGAGTTGTTCTGGGGTGTTTGAGGAGATGAAGGGTCTGAGGAGGAGGGGAGATGTCTGGGGGGGTTTGAGGAGGGGAGATGTCTGGGGGGGTTTGAGGAGGGGAGAGGTCTGGGGGGGGGTGTTCTGAGGAATTGTTCTGGGGTGTTTGAGGAGATGAAGGGTCTGAGGAGGAGGGGGGATGTCTGGGGGGGTTTGAGGAGGGGAGAGGTCTGGGGGGGGTGTTCTGAGGAGTTGTTCTGGGGTGTTTGAGGAGATGAAGGGTCTGAGGAGGAGGGGAGATGTCTGGGGGGGTTTGAGGAGGGGAGATGTCTGGGGGGGTTTGAGGAGGGGAGAGGTCTGGGGGGGGGTGTTCTGAGGAATTGTTCTGGGGTGTTTGAGGAGATGAAGGGTCTGAGGAGGAGGGGGGATGTCTGGGGGGGTTTGAGGAGGGGAGAGGTCTGGGGGGGGGTGTTCTGAGGAGTTGTTCTGGGGTGTTTGAGGAGATGAAGGGTCTGAGGAGGAGGGGAGATGTCTGGGGGGGTTTGAGGAGGGGAGATGTCTGGGGGGGTTTGAGGAGGGGAGAGGTCTGGGGGGGGTGTTCTGAGGAATTGTTCTGGGGTGTTTGAGGAGATGAAGGGTCTGAGGAGGAGGGGGGATGTCTGGGGAGGTTTGAGGAGGGGAGAGGTCTGGGGGGGGGTGTTCTGAGGAGTTGTTCTGGGGTGTTTGAGGAGATGAAGGGTCTGAGGAGGAGGGGAGATGTCTGGGGGGGTTTGAGGAGGGGAGAGGTCTGAAGAGGTGTCTGGGGGGGTTTAGGTAGGGGAGAGGTCTGAGGGGATTTGGGGAGGAGGAGGAGAGGTCTGGGGGGGTTCTGAGGATGAAGGGAGGGGGGGGTTCTTCCCCCTTGTGCTTACAGTTTACACACCACACCGGGAAACTTCTTCTTCCCTCCAGTCATGTGACAAGGGGTCGATAGAGAGGGAACGGCAGCCTTCCCTCACTGCAGTGGCGCTCTCTATTGCCACCTGCAGGCTGGAGGGAGAAGACAGTCTAGTCCTCCCTCCAGCTCTCTGTCGCTTCTCCTGTCGGTGATCATCGGGCCATGGGCAGGGCAGAGGGCACACAGGCAGAGCCGGAGGCGGTCACGTCAGGCGGGGAGGACTCGGAGTCGGAGCAAGTGAGTTCACTTCAGAAGTGTCCGGAGATGAGCGAGGCGCACGCGGCGCATGCGCAGTCGCATTGTCTCGCAGCAGCCATCATTTTAACGGGCACTTTTCTCCTGCTACGGGCATTTACGGGCAGGAGAAAAGTGCCCCAATTTTACGGGCCGTCCGTGAATATACGGACGGTTGGCAACACTGCCCCCAAAGAACTTTGTTTATTCCTTGATAAATCTAAGCTATAGCTTGTTAACACTAAGTTCACAGATCTATCACATGTATTCAATTATTTAATAAAGAGATATCTCTAAGAAATAAGAGAAAATAAAAATGTTATGCTTTTTTTCCTGCTTCAGGCACAATCAGATTATCAATAACTCTAAAGACAAGATAATAACACATATATTTCAAAGAGCAGAAGGTGAAGGGTGAGAAGAAAAGGTTGCAGTCACTATTAAACTGTCAATACAAATTTGTTACATAACTCTGTATTGCAAATAATATGAACTTAATTATTATCAAGCGATTCTAGCCTCTTCAGCAAAGGATATATACAGCAGAAAGGGCTTTAAAGGGATTGTTTTTTATTTTTTTTTTATCTTAATGCATTCTATGTATTAAGATAGAAAAAAAACCTTCTTTGTACAGCAGCCCCCCTCAGCCCCCCCTACTACTTACCTAAGCCTATCTTTATCCAGCGATATTGCAGGAGTGTCTAAGCTGCCTGGGACTTCCCTCCTCATCAGCATGATTGGCTCCTGCTGCTGTCAATCAAAATCATTCAGCTAATTAGGAGAGAGAGGGACGGAGCCGGGTCATGGCTCTGTATCTGAATAGACAAAGGGAGCTGTGACCCGGCTCGGGTGTCCCCATAGCAAGCTGCTTGCTGTGGGGGCACTCAACAGGAAGTAGGGGCCAGGAGAGCCAAAGAGGGACCCAAGAAGAGGAGGATCCAGGCTGATCTTTGCAAAACCAACTGCATAGAGCAGTTAAGTATAACATTTTTGTTGTTTAAAAAAAAAAAAAACTTTACAATCACTTTAATTTGTCAAGAGAGCTATTTTATCAGCAGAGAGCTTAAAATGTTAGCAGCTACCAGTTGGTTAGTGTTTGCAACATTATTGCTAACCTCAGGTAAATTTAGGATCAGCATTTTACATAATATGACAACAAGATACTGTAAATCCATATATTCTCAAAAGTCCTCAAAAAAGATTCTACCATTGTGCACTTATAAAATGACAGCCAAAGCATATTCCATGAGGCCTCAAGCCTTTTTTTTCCCCCACAAGTTCAAGCTCCTCAGCAGAATGTATCAGCTTACATGGAAGAGACAATCTATTTACCACCAACAGGGGAAAAAAACCTGTTTGCTGTAACTGATTATAAATTGTGATCTGGAGTTTGGCTTCAATTTGTTAGCGTATCTAAACCTGCTAATACATGGAACACTACCCCTCCCCTCGACTGACAATGGGGCTGTTTAAGCTGTGTCTCCTATGCTCATCATTAATCCAGAGTTGTGTTTTACCAATACAGGAGGTGTGTTACTGGCCAGATAACCAGGTGAAAACAGAGGGGGGGAAAGCTTAAAAAAGAAAACAGATACAGCCAACACATTTAATGATTGGTATCCTGTGTACATAGGAAAAAGAGAGAAAGGATGCGCAAACACCTAGTGCATTACCCGTGGTCACTGTTACTAATTTTAATAAAATGCCAAATGCATACTCACAGACATGAAGATAATAAAAAAGTGTTACATGAATCCACCATAGATGAACAGAAACATGTCCTTGAAATCAGGACCCCTAACGCGTTTCGGGAGTCAAGCCCCCTTCCTCAGAGCTCTGAGGAAGGGGGCTTGACTCCTGAAACGCGTTAGCGGTCCTGATTTCAAGTACATGTTCCTGTTCATCTAGGGTGGATTCTTGTAACACGCTTTTATTATCTTCATGTCTGTGAGTATGCATTTGACATTTTATTAAAATTAGTAACAGTGACCACGGGTAATGCACTAGGTGTTTGCACCTTCTTTCTCTCTTTTTCCTATGTACCCATGTTGGAGTTCCCTGCCTGAGGAAAGCAGCACGCCAGTCTCCCCTTCGGAGTGAGCGCTTGGCTGAATTTTTTATTTGGAAGATTGGTAACCTGTAATATAATACATATTTGGGTTTGGGTTTAATACCACTTTAATATTCAAAGCCTAAAACAACGAATTGAACCAATATGAGTATTTACCTCATTTTCTATATTTAATAACTTTTAAAGTTTTAACACAGAAACATAGAAAAGTGATGGGTGAAAAAGACCAGAGAAAGAGTAGTCCATCAAGGCTGCCCATTTTTTTTTTTTTTATGTGTTTTTTTGTTAACATTGTTATCTGACTATAGATCTGTGTTTGTCCTAAGCATGTTTGAAGCCATTTACTGTTGACTGTCTCACTACCTCTGCTGGAAGTTTATTCCAAGCATCAACTACCCTTTCAGTAAAATAATACTTTCTAAGATTAGTTTTGAACTTTTCTTCAGTTAGTTTGAGGTCAGCTCCCCGTTTTTTTTATTTCGGTTTCATATTAAAAAAAACTGCTCTCCTGAACCTTATTCATCCCTTGATGTATTTAAAGGTTTTAATCATGTCTTCCCTTTCCATTCTATCCCCCAGGCTGTACATATTAAGTTCCTGAAGTCACTCTCGTCATTTTCTATACCCCAAAACTTTCACCATTTTTGTTACCTGCCCAAAATGCCAGAAAATGTTTAATTTGTTGGCTGACAAATATATACAGTAAAATACTCATTTGAATTGATGCTTTGTGATTTAAAAGCAGAAAAAGTCTTGTGCCAGGGAAGCACATTCAAAAATCCCATATGTGATTCATTCTAGAAGCCTTAGGGCATAGGTCGGCAACCCGCGGCTCCGGAGCCGCATGCAGCTCTTTTAAACCTTTGCTGCGGCTCCGAGGCGGATGAGGGGAGGAGGCGCACTGTGTATCACGCAGAGCCACAGATTGGCGGCCTTCTGGGTGTCATCGGTGCGCATAGCAATGTGCCCGACACTCCCCCACTGTGGCGCTGCCCTGGCTGTGATTGGTCCAGGCTGGACCAATCATAGAGGACATCCCGGGTGACGTCGCGTGGGGGGGCGGTGCGTGCATTAGTCACGCACCGTCCCGACGCCACCTTCCCGCCCGCCGTCAGAGAGGAGGGCAGCGGTGCGAATGCAGGTCGAGGAAGAAGAAGAAGAAGACGTCCGACCGAGACCCGACTCCCGTCAGCAGCACGCCAGGCACGGTGACGGCAGGTAAGTGAAGTGATGCTTTGAAGGGGGCACGCACGCACGCTGGTCTCTGCATTGAAAGGGGGCATGTACGCTGGTCACTGTTTTGAAAGGGGCATGTATGCTGGTCACTGCATTGAAAGGGGGCATGTATGCTGGCCACTACCATTGAAAGGGGCATGTACGCTGGTCACTACATTGAAAGGGGCATGTATGCTGGTCACTACATTGAAAGGGGCATGTATGCTGGTCACCACCATTGAAAGGGGCATGTACGCTGGTCACTACCATTGAAAGGGGCATGTACGCTGGTCACCACCATTGAAAGGGGCATGTACGCTTGTCACTACCATTGAAAGGGGCATGTACGATGGTCACTACCATTGAAAGGGGCATGTACGCTGGTCACCACCATTGAAAGGGGCATGTACGCTGGTCACTACATTGAAAGGGGCATGTATGCTGGTCACTACATTGAAAGGGACATGTACGCTGGTCACTGCATTGAAAGGGGCATGTTTGCTGGTCACTACATTGAAAGGGGCATGTATGCTGGTCACTACATTGAAAGGGGCATGTATGCTGGTCACTACATTGAAAGGGGCATGTATGCTGGTCACTACATTGAAAGGGGCATGTATGCTGGTCACTACATTGAAAGGGGCATGTATGCTGGTCACCACCATTGAAAGGGGCATGTATGCTGGTCACTGCATTGAAAGGGGCATGTATGCTGGTCACTGCTTTGAAAGGGGCTTGTACGCTGGTCACTACATTGAAAGGGGGCATATATGCAATGTTATATTTGTTTTAAATGTCGCAATGGTTTTGCGGCTCCCAGTTTTTTTTTTCCCTTTGGAAATGGGTCAAAGTGGCTCTTTTTGTCTTAAAGGTTGCAGACCCCTGCCTTAGGGTGTGTGATGATAAAACATCTTGTCCCTACTGTCTGACTTTTTAGCCATGTCAACAGGGGGCAGGAAAGAAACAATGGATAGGCTGCTTCTTCTCACCACAAACAACTTCAAGTACAATAGTTGAACTGTCATTTGATTTTGCTGCTTTTGGGAATTAGTAAAACAGCTGGGCACCATGACTGGACATAGATGAACTTATTTCCAGGATTCAAGGATGCTCATAATAATTCCCAACAAGATTTCTGGTACTCCTGTAAAAGGAGTACTCACAGATATAACTTGATAGTTACCACATGTTCTTAAAAATACAGTAAAACCTTTGGATAGTGAGCATAATTTGTTCCGGGAACGTGCTTGTAATCCACAGTACTCGTGTATCAAAGTAAATATCCTCATAAGAAATAATGGAAACCCAGATAAAAAAAAGTGTTTTTATTAGGGATTGCATAATGCAGAATCCAGCAGGAGCTACAGCGGATAAAAGACAAGAGAGGCACCTCCGAGTGTAGCAATATGGTTACATTTAATGAAGGTACAAAATTTAGCAACTCACATGGTTGATGATTAAAACAGGCACAGTTAAGTATGCAGGCATCCAGGGTCAAGCTGTCCACATAGACCATCCTCCGCCAACTGCCACCACCATTGACGTCATCCCACATCCCACATTGAGCTCCATGAGCGCTTCAAGCCTTGCTTTCAGATCGCTCTACTGGAGGGTTGTCTTCCCGGTCACAATTGCAGACTGACAGCGGTGAGAGCCGGTGGTGCGAAGGATGGTCTATGTGGACAGCTTTACCCCTAAAGCTTGCATACCTACTGTGGATGTGCCTGTTTTAATCATTAACCATGTGAGTTGCTAATTGCTGTACCTTCAATAAATCTAACCATGTTGCTACACTTAGAGGAGCCTCTCTTACTTAACCACTTCTGGACCGGAAGGATTTGCCCTCTTAACCTCCCTGGCGGTATGATTCTTTCCGATTTTAGGTGCTGAAAGCGGTACAATTATTTTGCATGTAATTCTTAAGAATGAGCAGCCAAACCAACTATTTATAAATTATTTTTTTTTTACTGTGCGTTCTTCTTTATACCATCTCGGGTATGATAAAGTTTGAAACACAAAATCATAAATTATAATATAATAAATAACTATAAATAAGTTAAAGTATGTGTATATATATATATATATATATATATATATATACGTCGCAGGAGACGGAAGCTGGGGGACAGAGCATCGGGAGGAAGATCCGGCCGCCGCACACCGCCGGGATACATTGCTGGATGCCGGGGACAAGGTGAGTACTCTCTCTTCCAGGATCCAGCGATCTTCCTAGCGGTACCCCGAGTGTGGCTCGGGGTTACCGCTTTTGGCACTGAAATTTAACCCCGAGCCACACTTGGGAATACCGCTAGGAAGGTTAATGACCAGGCCATATTTTGTGATTTGGCACTGAGTTACTTTAACGG
This sequence comes from Pelophylax lessonae, assembly GCF_965119305.1. NCBI lineage: Eukaryota > Metazoa > Chordata > Amphibia > Anura > Ranidae > Pelophylax > Pelophylax lessonae. The sequence continues at coordinate 241,110,963 of NC_138768.1, read as the reverse complement.
ACAATTGCGCGGTCCTGCGACCTAAATAAAATTGATGTCCTTTTTTTTCCCACAAATAAAGCTTTCTTTTGGTGGTATTTGATCAAGTGTGCGATTTTTTTTTTTTTTTTTGCGCTACAAAAAAAAGAGCGACTATTCTAAAAAAAAAAAAAAAAAAAAAAAAAAACAGTACTTTTCACATTCTGCTATATAACATCCCCCCCCCCCCCCAAAAAAAAAAAATCTAAATTTTTTAACATTTTAGGCCATTTTGTCTTCTGCTACAAATTTTTGTTCAAAAAATCGCAATAAGCATATTTTGATTGGTTTGTGCAAAAGTAATCACTTCTTCTAACTATGGGAAAGATCGGACCCCTGACTGACATTTTTTACACTTTTGGGGGGACCAGTGACATTATTACAGTTATCAGTGCTAAAAATATGCACTGTTATTGTAATAATGACACTGGCAGGGAAGGGGTTTAAGGGGCATGGGGCATGTGTCTAACTGTGGGGGGACGTGGCTTGTGAAATGATCACAGAGACCTGTGTTCCTATATAGAAGGATCATAGGAGCTCTGTGATCATTCCAGAGAGAAGAATGGTAAAAAGTGTTTACAACAGCTGACCGTTCTTCTCTCTCAGCGGGGAACGATTGCGGGTGTCAGACAGCAATCAGAGCCGCCTTTTCCCGCTGATGAGCGGGGGCGGGAGCACGCTGCCGCCGGCGCACGCTCGCCCCCTAGCTGCCTGCGCGCGACCGACATATACCTACGGCGGTTCGCGCAGGAGTGGCTGCCTGCCGCAGTATAACTGCGGCGGGCGGGCGTAAAGTGGTGTAGAGAGTCAGCCTGGGTCAGGCTGAAGAGAGGGTTAATTATAGAGGGCAGGTACTTCCCTTGCAGACCTGCTCATTAGGCAGGTGGTCTGAAAGTGTCAGTTGAGCTGTTTGCTAGGAGTGAAGAGACACCAGCACGCTGAGATGGAAGCGTAATTGCTGTCTGTGACCTATATTGGGTGAGCCAAGCCTTATGAAAGACTGTAGCTCTGGCTAGAGGTGTGTAATAAGTTGCCTATAAGCCTGTTTGCTCCAAAGACTGGAATATTATTTCAAGACAAGCTTGTCGTTTTCTGTTAGTTTTGCTGTTTTGCTGAATGAAAGCATATTAAATTTCACTGGACTGTCTTTGAGCCGGCTGTTCACCTCTCTGATCCCATACAATTGGTGGAGGAATGCATTGGGCAGTTTGAGGGGTGCAGGCCAATCCTATGTTCTGGATTAAAGCTGTACAGCCTGTGAAAACTTCTGAAAAGGCAATGGAGGAATTCCTAAAGCTGTTGATGGCGTCTAACAATGCACAGCAAGAGACAAACCGCTTGCTGATGGAACAGATAGCAGGTTTGCAGAGAGCAGTAACCCAGCAGGCTGAAATGGTGAAAGGTGCCCCGCGAAAGGAAGTGCAGCGGACCCTGCAAAAGATGACAGTCACAGACAATGTTGAATCATATCTAGCAATGTTTGAGCGGATTGCAGCAAGGGAAGGTCTGCCTGAGAAAGACTGGGCTGATGTGCTGGCTCCATTCCTGACTGCAGATCCCCAACAGACATACTGTGACTTGGCCCCGGAATCAGCACGGGACTATAAGCTGCTGAAAGCAGAAATCCTAGCAAGGCTGGGAGTGACTGTCACTTTAAGGGCAAGCCAAGTTCATGACTGGCACTTTGACAGCAAAGCCTGCCCGTGCACAGATATACTACTTGATGCACTTCTCCCAGGACTGGCTGAAACCTGAAGAGAAGACACCCACTCAGATCGTCGAAAGAGTCGCACTGGACCGTTTCCTGCATGGGCTGCCTAGGGAGCTCCACCTATGGGTGGCTCAGTCCTAGACTCATAGTTACATAGTTACATAGTTACATAGTTAGTGAGGTTGAAAAAAGACATCAGTCCATCCAGTTCAACCTATGATGCGTGTGTGTGTCAGTCCCTGGATGAGATGGCTGCTGTTGTCGATCGCTACAACTGTGCTGAAAGTTTCCATGGGAGTCCCTCTATCATCAGAGAGCTAAGCCAAACCAACGAAGTGCGTTCTAACACCAAGATGGCACCCATTGACTGCAGGGTGTCTGCTCCGGTGCATAAAACAACTGATAGGATCGCCCCAGTACCAAAACTTTCGGAGAGCCGGCAGGGAGAACCCCATGAGGTTCGCTGTTGGTCCTGCCAACAACTGGGTCATCTGGCGGCCCAGTGCCCAAGACAGGAAGAACCAATGGAGTGAGACAAGCGCTATATGAACCCACTAATAATGATTACTGATGGTAGCAATAACATTCATGAATGATGCCAATGTAGTAAATAGAAAAGTGGGAGGACAACCATACGAGAAGTAGGCACTCCTCACGCTCCCTTGGCTCCCCTGCATTGGGTCACTGCACATGCCGCTCACCCCCAGCGGCTCTATAGTGGTTCAAGCCTCGTTTTGGTCCTTCCCCTAGAGTCTGACATGATGTCCTCTTTCGGCACTCATTGTGGGTGATCAAAGCGGTCACAGATGGCGATCCTCCCTGCCTCCTATACCAGGCATTATGTGACCCTTTTTCCCCACTCCCTGTCCAGGATTGAGGCATTCCGTTATCTCTTCACAGCCCGAGCAAGGCACAACTGTCCACACTGCTGAATTGTTCCTGGCTGGTTTTATGCTTTCACACACACACTGGATGGTCACCAAGCTGTGAGTTTTTAATCCCTTTTTGGGGCTTCGTCATTGCAGATCCAATGGGGGGTCATTGTACAATGTGTACTGCTGTTTTATACATACATGGAACTGATTTTGAATAAAACTTTTCAATGTTCTATTTACAACATTGGCATCATTATTATTGCTGCCTTCATTAATCATCATCGGTGGGTTCATATAGCGCTTATATGTGGTTAACCCTTGTGTGACTGATTAGGGAGCACGCAAGCTCCGAATTGAGATGAATACATTGTAAAATCTCACTTAATGTCAGTTGGTCTAAATCAGTTATAAATATTTTTGGACACAACATGTATACTTGGTGTTATGTTCCTGTTCATATTATTTTAACTTAAAAGTTGACAGACAACCTTTATTACCAATAATGTGTAATGTACTTTACAATGTTTCTGACATATATTTCAGCTTCCTGGGTTATTTTTTTTTCATCTGGCCTTCAGATATGAAAGACAGAGTGATTTAACACCTGTTTAGATTTGTCATCCATGTGGCGAAATGAAAAGTATGCCATTTGCAATAAACTTTGCATAAAATAAATTATTTGCATTTCATTGTAATGGTTCAAAGAATGTCAGGCAAAATGGTCGGCCCTCACGCATGTTCACTTCATTAAATCTGGCCCTCTTTGAAAAAGTTTGGACACCCCTGCTCTAGGGTCTCTGCTAAATATATATATATATATATATATATATAATGTTTGGGGGTTCTAAGTAATTTTCTAGCAAAAAATACTGATTTTAACTTGTAAGCAACAAATGTCGGAAAAAGGCTTAGGCATGAAGGAGTTAAGCACTAGACAAAAACTGAGCTGTGTATTGCAAATGTGGTGTTTAGCCAATAGCAAAGGGCTGCCCCCCGGGACACATTTATATTTGTCCTGCTCCTGCAGGTAGTGACATACAACCCATCCGTTATGAATATTTGGCGGTGTCCTTCAATGAACGGAAGAGAAATGGAGTCTGCACGTCGCTGTCAGGAGGTCCAATGCTTTTCTTTTCAAATTCTCTCAACTGATTGGTGACTAATTGACCAATGTAACAGATTTAAAATTTACTAACTCCAGTCTGTCAATCAACAACTCCTCTGCCAGCTAACATACAGAATTTTACTGCCTACTTGATTATTTACAGCATATGTTGTGCCTAGCGATACTTACAACTAGACCAGCCTTTTTCAACAATGTATGGACCACTAAAGTGTTTTAGTAATACTATTATCATTCAACAAATCTATTTTGTCCACTGGTAAATGTATTCACTGCTACTGTAATCACATCTCAACAAGCTAAATGTAAATTTTACAAGTCACTTATATAGATCTAGATTGCAATTTGACACAGTATCCACACTCTGTATTGTAGTAAGCTTTATGGTGCCTGACCTCAGCTAGATGCTATTAAGACGTACTTTGTATAAAATAATTATTGGAATAAAATGCTTGGCCTAATGCTAGAGAGGCTTTTTGTACCTTTAAACATATTTATTCCATCATACAAACAAAAAAGATTTGAACAAAAAACAGATTAATCAGGATAGTCACAGTCTTTTCAATTGATTTTGTGGAGTTATCCTTCAAATTAACAAAGTTCATAACATGGCAAGATACATTTTTTAAATGTATTGAGGAGATGCTTTATAAGAAGTAGAATACAGTTTCAACCTGGAACTACAGTATACACATGTAAAGAGAAAAAATGTATTATTACCTTGTCTCTGCTACACAGATGATGCAGTAATGGCTGAACCCACAAAGTTATTTCAAATATTTATTTCTAAAAGCAGTCTAAATCTCTACTGCAGCTTGGTTTATTGTTATGTATGCTATATTACAGGTATATGTGCCTTTTGTTACCGTTTCAGGAATGTTATTAAAAAAGGAGTTAGCTTCAGGTTCATTGCCACCATGGATTTAATGCAGTTTTTAAAAAAAACATAATTCAGTGCATGGCCTTCTAACTATGGCCAGCAGGCTTAGAAGGGCCAATAAAGGGGCTTTTAGATAAGCCAGGGGGTATAGACAACCACCTGAGTCAGTATATTGGAAGCTGCCGTAAGGAAAGATAGGGAAAACTATCTCCCCCTCAAATGTCCTCTCCCAGCACAACCGCCCCCCCAAATCCCCCCTCTGTCACCTTAGCACAAATCCTCCCCAACTTCCCCCTTCTAGCACACTCCTCCTCCCCTCAAATTCCACCCTCTAGCACAAATCCTCTGACCCTTTCATTACCTCTCACAAGCCTTCTCACCTCCAGCAACAATCTTGGGTATCCCCAGGTCAGTCCTGTGTTTACAGACCCCAGTTAAATTTCCTTCCATCCAAGCTTCTCCTCATATGTGTCATTTGACATGTCAGACTCGAGAAGGAGCAAAATAAAGCTTCCTTCGGCTCTGAAGTCTGTGACAGGCAGCTGGCTTACAGAAATGATGACTGCAGCAGTCGCAGGATATTGCACTGTTGAGGAACTGGGGCACCCTGCATGAGATGTGGGGCAAATTACCTGGGTTCCCTGCGTTAGTGACATTCCTGCACAGGAGGGTTCACAGGGTGTCAATAGTCATTGACTGCTCTGCCCAAGCATTCATTTTGTAACATGATGATGTCACACTTGAAAAAACCCCAAAAGATGTTATTAAATGTTTACATTTTAATTATGACATTCCTGGGTCTCAGCTTTTGGGTTTGTCTCCCCCATTGTAAAGGAGACAGGGTTTTGAACCGAAGTAACAATTTAAGAGGCTAGGGGAAATTTTGAAAAAGGCAAATGTAAGGGGAAATGGCCCAAATGTGGTAGACAGGATAAGGAATTATTTAAAATAGCAATTATAATGTTTTAACTCATAGAAATAAGGAGTGGGGTGCACCAACACCAGCACCAGCCGTCAGTAGGTACGGATGTAGAGAGAGCCAATACAAAGGGTGAAAAAGAGATTCTGATTAGCAGGCAATTGAAAGAGACACAAGGTCACAGGGAATACATCCTACCCAGGATGAAACATTTATAGGATACTTACTTTATTCACCCTCTTCTTACAAACTACTGCCACCGATCGCCTTGTCTTTATGCTTCTGCTCTTCAGCAAAAACTTTCTACAGACGAATAGATGATCACACTAAATGTATCTGACTGGTTCCCTGCTTAGAGACAATTATGTCTATTTCGCATCATAATTGCAATCATAGTTTTATTATAAAAATTTATCCAGGGGGATTTTCTGAAGGCAGTGAGCCTGCATGCATGATCAAAAGATGGGCCCCTTCCTCAAAAAAAAAGAAGAAACTCAGGGTGGAATAAAGAGGCAGTATACTGCACACACCATAGTAGTTATGGGTGTTACAAACCCGCTTTAAAGCTGGCCATAGATGGGTTGAATTTTTTTTTTTTTTCCTTCCGCCATAGAGCTGAATGAAAAAAACAGATTCCTCCATCCACACAAGATAGGTGGATGTAGGAATCCCCCGTCTTCCCCTGGTGAGAAATTGGATTCTGACAGCAGGGCTCTCTGCTGTCAGAATAGACTAATTACTGTAATGGTTACAGCCAATTGGCTGCAGCCGCTTATTAACAAACGTTTTCCATTTGATTTTCAGATCGACTTCTGACAAAAAGAGAAGGCTACATGCGTACTGCTGAAAAAGATACATTTTGATCCATCTATGGCCAGCTTAACAGTGAAAGGGGCTTGAAACTTGAACCTATGTACAGAATGCAGGGCTCAGGAGTGGGTAATGCACAAAGTATAGTTATCAGATGCATGTAACGTACACAGTGCAGGGGCCACAAGTTTATACAACTCAGTGCAAAGCATCCACTATAAATCATTTTGTGACCACCCCCTAATGCATAGCACAGTGGTATCACCACACACACATGTATACACACTATACTCACAGCATGCACACTGTACGCACACTGCAAACACTCTATACACACTATACATACTGCATGAACACTGTATACACACTATACAAACTGCATACTCAATATATACACTAAATACACATAAAATACACAATGATATGTATAAACATACCTGCCTCTCACCTATGTCAGCTGCTGGCTGTCCACTTTGAGGCACAGAATACTAGCAAAAACTTCAGGAAAGTGGTTTTCTTCTCCTCTATGTGACAGCCGCAGGTCACCCAGACACTTTTCAGACTCTTTTCTTTCATCCTCCTTGGAAATCAATCTCTCTAGTTGTCCTTATTCCCACTATACCAGGGAGTAAGTGAGGGAAAATTCTAAACTTAGAGTTGTCACACTTGTTCCCCTCTTGTCCAGGGTTCCATATAATGCTGTATAGGGTTGGTATAAGTGCAGTCTAGGTTTGGAATAAGTGCAGTATAGAGTACAGAGTAGGTGCGATATGGATTGGGTACACTTGATGTCCTGCTCGCAGTGACCCAGTCCCTGCTAGCAGCATCGTAGTGGGCAAAAAGAGATCCCTAGATCCATTGGGATGCAGCGGTGACCTTTCGCTGTAGAAGGGGTTCCGTCGGTCTCTCCCTGAAAGCCTCTGGTAATCAACATTGGGAATTAGAGGGTGAGTGGAGGCTCCAGTCTTCCTTCTGCACTGGTGCAGGTGCTGTGATGTGGGCAGTACTGTGCTGGGCCCAGATGTCCTCACTCCAAGTCTCAGGCTTGGATCTCTACTAAAATGATCTCCTGCTGGCAGGCAAACATCCATACAGAGGTGCTCTCTCTCTAACTCCCTTGGTGCCAAGAGGAAGAACGTTTCCCGGGCAGTTTATTAAAAGTCCTCTCTCCACTCCTATTGCATAGCGCATATTGGGATTTACAGTGTTACCATTATTGTGTAGCTATTGTATGGCTTGCGTCTCAAACTACAACTCCCAGCATTCTCTGTGCTCTGCAAAGAACTCAATTGGATTGCTTGACTTTGGCCCTCTCTCTGTTTTCCGGAGGAGGATGGTGCAGCAAAAGATTAATATCACAGTAGAGAGAGAGATGCAAATAAAGAGCAATATTGTCTTCTCCATGTTGCTGTAGACCAGCACTTGGCTACAATACTTGATTGCGTTTGGCATTTTCCTAAAATTCCAGGCTTGCAAGCTAGGTGGCCAGAAAGGGATGGCATTGAGCCTTCAGACTCTTCTCTGCAGCAGACCATATCCCACGCTTTTAAACATTGGGAGGCAGGGGGGAGTACCGTGCAATGGTCCTTGTCCTAATGTTCAGGGATACAGGCCTTATTCTCCACATCCAAAATCCTAAGAGGATGTGGGAGTTTTTTTGGGGGGGACTTTATTTAACCCTAGGGAATGAGTACAGGTGTACAATTGTGTCCCTTATTTAATAGGAATGAATCCAGTTGTATTGATCAACACCACATCCCAATATTGTGTAGAAAGAAAACATTAAAGAAAAAGACAGGGATTTTAATTTCATATGGTTTGCTGAACTACCTCATGTTTTTAGAGGATTGTAAACCCCACTTACGATTTTAAGGATTGTGCAATAAAATGTATACCTTTTGTAGTGGGTGCCTCACATCTTCTGCAGCCATGCCAAGCTGACCAAGGCTCTCGCTGAAGGGAGAGAGTGCCTGCCAGCAGCTGCGGGGGAATCCTCCCTCCCTCTCCTGCTCTCACTGTGCAGTGAGTGACAGGAATTCAGAGACACTCAGTACCCTCCCGTGTTTCTCATTTGCAGAAGGAGATAGCCAATCCAGGGAGGACTGAAGAACAGCAAAGAACTCTGGTACATGTAGTTCCCAACACAGATGGCTCCATTATAGCCACTGGGGACAGGACCACACACCCCAGCATTCTCTGGCAAGGATGGACTGAAGGACACCATCTTGTCTGCTGAGAAGAAATCAGTCACCACGAGGCAGAGCAGACTGGACCCAGGGGAGAGGTGTTGCCTCCCGGGTCAGTCCACCACGTTGTTTCAGGCATCCATGGCCAGTTGGGGACATCCAGCCTGAAAGAGGAGGATCCCAGGTGCATATCCAGGCACACCTGCACAGACCAGTGTGAGGTGACCAGTCGGGTTACCAGAAGAGCCTGCCTGTTCCAGGACGTTTGTTTGGGCCTTGACCGCAGGATTGGTGAGAGGGCACTTCACACAGAGTTACTTCACTCAACCCACACTTGCCAGAACCTTGGTCTTATTGAAGTCCTATTAAGCAGTCACAGTGTTTGCCTTGTTATCCGGATACTGTCAGCATACCACAGTTACACTTTGCCAAGCAGGAGTTCTAAGTGCACCAACTAAAGTGGCTAGCTGAAGATACAAGGCCTCATCCTTTTTCCAAGGGACTGAAGTTACTGGTGCCATATGGGCACGCACGCACAGACTCGGGGCTCTGTATATGTAGTGTATGTGCAATGTAGTCTGACTTGGGAGTTAAGCCACGAAGCACTGAATTAGGTATAGGTTTGTAGTTGGGTTGAATTAGGTGTGTAATTGGGCCTGTTGTGTCAGGGGATAGAAGAGAGAGGTCTGACATAAGAGAAAGTCATTCTTCTGCTCTCCTCCTGCTTGGACTCATAGCACCAATTTAGGTAGAGTTGACTAGTCTAGTATAAAGTTACCATCTTGTGATTTCCTTTTAATGAAGTGTTTGCCTTTGCTTTTGGGGTTATTTACAGTTGTGGAATCCCCTGGAAGCAGCCTGATATTATATTGAGTTATATTGCTCTTGATCTCAGTTATTGCTCTTCAGCTAATCCATTCAAGAATATACTGTTACTTTTCCACAGAAACCTTATAGTAAAGACGTTGTGCGTTTTAATTGGTCTTTGCACTTACATTATTGCCAGGTGTGCCAGAGGGGCTAATATTGTTATTGGGGTTGAAGGACTCAACACCTTGAAAATCCATGTCTTTTTTATGGTTTAAACCTTTAATGGTTTTTTTCTGTACATTAGAGCCTCTTATCACTCATTCCCCCAAAAAGGGAAATGTAAATAAATCAATCAACCCTATGGTTAAGCTCTGGTGGGCGGAACCAAACATGTCAAGGAACTTGTGTTTTAACGCATTTTATGTTGACATACCTGTTTTTCTTCACTTATACTTTGAACACAGAGAATGTTGATCGGACTGTTCAACTGTTTGTATGATTTATTATCACCCTTCATGTATCAATAAATCGTTTTGGAAAAAAAAAAAAGAAAAACATGTCAAGGAGCATAACTTTGGCGGAGACTCATGGGCTGAGGCCTTTTTCAAATTGACACTAGGTTGGCCTGGATGGGGGTGCGGTGCTTCTTTCAATATTTATTGTAGGAAAGGCTCCCCTCTTACAAGCACCTTGTCACAATGTTGAAAGATAATGGCCTCTTCCCCGCATCCAGTCCTACTAAAGGGCATGGGGGAATGAATTCAGCACATTAGTACCCCTTTATATTGACTCCCAAAAATTAAAAATGCAAATAAATACCAACACTGAAAAAATCTTTTAATAAAATTACAAATTATATGATGTATATTCATCACCAACCAGGATGACCTGCTGCCTGACAATTTTTCCCTGTTGTCACGGAAACCATATGGAGATTCTGAATGGCAGAATCCCTGATGCTGCACTGGTGTAAACATAGCACAGGGGATCCTGAGTGTCACCACTGACCAAATATGAACACGACCACATTTGGTCAGTGATGCCGCTTGGGATCCCCAGCTACTTCTAGCAGCTGGAAATAGGGACTAGTGAGCTCACCATTTGTACCCAGTTTGTTTGACAGTTTTTGAACTGTGAACAGGCCAGCTATGGGTCAAACTCACAGTTAACCTGAACCCAAAGCTCATTCCTATTAATCACTGGTAAAGAGGGAATGCAAGAATCTGCTGCTGAATATCTAAAACTTCCACTGTGACTTATTTTACAACTGAGCAGAAAAGTTTTTTTTTGCATACTGTAAAGGAGATTTTATGCCAAAAGAGTGTGACAGGAAATTGGTGTAATGGTGGTTTGCCCTATTTTTCCACCCCTTTAAACTCCAATTTTGAAGGTTCTCTGATGTGAACATTCTGCATCTCTGTACTTAATGTCCTCAGAGAATATATTTAAGCTCCGTCAACATTGATTTTTTTTCCTTGCAGAGATTTAAAGATAGAAGTGCATAGAAATGGCTAAGTCAGTTTAATTCACACATGAAAGTGCAGTCGCATTATTATACATTTTTCAAGTTTATATTAATTCACTAGCAAAGACTATTAAATATGTATTTAGCCCTTGATTTAATATAGTTGCTTAGTGAGTAGACAACATAATTTCTGGTCTCTTAAAACATTAGAACTTAATTACCGCTGGCAAGAAACAGAAGCACCTTGAGTGGGGAAATGGTTGAAGTCCTTAATTTCTGGCATAAAAAAAATCAATATGCCTTCTATCCAGCTTAGATTTGCATTCCATTACCCTCCTAAATAGATGCATAAGACTCTATTTAGCATTGAGAAGTGAAGCTTATAACCCATTAAAATCTAAATAACAATTGATCATCAAACTTAGTCACGCCAGTTTGTGAGAGATGATGTCTGTTTGTTCCCTGAGCAGAGGCAGAAAACAAAACGTTAATGTCACTATTTGCATGAATTTATACACTGCGTATTTCAATTATCTAAGCTTTCAGCTGATAAGAATATGTGCAGTATTTTCTATCAGAGTTCATAGGTAGTATGTTAAGCCTTAAATGTTTGAACAATAATGAGCTAAAATGTTGCAATGAAAATCGTTTAAAACATTTGCCTATTATTAGCAATTTTCCTATGAATTCTACTTTATTTTGTCTCACATACCATTATAAAATGAGGCAACACTTTAGGTTTGAGTATTTAATCTGAAATACTAAAGAAAATCATGTTATGGAGTTCATTGGATGCTAGACTGAGGCTGTGCATGGGACCTTGACTTCGATCCAAGTTCTGATTAAGCCCTCTCCTCTTGGCACAAAGCTCTGCTCCATCATTCAAAAGCTATGGAATCTGAGCAATTGATGCAGACGTCCGTTCAATCTGTTTTTATTGATATTATAAAGAAGAACACAGTTTACTTCAGTATAAGGTATAGCACACAGTGTACATTTAGAGGAAGTACTCCAATGAAATGTCTTACACAAGGAGGCACAATACAGGTAGCAGTTAAATCAGTAACAAAACAGAAACTAAGTGGTTGGCACTGGTAAACAAGGGATATACTGAAGCAATACCTCGCAATATCATGTTTCAGTTGATTCAAGCATTTGTAACCCTAAATATATATATACCGTATTTTCCGGCGTATAAGACGACTGGGCGTATTAGACGACCCCCCTAATTTTCATCTACCGGTAATACTTATACTTAAGTTACCTTGGAGATATTATACTCGGCGTATAAGACGACCCCCCCATTTTCGGGGGATTTTTTTGAGGTTCAAAAGTAGTCTTATATGCCAGAAAATACAGTATATATATATATATATATATATATATATATATATATATATGTGTGTGTGTCCTGTTCCTGTATGATAAACAGCACATTGCTTGTGCTGTGTAATTTGTCCCTTTGTATAATGTGATATACCTGACGGATACTGCCTGTTCCAGTGTCCCCCTGTCTCTGCTGACCATGATAATCATGACTCCTGATGTATGATACTGTGGTCAGCATACGTGCCTCCATCATCACGTTGTCTCCTCTATGCTCTCCCTTTCCCTCTGCTTCTCCATCCCTGCCTGTCAGTTCTGATGCCTGTGTGTGAGAGGGATCCCCCTCTTTGCCCCTCCGCCCCTACTGCTCTTCACTGTCACTTGAAATACCTTTTAAAAGTAACTTGCATCCCCTCTGTTTTATTAGAATCTAAACTAATAGATGTCCATTTTTTTAAAACTCTAATCATAAATGCCTTATCACAGCGGTCACATGACCTTCCCCTGCTGACCGTCTGATGTCAGAGGGTTATCTCAGCCCCTTCCTCCGCATTCCTTACATCGGGGAACCAAGCAGAGGAATGTCACTGACATCAAGTTATTGTTGTGATATAAGGTACTTACAATTAGAATTTTAAAATGGACACATAGTGCTATATATCTTGATTGAACAGAGGGGATGGCAGTGTTTTATCATCCATTCCTGACTTTACAACCACTTTAAGGTATGGGATTATAACAAAAAGTCAAGAGGAAGAGGAAAATGAGAGAGAAAAGTAGAAAGTAGGAAGGAAAGAGAGAGAGAGAGAGAGGCTGACGGCTCCCAGTGAGCGCAGTACTCAAGTTATAACAACTACAATAGCTGAGGACTCAGGGTTCAAGGAGAGACTCATCAAAAACTCATGCAGACTTCATGAAAACTAGGATTGAATTATGTAACTAGAATAGGGTGGTTCCACAAGTTTCAAATCTCACATTCAGTTTTTGGACAATCAACATCTACACATTCTTTGATAATTGGATGAAAGTGTATTTATACTTTTGCAGTCAAATTTGAGAATAACCCACTATATATTTGTTACGCATTTCAATTCACACTTTATACTTAAAAAAATTTAATATTTCTTACTTTTTAGATTCTTAGGGGAAGATTAATGTCAGAGTGACCCTGTCCTAAGGACAAGTTACGTTTCTTCTTATTAACATAAAATGCAAGAAACCCAAAATGTTATGGCTGTTCTAACATTTAGCAACTGTTTTCCCTCAACCATGGGTTGATCGAAAGAAAACCACTTGATTCCCCCATCAGCACAGTCAATTGATGGGGAATTTCTTCCCACTGCGCTATTGTAGTCTGACAGTCAGTACAACCATCCTGCCCATAGACAGGTCAAAATTCAGCTTTTTTTTTAACAAAGATATGGATGGCAGCAGGAAAGACAAAAGTGAGATACTGGCTGGAGAGAGCACGATAATCTGGCAAACAAAATGTGCAGAGACATGGCTTAAATCAGGAAGTTAATTGGAAGAACAAAGAGTTCAAAATTCAAGACAAACAAGGTTCAAGGCAGAATCATTAAAGAAATTATCCAGGGAGCTGTCCAGCATTTCAGGTGGCTCAGCAAGAACAGACATTGCCTTATACAGTAGAGGTTCTGGGTTCTAAATCCAGGCCCTGACATCTGGTTCACCAGGAACTGAACAACTTTTAGTCAGTGTGTACAGCTGTCTCTCTGACAGAATCCAATCTAACGATTAGCCTTTGTCAAAGGGACATGCTGGAAAACCAGCAGTGTATTCTGGCGGGGGGTGGAGTCTCCCTATCAGAATACAATAGAGCAATGAGGGAGATTGCTGCATCAACATACCTTGTGTTGGTACAGTGTTTTTTTTGTTCAGCTTGATGACTTCATGACACCGAGGATTGGAATATGTAACTAGAACAGGGTGGTTCCAAAACGTTCACATCTCCCATCCTTTTTTTAGACAATTAACCTCAACACATTCCATGGTGAAAATGTATTTCCACATTTGAAATGAAAATTTGAGAATAACCCATGATATGTTTGTTATTTGTTTCAATTCACACTTTATACCTAAAAAAAAATAATATTTCTTACTTTTTAGATTCTAAGGAGAAAAACAATGTCAGAGTAACCCTGTCCTAAGGACAAGTTGCGTTTCTTCTTATTAACATAAAATGCAAGAAACACAAAGTTTTAAGGCTGGTATAACATTATGCAAGTGTTTTGGTGTGTCTGTATCAATTGGACAATGGGATAGTGACATCCTAGGATGCGTGGAAAAGCCAGTGTAGAGTGCGTTGTTTAGCCTAATTTTTATCTTATCTTCTCCAGTCACTCTGGAAACAGCCCCATATGTTTTCAATTAAAACACAGTGAATATAAGTCATAAAGGAAACAGTTTATTCTGGAAATAGATGTAATGCATCATCTTTTTAAGATTTATCAGAACTTACTGTAACAAAATTAGAAATGATAACTCCTATGAAGAAATTATATTGTGGTACTTCCGTAAACTAAAATCATTTTTTTCTCCAATTACAAATATAGGATTTGGTGCAAAAGTAATTTTTTTATTGCCTTCAAATTCTTACCAAACTCTTACATTATTTTACTTTTAAATTATTCTGCTTGTAAGCCTTCAATTTCATTAATATTCTGATCATGGAAATGTACTCTGTGCTCCACTACATCTATTATTATACCTTATCACCATAATCTGTTTCAGGTCCATAACCAGCGCTTAAATATACAGTGCAAGGCTTTATTGAAGAATGCTGACATTGCTGGAGGCTTACTTATTATTATTATTGGATAAGCAGAGTACTCTTCTGAACTTACAAGTAGCTAAGAATGCCAAGACAGACAGCTGCTGCTCATGCTTAAATTTCCAGTTTATTATTTAGCTTTAAAATGAGTTGAAGTGTATTTTAATCAACCCGTTTATGCAATCAAGCGCACACTAGTGATATAGCATTGAACTCTTCAATGTATTGTTTAGATATCGTGTTATGCCGCAGGAGCGACCTGATGCAGATTTAACAACAGAATATAATATAATCCATTAGAAAATGATGCCATGCATGAAAATTAGATATTTCTTTTGTTGGATCTTTTCTAGCAAAATTACTTCTACATGAATAAGTAATGTATAGTATCAATTATAGTGTGTGGGTGGCGAATTGCCATAGAAACTGTCATTATCTGTATGGTAAAGATTTAAAAAGACAGTGAGCTTGTTTGCTTCTAGGATATACTGACAAACAATATTGACGTAAGGATATTTAATATTTTTCATGATGAATCCACCAAAATATGCACTGCAGAATGAAAGACTGTAGCAACACACAATGAAGTATAGACCATCATGCTCATCCTCCAATCCTACTTGATTTTACCGAAGAACATCTATGCATAGGGGAAGGTGGGGTGTCCAGGTCATTGTGTCCAGTATCGGCAAATAAATTATTCTCTGAGAAAGTCATATTAAATAGACATGATGTTAATGTACGTCATCAGAAACATTTCCTTCTGCCTATAAAAGAGTGAACATATAAGATAACTTAAAACTTACCTGTCAGTGTTAGGTGAGCAATTAGAAGTTGAAAAACAAGGTAGCTGCTTATAACTCTTCAGAAATCCATGGCAAGAATGGTTGAGTTCACAAATTATGAAATCATCTGCAACCTTAAATTGTTTGTCTCTGGATAAAACCATGACACTGGATTACACTGTGATGTTGCATGAAGATGCAAACCACTGAAGAGCAGGGTAGATATAAACCGCTGGTAAGTACCTCCACTGATGTTTGCACAAAATGAAAATATCAACTTCAAACAGTTATGCTATTAGCTTTAACAGTAATGCAATACCCACAATAACATAATTGTGAAAGATAAGCATTTGGGGGATGATTTACTATACGCAAATAGACTGTTCACTTTGCAAGTAAGTTGCACTTTGCAAGGGAATTAGCCCCACAGCTTAGTAAAGCTCTGTGAGCTTTGCAAAGAATCCTCAATCACAAGGAATAAAAATTGAAAAAAAAATTATAAAATTATATTTTTTGCTTGTAGTATGATGAGCATGTAGTATGGATGATGAAAGTCAGCAGAGCCTCGTCTTAATAACTAAGCTCTATGGAAAATCCACTTGCAAGATGAGCAGCCTATTTGTCTTTAGTAAATCAACCCAATTGTGCCAAATGGACTGGAATAAATAGAAGCTCACCATAAATACATAGTGGGAAATAATTTGGATTAAGGATGGGTCAAACCTACCTGTATTTGGCTCAAGGCAGATTTACAAAGATACAAAGCTAATAGACAAGGGACTGTCGTGTACACAGGTGAGTTGATTATAAAATAAATCAGCCTAATAGTAAAAGGTTTTAGTCTTAAATAGTGAACATTTGGCAGCAGTTTTTGTAAGCTTTGGCAAAGGAAAGGGTTATTTAGAAATGCTAAATCAGCTGATGTAGAAGCGAGCGAGAGTATCCCATTAATCTTTCAAACATAGTTTAAAGTGATATTAAACCTTAGATTTTTTTAAATTAAAATAATAAACATGTCATACTTACCTACTGTGTGCAATGGTTTTGTACAGAGCAGCCCTGATCCTCCTCTTCTCAAGTTCCCTGCTGACACTCTTGGCTTCTCCTTCTCACCGAATGCCCCCATAAAAAGCTGCTTTCTATAGGGGCACTCGTAGAGGCTCGCTTCCATGCATCTATTGAAACAGCCATGGCGGCTCAGATCCCCCCTTCTCCCTTGTCACAGAGTTTGATTGACAGCAGCAGGAACCAATGGCTTTCGCTGACATCAATCTGCCCAGTGAGGAGGGACAGAGAGCCTATGCTCTCATGCACATCACTGAAACGAGATCAGGTTTAGGTAAATATAATGGGGGGGCTGGGGGGATCCTGCAGGAAAGAAGGTTGTTTAACCTTAACCACTTGCCGACCGCCGCAAGACTATTTACTGCGGCAGGTAGCCCCGTGCAGGCAAAGTGACGTAGGACTACGTCGCTCATTCCCGCCGGTCTGGTGAGCGCTCCTGCGCCCCCCCGCCGCCGCCGATGGCTTGATTGGGTTCAGAACCGATCAGTCATCAGGTCCAGGCCAATGATTTTTGGCCTGGACCTGTTGATCGGTCCTGCCCAATCAGAATCTATTCTGAGCCTGTGTAATGTAAACACAGGCTCCGAAAAGACATGCTCTCCCCTCCCATGATCCTTTTTGGATTCATCGAGAGGAGAGAGCACATCTAAACTGTGAGTACTGCACCAAGCACACCCACATACACTTAGATAGGCACACTTAACCCTCGATCACCCCCCCAGTTAACCCCTACACCCCCTGTCACAACACACACTGTATACAGTATGTAGCATTTTCCTCTATACCCGTATAAGTGTGATTTGTGACCAGGTGTAGCCCTTGCGGCCCCCCCTTTTTCAATTAAAATACCCGCCACCCCCCCAATAAAGATTTAACCCCCTGATCCCCCCTGATCCCCCCTGATCACCCCCAGTTAACCCCTTCCCCCCTGTCACATTGCACACTAATACAAACGTAATATACTGTTTTTCTGTATTTTGTATTAGTGCGATTGTGACTTGAGTTAGCGCTAGCGACTTAGTTTCTGTCCCAAGGAGGTTTAGGGTCCCGCCACCCCCCAATAAAGATTTAACCCCCTGATCCCCCCGATCACCCCTACACCCCCTGTCTCAACACACACTGTATACAGTATATAGCATTTTCTATATACCCGTATAAGTGTGTTTAGCGCTTGCGGTCATTCCTTTTATCCTTAGGATACCCGCCACCCCCCCAATAAAGATTTGATCCACCCCCCCCGATCACCCCAGTTAACCACTTCATTGCCCTGTCACAGTGTCACTTTTATAGTGTATAGTTTTTTTCTGATCCCTATTATTAGTGACACAGGTGACATTAGCTAGTGTTAGTGTCAGTCTAAAATAGCGCAGATCCCCGGCGCAAAGTTAGAAATAACCCCTTGATTACCACACACACACACGCACATACACTTTCATTACTAGTATAGTGTTTGAACAGATCAATATCTGATATGATCAGAACTATACTAGCGTCCCCATAGTTTAGGGTTCCCAAAACGCGGTGTTTGCACGATCAGCACTGATTCCTGCCAGCACCTGCGTTTAACCCCTCCGCCCAACCCACCCCACCCAGGCAAGTGTAGTAATCAATAGATTACTGTCACTTACAAAAAAACACAACACACAAAACTGCTGTGTTAGCAGAGTCAGGCCTGATCCCTGCTAGCATTAGCAGTTTTTTTTTGTAGCACTTGAAATAGTCCTTGACAACCAGGTGCTTTTATTACCAGTGAGTCACACTACTGTACCGGTAAATTTAGTTACCAAAATGTCCAAACTTTGGTACAGTAGTGCAGAGGCTTATAGTATACTGACCATGTCAGATGAGAGCGATGGGGAAGCCTCACTGGCAGAATCAGGGTCAGTATACGAACCTGATGACAGCAGCGGCTCCCTGACAGATAGCTCCGACGACGGATGGGTCCCTGTTAGACCCAGGTGTACCCGACCCCATTCTGGAGTTGTTGAGATGCAGGAATCGCAGGGTGCTCATATGGAGCAGAGTGTCTGTATTAGTGCCGCTCATCCTTTTGGCGGCCTGGCAAGCGCCAGCGGCCTAGTACACCCTGGACCTGGTACAACCAGCACTGCAGTAACACTTGGTGACGTGGCAAGTCCCATAAGTGCAGTTGAAGCTGGTGCGGTGGCTAGCATGAGTAGTGGCCCGCAGCCACCGCGTATTCGAAGACAGGCCCGTAGAGCCCATAGTGCCCTCCCTGATGCACTGGCATATCCCAATTGGCAAACCACTGATTCTACAGCGCCAGTACTTCCCCTATTCACTGCCTAACCTGGAATCCACGTGGAGACAGCTGGTTTTACACCCCTGAACTTTTCTGAGCTGTTCTTCATGGAAGATCTTTTCGGATCTTTTGTGGATCAATAAAATTTATATGCACAACAATTTATCGCCGCTAACCCAAATTCGCCCCTTGCCAGATCATTCGGCTGGAAACCTATAACCGTTCCCCATTTTAAAATCTTTCTGGGCCTTTCCCTCAACATGGGCATGACCAAACAGGGTGAATTGCGGCTATATTGGTCCACTAGCCCACTTCACCATATGCGCATGTACTCTGCCTCCATGTCCAGGGCAAGATACGAGCAAATTCTGCAATTTTTGCATTTCAGCAACAATGAAATCTGTCGTCCTCGGGGAGACCCTGAATATGATCGGCTCCACAAAATTCGGCCCCTCATAGACCACTTCAATCAGCGGTTTGCAGCCTTGTTTACGCCCGAACAAGTTGTCTGCATTGACGAGTCCCTGATTAAGTTTACTGGCCGCCTTGCTATGAAACAGTACCTCCCCAGCAAGCGTGCCAAGTACGGGGTCAAGCTGTACAAGCTCTGTGACAGGGCCACAGGCTGTACAGTTAGTTTCCAGGTTTATGAGGGAAAAGATAGCACTGTGGAGCCCCCCAACTGCCCAGACTACATAGGGAGCAGCGGCAAGATAATTTGGGACTTGGTGTCACTCTTATCCGGAAAGGGGTACCATTTGTACGTGGACAACTTCTACCCAAGCGTGCTACTATTTAGTCATCTTCTTGAATTACAAATTGGCGCTTGTGGCACCGTGCGACCTAATCGCCGGGGCTTCCCCCAACGGCTTGACAATTCCTGTCTTAGTCAGGGGGAGAGAGCCTGCTTGAAAATGGACAAATTGCTTGCAGTGAAGTGGAGGGATACACGGGATGTTTTCATTCTGTCCTCCCTTCACGCAGACACGACGATCCAAATTCCTACGGCAACTGCCGTTATGGAGAAACCCCTCTGTGTCCATGAATATAACCTTAATATGGGAGGGGTGGACCTTAACGACCAGCTTTTGGCGCCGTATTTAGTTGCCCGTAAAGCCAGACGCTGGTACAAAAAGTGTCTGTTTATTTATTCCAATTGGCTATGCTGAATGCCTTTGTCCTATACAGGGCGTCAGGACAAACTGGATCCTTCTGAGAATTCCAGGAAGCGATCATCCTTGCCTACCTGTAACCAGGAGGCATGCCTGCCCAACTTCCCCTTCCAGATGCAGTGAGCCGGCTGCATGAGAGACATTTTCCACATGTCCTCCCGCGTACCCCTACCCAAACTCATCCCCAAAGAAGATGTCGTGTCTGTAGCAGGCGCGGATTTAGGCTTGACACCCGCTATTATTGTCCTAGATGTCCTGACCAACCTGGTCTCTGCATCGGGGAATGTTTTGAGCGCTACCATACACTAGTAGAGTATTAGTGTAGGGTACAGCACGACATAGTGTAGGGCACACAAACACAGGGTCTCGAAAGATGTTCGATGGCTATCGACATTTTGAGAGACCCAAGCTGGAAAATCGCAGTTCACAGAAAAAAAAGTATTCCAAAAAAAAATAAAAAATCCAAAAACAGTTGTCGTGTCAGTAATTTTTTATGTTCTTCTACTCTTCCTACTGTACTTTTACTGTACTTTGTTTGTTTTTCATTCTTTTGATAACCTGTTTCTCTTGCAGGTACCCTTCGGCTGCCACAATGATTTTATGTATTCTGACACAAACAGCGTTTGCGCACAGCATATATGGATACCTCTGATGACAGCAGCTGTGGTAGGCTGGTTTCAGCACTGCAGTTAAAATACCTTTTAGGGAGACTTCCGGTTCCGGCGCCCATGTAGGAAGCAGCGTGGGACACTGGCTCCGGGAATAGCCTCTATTTTCATCGGCATCTTCAGCCCTTCTAAGCCCTTCTAAGCCCCGGACGCTGCTATTCCTCCTCCGGTCACCTCCGGGAACGGGCGGCCATGGACAGATACTTACACCACGGCGGCGTTCCGGCGCCCGCACAAATCAAGGCCGTGGCCTCCACTGAAGTGGCAATGGAGGACGCCGCCCCTCTTCCAGGCCCTGCACCGCTCAGCCAGCCATCCCATGCCATCCCTGAGGCTCAAATAGCCACACTGGTGCAGGCGGTAGCCACCCTTCTGTCCCCCACCATCAAGGATGCCGTGGACAAAGCGGTCTCAGATGGGATCTCACAGCTCAGGAAGGAGTTTGGCGACCATGCCCACAGGATAGCTGATATTGAACACAGAATGTCTGACCTGGAGGATGAGTTGCAGGGATCGTTCGCCCTGGACCAGCAGGCCAGACAGACGCAACGGTACTTGCTAGACAAGGTGGATAACCTGGAAAATCTATCCAGAGAAATAATCTCCGGATCATAGGACTGCCCGAATCGTATGGCACCGACACATTATGTGACCTGGCCTCTGTTCGCCTGCCACAGGCCTTGGGGATCCAGTCAGCGTGCTCAGTGGAACGAGCCCACCGCCCGGGAGTCCCCTCCAACGACAGACGCACACCTCGCGCTCTAATGGTGCGTTATCTCAATTATATGGACCGGCAAAACATCCAGAAATCTTTCCGCAACTCCAAAGCCTTGCAAGTCGACGGACACAAGCTGTTAATTTTTGCGGATTACTCCCAGGAGGTTTCCTGCCGTCGGAAAGCCTTCCAGCCTATTTGCCAGGCTTTGTTCCACAAGTCTATTAAATTCACGCTGGCGTATCCTGCCACCTTACGCCTCACAGATTCAAGTGGTGAACAGAAAACTTTTTCAGTACCTGATGAGGCCTACCACTTCTTTCACCGCCACTTCAATATCACCCTGGATCCACCCTTCACGCCCTCTCCCCAGCGCCATCAAGGCGTGAAGGAGCAACGGAGCCCCAGAAGAGAACCAGCGAAGAGACAGCGTGTCTGGTTCCTCATCTCATCATAGGAATCGCTGATATCAGCCACGGCATCAACTCTCCGGTTCTCTGCCCCCAATGTTGAGGACAATGGCGCGCATATCCTGTGTTCACCCACGGCCTCACAAGCCAGCTCCAGGGTAATTATATCCAGGAAACTGTTATATGTGTGTGTATGGGCTAAGTTTACGTTTGCTAGGATCATGATATCCCATCTGGGGGGTACTGACATGGGCGGACGGACGTACCACTCATGGCATTACCCTACCTGCGCTATTGTACCTGCTGTCATGTTAAACATATTTTGTCTTCTGCATTTCTGCCTTCTATGCCGAGTTTTGGTGTTTTTTTTTTCTTTTCATTACTTGTTGATTTTTTTCGTTGCTGTCACCACGCGGCCGCCTGGCCTGCACAACTTTACCAGTTTTGCTGCATACTGCCTCTTGGTTGACGCGGGATTTTCCGACTATTTGGATCCTGTACAGCGTCCGCTCTGCTGAACTTTTTGTTACCCACCAGGTGGGCTGCACTGCTGCATCCTGGTAAAGTTGCCCTATGCGTGTGCAAACTCACATGAGGAAAAAAGTGAAGTTCGAGACCTTTTTTTGCCCCCTTTACCCCTCTGTCCCTGTTGCCCCAGTTGGGCATAACTTACTGCCCCTACCTGTACCACAAGTCACTGCGCTTTGTAATTTCACGCTGGACGTACTCTGGCTTACTTTACATGCATTGTAATTACCTCACACGTCACAGGCACCCACACTTATGGTTCATAACCGGCAACTTCTACATTCCCTGTGGTTCCCACCATGAGTGTGATATCATGGAATGTCAAAGGCCTCAGGTCCCCTAATAAGCGAATGGCGGTGCTCAGACACCTGAAGCGTCTGAGGGCTGACATCGCGGTCTTGCAGGAAATGCACCTGGAAGCCAAGGAGTTCCATCGTATGTGCAAAATGTAGGTTGGGCAGGTTCTAGGTTCCCCTGCAGTTAAAGGAAAGGCGGGCGTATTAATACTTATCCACAAAAACCTACCCACCATCCTGAAATCCTCTGTTACAGATGCCGAGGGCTGGATTGTGGTGGCGCATCTGGCGACCGCCCATCGTGAATGGGCGCTTGCCGGAATTTACGCTCCCAACAACTCTTCGGAAACCTTCCTCCCCTCGGTCACTCACACACTAGCCCCGTATATGCATCTTCCGCTTCTGGTAGCGGGGGACTTCAATCTACTCATGCACCCTCACGAGGATAGGTCCTCGGGGACAGACTCCCGCCTGACCAATCCTCCCAGACACCGCTCCTTGCTGTGTGACTTTGCAGATGGTCTGCATCTCTCTGACGTGTGGAGACTAAACAACCCTGATGGAAAGGAATATTCCTTCTATTCTCACCCCCACCAAACGCTAACCAGGATTGATTATATATTTGCCAACCCGACCATGCTTCCCTTCACGGTACTCCCACACATCCATGACATAGCAGTATCGGACCATGCCCCTGTCTCAGTGACGCTTACGCTCTATTCCCGGACAGCAGCTGCTAAATGCTGGAAGTTCCCGTCCTTTTTAGCTAAGGACGCCGGAGTTTCTTCTCTCATCGATGAATCCTGGTCTGACTTCGTCTCTCACAACGCATCACCCGAGATCTCTCCCACTCTCCTCTGGGAGTCTGGGAAAGCAGTGCTCAGGGGCCGTATCATATCTTATGCCGCGGCGTATAAGAAAACCATAGCCAAGGAATTTGTCGCGACCAGTTCATTGTTGAGAGACGCCCAGGCTGCATTACATGCTTGCAACTCTGCTGAGAATAGAGACCGGTGGCGCAAAGCCAAATCGGCTTTTGAAGACTGGGCCGAAAAACGGGAACGACTCTACAAAGCTCACCAAGACTGGAAATACCACTTCTACGGTAATAAACCGGGAAAATTGTTAGCCTGTCTATGTAGAGGGCCCTTCACACCGACGCAGGTCTCCGCCCTCAAGGATCAAGACGGTAATAAGGTAGAGGACCCCCGGGATGTAAATAGGGTATTTGCCCAGTTCTATCAATCTTTGTATAGCTATGAACCCATGAACGAAGCGGTGGCCTCTGAGTGGCTCTCGGGAGTTTATCTCCCGAGAATCACTCCGGAACAGCTATCACAGTTAAATGCCCCCCTGTCCCTGCAAGAAATTCTAACAGCCATTAAATCTCTCTCCCCTGGCAAATCACCCGGACCCGACGGTTATACCCCTTAATTCTATAAACTGGCGGCGGATTCGGTGGCTCCGACGTTGCAGGCGGTTTTCAATTACATTCTTGATGGCAACCCTTATCTTCCCACTGGTCACCAAGCCCATATAAAGCTGATATACAAAAAAGGGAAAGATCCTATGGAACCAGGCTCTTACAGGCCGATCTCATTGTTAAACGTGGATTCCAAGCTGCTCTCCAAATTGATGGCGGACAGATTGGCATCCATCATGCCCTCGTTAATACACCCAACGCAATCGGGGATTACCAAAGGCAGGTCTGCCAACTCCAGGTCTGCCACACCCTGACCTTCAAGGCATCAAGGTGGGTAATGAGGAACTAAGAACTGCTATGTTTGCCGACGACGTGCTGATTTTCACGTCGGATCCAAGCCATGACATCCCCTTGATCCAAGCCGTATTTGCTGAGTACCGTCAGTGTTCGGGTCTCTGCATTAACTTCCACAAGAGCGAGATACTGCCATTAAACACCGTACATACTCCGCCATGGGCCTCTACCACAGACTTACGCATAGCTTCTCAACACATCACCTATCTCGGGGTCAAAATCGGCCGTTTCCCTTCCTCGATCTACCGACTCAATTATACGCCAGTCCTTGAAAAGATGGTCTCTGAATTGAAGACCTGGGCCAAATTGCCTCTCTCGTTCCTAGAAAGATGTCATCTTTACAAGATGGCCACCTTCCCGAAATTGCTATACCCTTTGCAGACGATCCCCTTACTGCTGAGACACTCCGATATTAACAGGCTACATAAAGAGCTCTCAAACTTTATTTGGCAGGGAAAGAGAGCCCGCATCTCACTGAACAAGCTGCATTTGCTTAAGAAAGACGGGGGGGTGGACCTACCAAATACCATGGCCTCAAAAACTGTGATAAGTAGTCAGGAGTGAAATCAACAATTTACGCCCTTGGAAAGCCTGAAAGTGGGGATTGGTTTTCGGGGTCCTGTACTCGGCTAGACTGCAAAAAATTCTCACACATGGGGTATCCCTGTACTTAGGAGAAGCAGCAGAATGTATTTTGGGGTGTCAGTTCACATATACCCATGGCATGTGTGAGCAATATATCATTTAGTGACAACTTTGTGTAAAAAAAAAAAAAAATATATATATATATATCTATATATATTTCCCGGAACTTGTGGCAAAATATAAAATATTCCATGGACTCATCATGCCTCTCAGCAAATAGCTTGGGGTGTCTACTTTCCAAAATGGGGTCATTTGGGGGGTTTTGTGCTATCTTGGAATTTTAGGGCCTCCGAAACTGTGACAGGTAGTGCAGAGGTCAAATGCACAATTTACGCCATTATAAAACCTGAGAGTGTTGATTGGTTTTCGGGGTCCTGTACACAGCTAGGCTCCCAAAAAGTCTCACACATGGGGTATCCCTGTACTCAGGGGAAGCAATAGAATGTATTTTGGGGTGTCATTCCACATATACCCATGGCATGTGTGAGCAATTTATCATTTAGTGACAAAAAATTAAAAAAAAATGTAATTTTCCCGAAACTTGTGGCAAAATAAAAAATATTCCATGGACTCACCATGCCTCTCAGCAAATAGCTTGGGATGTCTACTTTCCAAAATGGGGTCATTTGGGGGGTTTTGTGCTATCTTGAAATTTCAGGGCCTACGAAACTGTGATGGGTAGTGAGGAGTAAAATCAAAAATTTACGCCATTAGAAAACCCCAAGATGGTGATTGATTTTCAGGGTCCCGTACACAGATAGGCTCCTAAAAAATCTCACACATGGGGTATCCCCATACTCAGGAGAAGCGGCAGAATGTATTTTGAGGTGTAATTTCACATATACCCATGGCATGTGTGAGCAATATATCATTTAGTGACAACTTTGTGTAAAAAAAAATATATAAAAAAAATATATATATATTTCCGGGAACTTGTGGCAAAATATAAAATATTCAATGGACTCACCATGCATCTCAGAAAACAGCTTGGGGTGTCTACTTTCCAAAATGGGGTAATTTGGGGGGGTTTTGTGGTATCTTGACATTTCAGGGCCTCCTAAACTGTTATAGGTAGTGAGAAAATGCAATGAAAAATGTACTTCCTTTGAAATTCTGATGGTGGGGATTGGACTTCGGGGTCCCGTACACAGCTAGGCTCCCAAAAAGTCTCACATATGTGGTATCACTGTACTCAAGAGAAACAGCAGAATATATTTTGGGGTGTAATTACACATATACCCATGGCATGTGTGAGCAATATATCATTTCAATGACAACTTTGTGTAAAAAAAAAATTTTTTTTTTTTAGTCATTTTTCAAACACCTGTGACAAAAAAATTAAATATTCACTGATCTCAACATGCCTCTCAGAACATTCCTTAGGATGTCTACTTTCCAAAAAGTGGTAGTTTTTTGGGGGGGGGGGGTTGTACTGCCCTGCCATTTTAGAACTTCATGAAATGAGATAGGCAGTCAGAAATTAAAGCTGCGTAAATTTCAGTATTTACACCATAGGTTGTAGACGCTATAACTTTTGCGCAAACCAATAAAATTACGCTCATTGAAATTTTTTTTGTCAAAGACATATAGCTAAATACATTTTTGCCAAAATATATGACATAAATTGAGTATATTGGATATTTTTTAAAAGACAAAGTTGAAAATGTAATTTTTTCTTAAACATTTCGCTCTTTTTTTATTAATATCGCAAAAAATAAAAAGCCCAGAAGTGATCAAATACCAACAAAAGAAAGCTCTGTTTGTGGGAAAAAAAATGACGTAAATTTCGTTTGGGTACAGCATTGCATGACCGCGCAATTGTCAGTTAAAGTCACAAAGTGCCAAGTTGAAAAAAGGGGTCTGGTCAGGAAGGGGGTAAAATCTTCTGGGGCTTAAGTGGTTAATGCATAGAATGCATTAAGGTAAAAAACCTTCAGCCTTTACAACCACTTTAACCCCTTGCCGACCACCCGCCGCATATATACTGCAGCAGGCTGGCTCGGCTGAGCAAATCGCCGTACACGTACAGAGGTTCGCGGAAGCGTTCCCGGGGGATAGGCAACAAGGATGCAGATCCTCCGGGTCGGCAGCCGCGATTACCTCTGGGCACCCACGATCGCTCCCCACTGAGAGAGAACCAAGGACAGCTGTTGTAAACACAGCAGACTGTTGTTCTCTCTGAAATGATCACAGAGAACATCCTTCTATATGTGAACACAGGTCTCTGTGTTCATTTAACAAGTCCCTCCCTCAAACAGTTAGAAAACACTCCCCTAGGCTCACACTTAACCCATTGATTACCACTGGGTTAACCTCTTCCCTGCCAGTGTCATTATTACAGTAGCAGTGCATATTTGTAGCACTGATTACTGTAGTAATGTCACTGGTTCCCCCCCCCCCCAAGTGTCAAAAATGTCAGTTAGGGGTCCAATCTTTCCACTGCAATGTCGCAGTCCAGCTAAAAATCGCAGCTCGTCGCCATTACTAGTAAAAAAGTAATAAATAAAAATTACATAAATATTTCCCCTAATTTGTAGATGCGAAAACTTTTGTGCAAACCAATCAAAATATACTTATTGTGATTTTTTTTTTACCAAAAATATGTAGCAGAATACAAATTGGCCTAAAAGGATGAAAAAAATTGATTTAACCACTTCCCCACTGCTCACTGTGCTGCTACTGCGGCACAGTGGCCCGTTATCGTCTGGCGACGTAGGTCTACGTCACCAGACATTCCCCTCTCTCGGCGGTGCACGCGCGCCGCCAGAGGCTCGCTCCCGCTGTTTCCAGTCACAGCGGGAGTCGGGCCAGGGGAGGAGCGGCGGCGATCGCCGCTGCTCTTCCCCGATCGTCGGGGAATCTAGTTTGGAGATCCGCCCGTTTGTGTAAACAGAGCGGGCGGATCTCCTCAGTGACAAGGAGTGACAGATTGCAGCGTTCAGCATAGCTGAACATGCGATCTGTCCTTATGTCACTCAGTCACCTCCCCCCCCCACACGTTAGTAAGCACCAGGCATACATTAACCCCTCCCTCTCCAATAAAATTAACCCCTTCCCTGCCAGTGTAATTTTTACAGTAACAGTGCATATATATAGCACTGATTACTGCAGTAATGTCACTGGTACCCCCAAAAGTGTAAAAAATGTCAGTCAAGGGTCCGATCTGTCCGCCGCAATGTCGCAGTCCCGCAAAAAAAAACGCAGATCGCCGCCATTACGCGTTAAAAAAAATACACCAAAAATGACAGAAATCTTTCCCTTTGTTAGTAAACGCAATAACTTTTGCGCAAACCAATCAAAATACGCCTATTGTGATTTTTTTTACCAAACATAGGTAGCAGAAAACAAATTGGCCAAAATTTTTTTAAAAATTTGATTTTTACATTTTTGGGGGTGGGGGGGGGGGGAATTTCATATAAAAAAAATGTTAAAAATATTGTTATTTTTTCAAAATAAACGCTTTTTTTTGTTTATAGCGCAAAAAGTAAAAATCGCACAGGTGATCAAATACCACCAAAAGAAAGCTCTGTTTGTGGGAAAAAAGGAACATAAATTTCCTTTGGGTACAGTGTCGCATGACCGCGCAATTGTCAGTTAAAGTCGCACAGCGCCGAATCGCAAAAAGTGGCCCAGACGTAAGACAGCAAAATCGTCCAGTGGTAAAGTGGTTAAATTTCTTTTTTGGGAATGTTATACAGTAAATTGTGAAAAATATATATATTGTCACTCTTTTTTTGTTTATAGCACAAAAAATAAAAATCGCAGGTCAAATACCACCAAAAGAAAGCTCTATTTGTGGGAAAAAAAGAACGTCAATTTTATTTAGGTATTTATCGCACGACCGCGCAATTTTCCGTTAAATAACGCAGTGCCGTATTGCAAAAAATGGCCTTCTCATTAAGGGGCAAATCCTTCCGGTCCAGAAGTGGTTAAGTTGTGCCCATTCCCATTTGTGCATTAGGGAAATGTATGTTAAAAAAAAAAAAAAAGTGCCGTGCATGCTTTCGCTTCTGGTGTGCAGCTCATTCATAGTAAAGGAGAAAAGGAGATGCCTTATGCAATGCATGTTAGCACATGCCATAATGCTCATTATTGCACGTGCATCGATGCACACACTGCACAGTGTGTGCTCAGTATTTTCCTTTAAGAACTTATAATGCTAATTCGATTTATTCTGATATCTGCTATATTGTTTTAGAAAAGTATAATGGCTGACAAAAGCACTATTTTTTTAATCACATTTTTATTATTTACATAAAACAAATGTTAGAGCAGGAACCAATTGACAATATGGTTTGCTAGTTTTGCATTTCTCAATGGGGACTTACAACCTAAACATCATGTCTTTACAGAGAAAATCTAGATGTTTAGAGGTGTTTTACTAAAACTTTAATACACTCATGTTTAGGTCATTTTATTATGACAGATTATGGCTATACTGCTTTGTGTGCTTGTTCAGCTGAGAACTTTTTATGTGTGTTTGCTGACAAGAAATAGTGCTATTTATAGGAGTTTTATTTAGCTCTTATGTGTAAGCAGAAGTATGAAATATAAAAATCAAAACTGACCGTATTTCACTTGTTCTGTTTAAGATACTTACTTTTATTCAGTTCTTTGCAGTGAAAAGGGGCAAGCAAGTGTTGTGTTAACTTCACTCAAAAAGCAATGCCAATGGCTAATTCTCTTTGATATTTAAACAATCATTAAAATTATAAGGTAGTGTAAACTGTTCTGTACTGTTTGTATATTATTTAAATTATGCATTATATGGGTATATTGACCGAAATGCTATTAAACTGAGCAATAGTACAGCTTACACATGGTCTCTTGCACATAAGCATTAAAAATGTATTTCAGGGTCCATGCACACTGGGCTTAAAAAAATACTGCTTCTACAGGAGTTGTGTGTTTTGCCTGTAGAAGCAGCTCAATGTTATCCTATGTGTCCATGCACATTAGAATGTTTAGAGGCATATTTTAAAGAAGAGTTCCGGCCTCGGAAACTATTTTTCAATAAAAATACCCCCGGGACAGTCAGGGCTAGTACATTTCATAATGGATAGCCTCTGAACTGTCCCAGGTTGCACTTACCTTTTAGAAGAAATACTTACCTTGAAAATGCCCTGTCCAGCACTGCCATCTCAGGTGTGGGCAACTGAAGCAAGCGCGTCCTCTTCGGCGTCCTCTTCCATTTCCTCTTCGGTCCCACAATGCCCTGCACCGGCCCCGCTCATCACTTCCGGGGTAGGCGCGTCATCCCTGCACAGGTTCTGGGCATGCCCAGAAGCTGTTTAGCAGGGAATGATGCAACTGCACCGGAACTGACAAGCGGGGCCGGTGCAGGCACATTGATTCCTGGGAGCAATGATGTTCAGCTCCCAGGAATCAATGCAAGCAGGAAGTGACGGCGCGGGCCGCGGCCGCAGAGGGAGGAAGTGGAAGAAAGGTGAGTATATTTTCTTCAATATCAAGGTAAGTAATTAAAATAAAATGGGGACTATCCATTTCTTTTTAGGTGACACTAAGCAAGCGGATGGCCCATAGTGGATTTTGAGGCCGGAACTCCGCTTTAAGCTTGGTGTTTAGAGGCAGAAAAAAACCCTTCTGGTTAGCGTTTTTAAAATTAGTTTTTTTGGCAAAAAAAAACACTAAAGGCTCCTAAACTCTTCTAAAGGCCTGTACAAAAACACTGTATATGAGGGTTTTTTTCTGCCAAGAGAACTGGTGTTGTTTTAAGCCCAGTGTGCATGAACACTCAAAGGGTTTTTTGTTTATGGATCTTAATGTAGGTATACTGCTTTCAAAGGGGACATGCACATAAGTGCAAAAACATCTGATGAGGCAGAGGTAGCTGAGCAAATTATATTCAGCCAGGTGAGAGACCCTCCACTATTAGCACAAGTACTTGCTTCACCAGTATTTTTGCAGTAAGCAAAATATATATTGTGTGTTTGTGTGTGTGTGTTAAATGGCTGGTCAGTCTTGACTGCGACCTATTACATCTTGGTGTGCCGCTCAGGCGCTTTGGCTGCGGGGTTTGTGTGTGGATCATTTGCATCCCCTGCTAGGAGTGCCGGCATGGGATTGAACTCGCCCCCAGCTCCTGCTCTTACTCAAAGAAGAAAAAGGGAGTGATCCCTGTAGCCGCACATCCGTGTGGTCCTATGGTCAGTATGAGAGTGGCAACGTCAGCCTGGACGCCAACCAGGCCACATCCTAATGCATTTTGCTCCGCTCCCTGGAGCCTAATCATGGGGATCCCCATGGTTAACTACTTCAGCTCTGGAAGGTTTACCCCCTTCATGACCAGGCCATTTTTTGTGATACGGCACTACGTTTTTTTAACCACATAACAACCGCCCGCCGCAGTTTTACTGCGGCAGGCAGCTGCTCCTGGGCAAAGTGATGTAGTACCACATCGCTCGCTCAGGAGGCTGTAGGGGGCGAGCGCACGCCACCAGCGACGCGCTCCCGCCCCCGCTCCTTCACTCACGATCTCCCGCAGCAGAGGGAGAAAGACAGAGGGCTGATGTAAACACAACCATCTGTCATTCTCTCTGAAGTAATGACAGAGGCTATGTGATCCTGCTTTATAGGATCGCATGTCTCTGTGATTACTTCACAAGCCACGGCCCCTGACAGTTATAATCATGCCCCTAGGGTCATACTTAACCCCTTGATCACCAGTAAAGTTAACCCCTTCCCTGCCAGTGTAATTTTTACAGTAACAATGCATATTTATAGCACTAATTACTGTAGTCATGTCACTGGTACCCCCAAAAGTGTCAAAAATGTCAGTTAGGGGTCCGATCTGTCCACTGCAATGTCGCAGTCCAGCAAAAAAAATCGCAGATCACCACTATTACTAGTTTAAAAAAAACAATAAAAATTACATAATAAATATAAATCTTTCCCGTAGTTAGTAAACGCAATAACTTTTGCGCAAACCAATAAAAATATGCTTATTGCGATTTTGTTTACCAAAAATATGTAGCAGAAAACAAATTGGCCTAAAATGTTAAAACATTTAGATTTTTACATTTTTTTTGGAGAATTTCATATAAAAAAATGTGAAAAATATTGTTACTTTTTCAAAATTGTCGCTCTTTTTTTGTTTATAGTGCAAAAATCGCACAGGAGATCTAATACAACCAAAAGAAAGCTCTGTTTGTGGGAAAAAAGGATGTAAATTTAGTTTGGGTACAGTGTCGCACGACTGTGCAATTGTTCGTTAAAGTCACGCAGTGCCGAATCGCAAAATAGGGCCTGGTCTTTGAGCCAAATCCTCCAGTCTGAAAGTGGTTAACTGACACTTTCATGGTTGTGCGAAGCTGTACCCAAATAAAATTCAAAATGGGTAAGACGAATCAGCGCTAATTTCAGAAATCCAGAGAAAAACGCATAGATGCTGAATATCTATAAAAAACGCTTCAATATCCTAATGAAGGTGAGTAAAAAACGCATCAAATATCAAGTTATAGAATAAGCACAATCCATCAAAATAGCAAAAAAAAAAGTGGGTGTCTAAGTGAGACTAGAGAAATAATATGTATAAATGTCAAAATGAATGAAAGCAATGATAGACTTCAGTAAGATAGAAGTAGATAAAGTGTAAAGTGTAAAAGTCACACCAGTGGATGGAAAGATAATGAGAATATGGTCCTCTTATCAATAAAGTGCCCAATGAATAAATAAATAAATAACATGTACAAATAACAATATTCAATAAACGCATAATAAATACAATGAATAAAAAATTGGTATGAAAACAAATGGAATCTTGTGCAATGTGTATTCCAACTGTGTGAATAAAGGTGAATCTTCACACTAAATATCCAAGTGTATAAAAATTTTTGTGCAACATAAAACATTTTTGTGCAAAAGAAAATTATGGTGACTTATGGTGATTGTTCATAATCATAAATAAATAGTGACTATTCTGTGAAATTCAAGGCGCCACGCCAAGTGAGCTAGGAATCCAAAAATAGGTGCAATGGCCGCTCACCCCACATTACACCAATAAAGGCGTTTATTCTGATAACCGCTCTGGGTTGGGGTAATGGGTTCCTCCTTTCTCCTTCTCAAATTAGGGGCTCCCTCAATATCCACTCCTTATGCGTAGTGTTCACTAGGGATGATCGGTTTGACCCGAACATTGACTGTTCGAGGTTCGGCCGAATTCTGAACTTTTTGCTGAAAAAGTTCGGAATTCGGCAACCAGAACCAACCAAAATGCAATCGGACAGGAACTGGGCTTTAAAAGCCCGTGATTGGACCAGAACCATCAGTAAAATCCAATTGAGGGGGCAGGAGAATGCTAGGAATGTGATTGGAGTCACTAGGGGGTCCAGAGACCAATCATTAGTGAATACACCCCCCAGTATATAAGATAGCCCCGCAAAATCTCTACCATTTTAATACAGGGATGTGGAAGAGAGTGGAAGCAGTTCTGTTACTTCTGCTCTCAAAGTGTCATTTAGCAATTATTAGTGTGAGGAAAGGGATATCTAGTGTAGTTAGGGTACTATTTTCCACTATAGTTAGATTCAATAATCTAGTTTCTGTAGGGAAAGTGTTAAGTGTAAGGGGACCGTAGTGTAGTGTAGGGTTAACTGACTCTGACTGCTATGGCAGGGTGACAAAACCCTTACATTTCAGGGTGACCGCTATAGAAAAAAGATCGTTTCTCTTAGAACACTTATAGAACCGGATAGTGGCTTCGCCCCTGTCACCCTGCTTTTTGTTGCAGGCGTTTATAGGGCTTTTTTGAGGACATGTTTGGAGTAATGCCCCATACACACGTGCAGATTATCTGCAGACTTTTGTCTGCAGACTTACCTTTTCTATGTAGTGCAAGGGCCTGCCGGATTGCATACAAATTGAAAATGTTTAGGTTTGACCTCATATTATATGGTTTTGCTAAGTCTGCAGACAAAAGTCTGCAGATAATCTGCACGTGAGTATGGGGCATCAGGCATGACATCTGAACTTCTGTGTAGGGGTATATATACACACACACACACACACACATGTATGTATATATACACATACACATATATAGGTGTGAAAGTAGCAGAAACCTATGCTTGCGCTAATGAAATAATTAACACCCATATGGCTTCTCTGCTATAACACCTATATATATGTGTATGTGTATAAATACATATAAGTGTGTGTGTATATATACCCCTATACAGAAGTTCAGATGTTATGCCTGCCTCGAAAGACCCCCAAAAAATGCCCAAAAAAACGCCTGCAACAACAGAACTGGGCGTTTTTTTGGGGGGGTCTTTGGAGGCAGGCAAACATCTGAAATTCTGTATAGGGGTATATATACACACACACTTATATGTATTTATACACATACACACATATAGGTGTTATAGGAGCGGAGCCCTATGCCTGTTAATTATTTCATTAGCGCAAGCATAGGTTTCTGCTACTTTCACACCTATATATGTGTATGTGTATATATACATACGTGTGTGTGTGTATATATACCCCTACACAGAAGTACAGATGTTATGCCTGCCTCCAAAGACCCCCCAAAAATGCCCAAAAAAAACGCCTGCGCCAAAAAAAAACGCCCAGGTGTGTTGTTGCAGGCGGGTTTTTTTTGGGCATTTTGTGGGGGTCTTTCGAGGCAGGCAAAACATCTGAAATTCTGTATAGGGGTATATATACACACACACTTATATGTATTTATACACATACACACATATAGGTGTTATAGGAGCGGAGCCCTATGCCTGTTAATTATTTCATTAGCGCAAGCATAGGTTTCTGCTACTTTCACACCTATATATGTGTATGTGTATATATACATACATGTGTGTGTGTATATATACCCCTACACAGAAGTACAGATGTTATGCCTGCCTCCAAAGACGCCCAAAAAATGCCCAAAAAAACGCCAGCTACAAAAACGCCCAGGTGTGTTTTTGCAGCAGGCGTTTTTTTTTTGGGCATTTTTTGGGGGTCTTTGGAGGCAGGCAAAACATCTGAAATTCTGTATAGGGGTATATATACACACACACTTATATGTATTTATACACATACACATATATAGGTGTTATAGCAGAGAAGCCATATGGGTGTTAATTATTTCATTAGCGCAAGCATAATGTTCTGCTACTTTCACACCTATATATGTGTATGTGTATATATACATACATGTGTGTGTTTGTATATATACCCCTACACAGAAGTTCTGATGTTATGCATGCCTCCAAAGACCCCCAAAAAATGCCCAAAAAAACGCCTGCTACTAAACCGGCAAGGTGTGAAAATAGCAGAGCCACTATCCTGTTCTATTGCAATTCTAATACAAACAACCTTTTTTTTCTGGTTCTGGACATGCTACAGAGCTGAAACTTCACAGGTACACTTTTTAGACCCCCCCCCCCAGGCACTAAATCCAAAGAAATCTCATTTTTTTTAATTCAATAATTTTTTCAATAATTGGCTCTCTATCAAAAATGACAATTTTTAAGAACTTTTTTTTGTGTGATTAATAGTCCCTGGGGCATGACCCAGAACCCTAGGCACTTTTTAGGGGCATTTATTGGGTTTTAGGGCTTCAAAATGGTGTTTTTTGATTACCGAAGTTCGGCTCCCATTGATTTCAATATGGTTCTGAAATCCGGGCCGAACTTTCGGGAAGTTTGGGTGTTCTGGTCGAACCGAACTTTTTAAAAGTTCGATCATCCCTAGTGTTCACCGTACTCTCTCTCACATTACACCAATAAAGGCGTTTATTCTGATGACTGCTCTGGGTTGGGGTAATGGGTTCCTCCTTCTCAAATTAGGGGCTCGCTCGATATCCACTCCTTATCCATAGTCATCACCGTACTCTCTCTTAATTGCGGTGTGACCACACTCAGCCGAAGAATTCTCACGTCTCTCCTAGGAGGGAGCCCCTAATTTGAGAAGGAGGAAGGAGGAACCCATTACCCCAACCTAGAGCAGTTATCAGAATAAACGCCTTTATTGGTGTAATGTGACAGAGAGTACGGTGATCACTACGCATAAGGAGTGGATATTGAGGGAGCCCCTAATTTGAGAAGGAGGAACCCATTACCCCAACCCAGAGTGGTTATCAGAATAGACGCCTTTATTGGTGTAATGTGAGGTAAGCGGCCATTGCACCTATTTTTGGATTCCTAGCTCACTTGGCGTGGCACCTTGGGTTTCACAGAATAGTCACTATTTATTTATGAACAATCACCATCAGTCACCATAATTTTCTGTTGCACAAAAATTTTTTATGTTGCAAAAAATTTTTATACACTTGGATATTTAGTGTGAAGATTCACCTTTATTCACAGAGTTGGAATACACATTGCACAAGATTCCATTTGTTTTCATACCGATTTTTTGTTCATTGTATTTATTTTGCGTTGATTGAATATTGTTATTTGTACATGTTATTTATTTATTTATTCATTGGGCACTTTATTGATAAGAGGACCACATTTTTCTCATTATCTTTCCATCCACTGATGTGACTTTTACACGTTGTCACTTTATCTACTTCTATCTTACTGAAGTCCATCATTGCTTTCATTCATTTTGACTTAGTCATTTATACATATTATTTCTCTAGTCTCACTTAGACACCCGCTTTTCTTTTGCTATTTTGATGGATTGTGCTCATTCTATTACTTGATATTTGATGCGTTTTTTATAGATATTCAGCATCTATGCATTTTTCTCTGGATTTATGAAATTAGCGCCGATTCATCTTACCCATTTTGATCTGTATTAGTATTCCTGATAATACAAGAATTGGCTGCTTGCTTCCTATCAGACAGAGTCCTATGATCTGTTTTTTACATCTATACAGTTTTTTTTTTTTTTTTTTTAACCTGAATTCCTACATATTCACTTATATCTTATACCTGATTAGCAGCGCATAGGCTTTATTTACTCTTTTACCCAAATAAAATTGATGTCTTTTTTTTCCCACAAATAGAGCTTTTTTTTTGTTGGTGGTATTTGATCACCTCTGCAGTTTTTATTTTTTGAGCTATAAACAAAAAAAAAAAAAAACATTTTTTTTTACATTCTGATATATAACATTCCCCCCAAAAAAATTAAAAATCAAAATTTTTTAACATTTTAGGCCAATTTGTTTTCTACTACATATTTTTGTTAAAAAAAATCACAATGGGCGTATTTTGATTGGTTTGCGCAAAAGTTATCGCGTTTACTAACTATGGGAAATATTTGTCATTTTTATTGTTTATTTTTTTTTTTACTAGTAATGGCGGCGATCTGCAATTTTTTTCGCGGGACTGCGACATTGCGGCGGACAGATCGAACCCCTAACTGACATTTTTGACACTTTTGGTGGTACCAGTGACATTACTACAGTAATCAGTGCTATAAATATGCACTGTTACTGTAATAATGACATTGGCAGGGAAGGGGTTAACTTTATTGGTGATCAAGGGGTTAAATGTATGCCTCATGCTTACTGACGTGTGTGGGGGGAGGGGATTGTGTGACACAGACACAGATCGCAGGTTCAGCTATGCTTAATCCTGTAATCTGTGACTGTCTGTCACAGAGAAGATCTGTGTGACAAGTGGGCGGATTTCCTCACTCGATCCCCGACGATCGGGGAAGAGCGGTGGTGCTCACAGCCTCTCCTCCCCTGGCCCGACTCCCGCTGTGTCTGAATACAGCGGGAGAGAGCCTCCGGCGGCGTGCGCTGCCGAGAAGGGGCAGGATCCAGCGACGTAGGTCTACGACGCTGGACGATAACAAGCCACTTTGCCGCAGTACCAGCTCAGTGAGCGGTCGGCAAGTGGTTAATATATGAAGTTTGCTGGTCTACTACATCCTCCAAAATCTATAATCTCAGTATCTTATTTCCATAACCTTTTCCTGTTGCCATTGTGAGCTGGTACCATCATGGCTAGAACAGTTCATTCTTGATATCCCCCATGTCATAGGGATCCCAGCCCAAATTCCTGGTAGCCAAACTAATACTTTTGGGTAAGGGGAATGCTTTTTTGTTTAAAATTCTTCTTGTTAAATTTTTTATTGAAAATATATAGATTATACAAACATGGGTCCATAAAAGGACTAGAGACAAGTAAGTATTCAAGTAAGTAACATTAAGAAAGCAGAGATGGAGTGTTATTCAAACTTAGGGGGGGCCCTAATATTGCACAAGTAAAAAAAAGGGGGGGTTGGTGAGGGGTTCCATGGTGGTGCCTATAGGCTATCAATCAAATGGACGACATTAGCATCCAATGTCAGATCACCACCAAAACAGAGGAAAAGAGGTCAGGCAGAAAGGGAAAAGAGGGTAGAGAGAAGAGAGAAAATAAAAATGGAAAAAAGGTGGAAATGAGAAAGGGTAGAAAAAAGAAGGGGGGGGAGGAGAGCCCGGGTACTTCTAGAGGAGGCCTAAAATGTAACTCTGAAAAGACTTAAGGAAGTTGCTGTCATGGGAGCAATAGGGACTCATTATGTGGAAGATAATGTGTCACCCGCCGTGTTCAGAGGACTTTAAATTTAGCCACTCTGTAATTAATGATTGCTTCTATTTTTGGATAAATCATTGCTTACGTTTGCCAAATCAAGCACAAGGGACATTACTTTATTCAGTGCAATGTATCTCTTGTGCTTCTGTCTTCTAGTTTAGTAAAAAATATTCCATCCTCCCACCCCTCCCCCCTTCCTCAAATTCACCATAATCTTCTTGTGCAGCAGGGGATAGTAGAACTGAGGAGCTGTCACAGGCTCTCATCAAGAGTCTGTAGGCATAAACACAAGAAAAAAGGGCGCAACAACCTAGCGCATTATCCTCAGTAAGCTTTTATTAATAAATCATTAAAATGTCTACTCACAAACAAGCGATGTAAACCAGCATGTCAACTCCAACGAACAATGTCCATAATGTTGGAGTCCAATATCCTATCAAGGTGAACGGCTGACTCGTTTCAAGGCGATGCTGCTTCCTCAGAGTTAGGCTGGTGCGCCCTTTTTTCTTGTGTTTATGCCTACAGTGTTTTGTCGACCACCCCAGTTGTAGAGGGCAGCAAGGTCTAGCCATTGTGGATGCCAAGTGAGAGTCCCAGGAAAGAGGCAGTCTAAGAACCAGATTCTGAGCGCAGAAGCCAGGTGCTAAGCATCGCATTTTTCTCATCAAGAGTCCCTGACTATGCCCACGGTACTACAGTTTTTATCCGCCCCTTCATTCATAGATCTTGTTTCATTCATAGAACCTGTAGTAGAAGGTTTCCAAACCGTTGGGGAGCTTGACATGAAAGTTACCCATAGTCGGGTACTCTTGATGAAAGCCTGTGACTGTTCCTCAGTTTTCATTTTATAACAACTAGGAGTATGATATATGTTTAGGTAAAACCGATCTCATAAATACACTCACCCTGCGCTCAGCACAAATTAAGATAGCAAACTTGCATAAAACAATTGACATAAAAGTCTCAGCAGCTGCTATATCAGTAAAAGCAATAATAAAGGTGTCTGAGAATATTAAACAATTAGTATAAAATATATCCAAACACTAGCAGCGCTAAATATCGAACTCCAGTGAATTAACACAAGTCCTTCATCATAAATGTGAGTATTCCAGTCATAGAGCAGGCGGGTTAAACACAGTCCTTTGGACGGGGTGAGGGTGTGAGAGGTCCTGACTGAACCACCAGACTTCCACCACCACTTAGTGCTCCCCCCCTATACTCAAAACTCACCAGACAACAGTGAATAAAGATCCTTCAAAATCTCCACCACTCGGCTGTTGAGCTGGAAACTGGACACTCTTTACTCTTTCTTTCCCAAATATTCTCCGTTCAGAAGCACATGTAAGTGAACAGAGTGGGGGCAACAATAGTGTAATTCCGCCAATAAAGTTTATTAATGAAAAAACACACAGCAAACTTGAGCCCCTCTCCCCTCCAGATGTCTACTTACAAGAAGGTACATCAAGTGAAGGCATTGAGTAATATTATATGCACGCTGGATAGCCACCAAATCCAATTCCCGAAAGTGAAGGGGTCATGGAAGAATTCCGGCGTGGCGTAGGTGTCATGGGCGACCGCGCACAACGGCACTGACGCGTTTCGTCTTTTGACTTCAACTGAGAGCCCGTGTGCGCGTCGCGGTCGGTTCCTATTTAAGGCAACGCCGGCACATGCGTTCCGGCCCAGCATGCGTCCGGCCCAGTGTTCCCCGGAAATCGTAAGTCGATGATGACATCCGGTATTGACAACTTCCGGTATCGGCATAGACTTCCGCCCGGCGTCTTGGTGCCAAATCCTAGCGTCGCACCGGAAGTGTGTCATCTATGTAAACATCCGGCCGGCTAGCCTCGAGATATCTCTCAGCGCTGCCGCCCATTGCTTAGCTATGCTGCTATTGTCCATACCTCACTTCCGGTTGGCACGACATCTCTCTCTATGTACATGGGAATGCTTGCATTAACCCCTCCCATTACCATGCCAAATGTCCAGGACCTGGGGCAATTTAAATAGGCTTGATGGTAATTTACAATTATTGTATGTGGCATACATATATTGCACTGAATGCCATTCACTGTACATATTAATATACATTCTTACTTCATAGAATGAATATTTATAGCCTAGAAAACAATTATGAATATTAGAGAAGCTCATTCACAATTAAAATGCATCTTGACAAGGATCCACAAATGTTGAACTGAACTGGGTTAAATGCCGGACCCTCTAATAAATACATTCTAAAATCTTTAAAATATAAATAACATGAATATAAAATGCTAAAATTACGGACCATTAAGAAACTGGAAACATGCTAATAAAAGCACAATTATAAAACTAAAAAGCAAAGCACCATAGTAATCAGATAAAGGCACACTCAAAAAAAAATTAATTAAATAGTACCACTGTAACACGACTCAACAATTATTAAAAATGGAATATATTAATCAATGGGACAGACATTGTATAAACCAGAGAAACTAAAAATTCCAACGGTAGGGTGAAGCATACATCCCAATATGTCAATAATTGCTAATAAATCAATTAATGTCTAAGTCAACATTAAGCCCTTTGGGATGTAAAGAGTCCGTCAGGTAGATCCAATGTGTTTCGCGTTTCGATATTTCCCGGACCCTATTAGAGCCCCTCCATACTGGTTCTACCTTCTCCACACCCCAAAACTTCAAAAGGGTGGGATCTTTATTATGGAAATCCCGGAAGTGCAGAGAAACACTATGGTCTTTAAAACCATTACGGATATTGGTAATATGCTCTGATACCCTAACTGCTATTGTGCGTTTGGTCCTTCCGATATACAATAAATTACACGGGCACTGCAGGCAGTACACCACATGTGTGCTGCTGCAGGTAATTAGGTCCTTTATTTCAAAGGACTGACCATTAGATGGAGATGTAAAACTTGTAAAGTTTCTCTAATGCGTGTTGACCTGCTTACAGGTTTTGCACCTCCTGCATGCAAAGAAGCCTACCGTTTTGTCCCAAAACATCTTCCGCTTCTTTGGGGGGTCTAGCACTTTTTTAACCACCTGATCTCTGAACATAGGTCCCCTTCTATATATGAAGGTAGGAGTATCAGGTAGCACTTCCCTCAGGACTTTGTCCATACACAGGACTGGCCAATGCCTATTGACGATTTCTTCTACCTCATGGTATTGGGCATTATACTGCGAGATGAAGCTCCATTCATGTCCTTGTGTCCTCTGTTTGGCAGAATCTCTCAAACACTCTTCTTGGGACACAGTACCTATTTCCATGATTGTGTTATCAAGTTTGGTCTCTTGATAGCCTTTTTCTAAAAACCTCTGTTTAAGAACCAGAGACTGAGTCCTGAAATCCTCATCCAGGGTGCAGTTCCTTCTAACACGAAGGAACTGTATCCTGGGAATATTCGATAGCCAATGTTGGTGGTGTCCACTCTGGACGGGGAGATATCCATTCCGGTCGGTCGGCTTGAAGTAAACCTGAGTCTTCAGCCCACTTTCCAGGAGGGATATCTCTACGTCCAGAAAATGGATCTTCTCTCTACTCCAATTGAAGTCCAACTTAATATTGTTTGTGTTGTTATTCAATTTCTCACAAAAGGTTTTCAGAGAGGACTCGGTACCTGCCCACATGAAAAACAAATTGTCAATATATCGACGATACATGATAAGTTCATCATGTTGGGCTGCATATACGGACCGGTCCTCCCATTCGCCCATAAAAATGTTAGCCAAACTCGGAGCGAATTTAGCCCCCATGGCTACACCTCTCTGCTGCTGATAAAAAACATTGTCGAACCAAAAATAATTATGCGCTAAACAAAAGTCAAGAGCATCCCTTAAAAACCGTTTCTGGATATCCGGGATATCGTCCCTCTTACTAAACGCCCAATTGAACGCGAGCAATGCATCATCATGTTGGATGATTGTATACAGGGAAGAGACATCCCCTGTAACAAGGAAGATGTCTCGATTGCTCGGTAACTGTACCTCTCTCAATGCGACCAAAAAGGCTTTAGTATCTCGTAAATAAGATCTCAGCTGTAGTACACTGCTTTGCAAGAAGGAGTCTAGGTACTCCCCCAGCCTAGCCGTGACAGACTGAATGCCGTTAACAATTGGTCTCGCTGGAGGATTGACCTGGTCCTTATGGACCTTGGGCAGCGTATATATTGTTGGAATACGGCTATAGCTGGGTACCAAATATTGTTTCTCCTTCTTACATAGGATGCGATTCTCGTATCCACTTTCTACTAATGTACCAAGCTCTCGTCTGTACTGAAGTGTGGGACCAGCCTTCAAAATCCTATACGTATCCGTATCGGACAGCATTGTGGAGAGTTGGGTAAGGTAGTACTCTTTCTTAAGGAGCACTACCCCTCCTCCTTTATCGGCAGGACGTATGATAACGTCTTTCCTTTTTTCGAGGGCCTCTAGCCCTTCCTGAATATGCCTTGGATTGACACATTTTTTGTTAGGGATTTCCTTCAAATCTCGGATCACGAGGTTTTTAAATACCTCGATGTGCTGGTTGGATGACTGTTGTGGGTTAAAAAGTGAATTATTCTTAAGCCCACTGTCAATTCCAACTGTGTAATTGGTCAAACCAGCCTTAGGGGCTCCCACAACCCGGGCAGGGTTTAAATAATATTTTTTGAGGTTAATCTTCCTTACAAATTTATGCAAGTCAATATAAACGTAAAATTTATTAACGGGCCTGTGTTTAGCGCACTTCAAACCAGCATTCAGAATGTTTATTTCTTTATCGGTTAGGG
This sequence comes from Pelophylax lessonae, assembly GCF_965119305.1. Taxonomy (NCBI): domain Eukaryota; kingdom Metazoa; phylum Chordata; class Amphibia; order Anura; family Ranidae; genus Pelophylax; species Pelophylax lessonae. Next base: position 241,067,455 of record NC_138768.1, on the reverse strand, counting down.
ATACTTCCGCCAAATTATAAATACCATTTAGTCGCAGTCCCGTCTTCTTTTTTTGTTCCTTGCGTCCTGCTCTGCACCCCCTAGAGCTCGATCTCCCATGTGTGGCTGGGGACCTGGCTGTTGCCTCCATTGTGGGTTGTACATGCCTTGTGGATGTGGAGGGCCCCAATTCTGGGGTCTCCCTCTCCAGGGTCTGCCGCCCCTTCTCCCGCCCCTGCCTCTTCCCCCTCTCCAAGGAAAAGGGCGAGCTGGGTTTGGGACAGGGGGATTGTAATCCTCATACTGAGTTAAAGAGTCATACCGATTCTGTAATAGGAACCGACCGCGCCGCGCACACGGGCTCTCAGTTGAAGTCAAAAGACGAAACGCGTCAGTGCCGTTGTGCGCGGTCGCCCATGACACCTACACCACGCCGGAATTCTTCCATGACCCCTTCACTTTCGGGAATTGGATTTGGTGGCTATCCAGCGTGCATATAATATTACTCAATGCCTTCACTTGATGTACCTTCTTGTAAGTAGACATCTGGAGGGGAGAGGGGCTCAAGTTTGCTGTGTGTTTTTTCATTAATAAACTTTATTGGCGGAATTACACTATTGTTGCCCCCACTCTGTTCACTTACATGTGCTTCTGAACGGAGAATATTTGGGAAAGAAAGAGTAAAGAGTGTCCAGTTTCCAGCTCAACAGCCGAGTGGTGGAGATTTTGAAGGATCTTTATTCACCGTTGTCTGGTGAGTTTTGAGTATAGGGGGGGAGCACTAAGTGGTGGTGGAAGTCTGGTGGTTCAGTCAGGACCTCTCACACCCTCACCCCGTCCAAAGGACTGTGTTTAACCCGCCTGCTCTAGGACTGGAATACTCACATTTATGATGAAGGACTTGTGTTAATTCACTGGAGTTCGATATTTAGCGCTGCTAGTGTTTGGATATATTTTATACTAATTGTTTAATATTCTCAGACAACTTTTTTATTAGTTTTCATTTTATATTTTTTGTATGTAAACTTAGAATATACTGTATATACAGTATCTCACAAAAGTGAGTACCTCCCTCACATTTTTGTAAATATTTTATTATATCTTTTCATGTGACAATACTGAAGAAATTACACTTTATTACAATGTAAAGTAGTGAGCGTACAGCTTTTATAACAGTGTAAATTTGCTGTCCCCTCAAAATAACTCAACACACAACCATTAATGTCTAAACTGCTGCCAACAAATGTGAGTACACCCCTAAGTGAAAATGTCCAAATCAGGTCCAATTAGCCATTCTCCCTCCTGGTGTCATGTGACTTGTTAGTGTTACAAGGTCTCAGGTGTGAATAGGGAGCAGGTGTGTTAAATTTGGTGTTACCGCTCTCAATCGCTCATACTGGTCATTGTAAGTTCAACATGGCACCTCATGGCAAAGAACTCTCTGAGTATCTGAAAAGAAGAATTGCTGCTTTACATAAAGATGGCCTAGGCTAAAAAAGATTGCCAAGACCCCGAAACTGAGCTGTAGCACAGTGGCCAAGACCATACAGCGGTTTAACAGGATGGGTTCCACTCCGTTCAGGCCTCCCCATGGTCGACCAAAGATGTTGAGTGCATGTGCTCAGCGTCATATCCAGAGGTTGTCTTTGGGAAATAGACATATAAGTGCCACTATATATATAACCCAGAATTCTCAACCAGGCAGGTTAAGGGGCTTCAGGGGAGGTGTTGTTAATGCTGAGGAAACTGTTTTTTCAGTTTCCTAAATGTTCTCTAAAGTTCATTTTGGGACCTGGAGCCTGGAGATCCGGGTGGGATGAAGTCTCCAATCCTGGCTCCAGAGTTTGTTAACAGCTAACACAGTAATTGCCCACCTGTGTACAGGTCTTCTATTGATTGTGTGTGTGTGTGTGTGTGGGGAAGGTTACAGTCAGAAATGTGTGTCGGTGGAGGGTATCATCCTTGTTTGGAGAATGTAGACACAAGAAGAATTGTTAGGACTTTAAATACCCCTCCAGTGAGCACAAAGTACAAATATGGATAAAAAATACAAAAATGTATTAGTTGCTAACAGTAAAATATAATAAAACATACAAAATGTGGTAAAGCTTGCATATAAATCCCAACAAACATCAACCACTATAAGAAATACGTGATTTTTGATCAAGATATATTGACAATGTAGGGTTACGTGTTTCGTGGAAATTTCCGCTTTTTCAGGACCTTCTAACTTGGGACTGACCAAACAAGTTGTTTCTAGAGACAAAAAAAAGTCAATAAACTTTCCAACATATAACATAATCTTGTCTGTTCACAATCATTATTAAAAAAAATTCACTGAAAATAAATAAAAAATACATGATATATGTATATATATATATATATATATATATATATATATAAATATATATATATATATATGGATTATATATGGATATGGATATATCCATATGGGTAGATGAAAGAGGAGAAGGAAAATAAAAAATACATGATATATGGATATATCCAGGGTGGAGATGGAAGAGGAGAAGAAAAAGTAAACAAAAAACAAAAAAAAAACTCTTAAATTTCGGTTAGTTATGGTTATATATAAGGTTATACAGTATACAGGTTATTTAAGGTATATAAAAAGGTATTATATGTAGGGTTTTTTTTTTCCTCTCTGTCTTTTTTCTTCAATTTTTTATAATAATGACATACATGATTTATGTTATATGTTGTAAAGTTTATTGACATTTTTTTTGTCTCTAGAAACAAATTGTATGGTCAGACGCAAGACAGGAGGCCCGAAGAAGCGGTCATTTCCATGAAACACGTAGACCTAAATGAATGTTCTATCTCAATCAAAAACCACGTATTTGTAATGGTTGATGTTTTTTGAAATTTATATGCAAGCTCTACCATATTTTGTATGTTTTAATATATTTTATTTGTTAGCGGGTCCGGCGAACGCGATGTCTGTCGGCCTTCTGCGATTGCCCCTAATGTTATGAGTACAGTAACAGTGCATATTTTTAGCACTGATTACTGTAGTAATGTCACTAGTCCCCTCAAAAGTGTCAGTTAAGTGTCCAATCTGTCCGCCCTTAATGCCGCAGTCCAGCTAAAAATGTCAGATCGCCGCCATTACCAGTAAAAAAAAATAAAAAAAATAAAAAATTACATAAATCTATCTCCTAGCTTGTAGACATTAATTACTTTTGCGCACTCCAATCAATATACACTTATTGGGATTTTTTTTTACTAAAAATATGTGGCAGAATACATATTGGCATAAATTGATGAAATAATTAGATTTTTTTTTTTTTTTTATTGGCTGTTTTAAAGCAGAAAGTAAAAAATATATTTTTTTCTTCAGAATTGTCACTCTTTTTTGTTTATAGCACAAAAAATAAAAACCGCAGAGGTGATCAAAAACCACCAAAAGAAAGCTCTATTTGTGGGGAAATAAGGACTTTGATTTTGTATGGGTACAGCATCACACTGCCACGCAATTGTAATTTAAAATAATGCAGTGCCGTATCGCAAAAAATGGCCTGGTCATTAAGGAGGTAAAACCTTCCGGTCCAGAAGTGGTTAAAGTTCTGCCAATTCTTCTTGTCTCTACATGTTCAGGTCTTTTAGTAGTGACCAGACCATGGTTATGGACTCCACCCCATCAAATAGGAGGTCATTGCCCAGGAGTTAGGAGAGCTCCACCTAGGAGAGAGGTGGGAGCCAGAGCAGCAAAGGGGCTGCTAGCGTTGGTGAGCGAACAGTCTGTAGAAGACAGACAAGCACCTGGAGTTGAAGGTCAGTGTGGCAGTGCTACTATATATATATATATATAATATATATATATATATATATTTGTAGCACTGTCCCCGTAGGGCTTGCTGTATGATGACTTGTTGGGCCTCCTCTGATTACCTGCAGACAGTTACTTAGGGTACAGTTCACACATTCATCCTTACTCCCAAAGGCTTGTTGCTCAATAAACAGGTCAGGGGTTTTGGTTTTTGTATTTATTGTGGAACTTGGATGGAAGAAGGGAATAGTGGGATACACCAACCGGAACTATTTAGAGTTGATAAGGACAACTGTCACTTGGCCTCACCAAGTTACTTGTGGAAGCAGTTACACTGCTTTGACTATACTGCCACATGTATGGAAAGGGTTAAGTCTCCTTGCTCTCTCTCCAGCATCAGACTTGGTTAACTACATTACTACATTATCTTCAGGACACTCTCTAGCATCCCCTTTACTGATACCCTTCCACTGACACTTCTAGCTTCAGGGATGGAACCCCCTCAAGTCAGGCCGATTGACACCCATCTGTACTCACTGTATGCAGAATCAGATCCTTTCATTGTCTCCCTTCCAGTCAGCTTTACAGGACCTCTAGGTTCAGTTCCTCTCTAGCTCTTTAGGCCCTCTTTAGGCCCTCTTTAGGCCCTCAGGTCGACCTGAGGCTGCATGGCAACTGCTACAGAGGAGGAGGCTCTCCATCTAAAAGACCCAGAGTACATGTGCTCCTGGCATTTATACAGTATACCAGCATGCACTGAGGCACTTTCCTCTGCCAATCACCAGGGATGTACTTAATGCCTATGCACTAATTTGTCAGGTTTCCTCCCACTGTCCGTAAATAGATTTACCTGGCATATATACAGTAAATATGTGTGTGTATATATATATATATATATATATATATATATATATATATATATATACACTGTATATAAATGTATTATATTGTTTGTTTGGACACAGCTCTGAATGAGTATGGCACAGCCATCTGTAGCACAAAGAGAGCGCCTTTCGGCTTTTCTATAAAAATGATTTTTTATTTACTTACTCTTACTTAATTTACTTCTGCTGCCCTGTTCAAGCAGTAAAAAGCAATACCTAATGATGCACGTATTTGACTGTCTGAACTGAACTGGAGAATGCAGCTTTCTGTAAGACCAACAAATCTTGTTGTGACAGAGTGCCACATTATCATGGAGACAGCAAGTCCTTTACCGAAGAATGTATTTAGAAAGAAACCTCAGCTTTTGTTGACATAAAGAACAAAATTAAGTCTAGCTTGCCTACAGAATCTTAAGTTTGTAATTTGGCAAATGAAAACAAGAAAGAACTTACTAACAGCAGCCATCTCCCTACACAACCTTTCTCCATCTCTACATCACATGAAATCACCTGTTTCTACTGATCATTCTAAACCAGGGTTGAGGGTCGAATGAAAAAAACTCACAGATCCCTGCAACCACACAAGTGATGTGGATGCAAGGATCTCTCCTGCTGCACTATTGTGTTCTGACATCAGAGACTCTTTGCAAACAACCAGCTTCTATTTGAACAGAGAAGGGTATACACAGACTAACATTTTGCTAGTTCATGCTGAACTGGTCTAATTTTGATATGTGTATACTTATGCCCCATACACACGTGCAAATTATCTGCAGACTTACCTTTTCTATGTAGTGCAAGGGCCTGCCGGATTGCATACAAATTGAAAGTGTTTAGATTTGACCTCATATTATATGGTTTTGGTAAGTCTGCAGACAAAAGTCTGCAGATAATCTGCACGTGTGTATGGGGCATTAGTTTAATATGAACATTTAATAAATGGTTAAAATCCTTCTCTTCACCATACATTCTCAGTGATAAGTACAGAGAAAATAATAGGAATGGACCTGTTTAATAAATGGCTAAAGGCACAAAATGTCTTATATGCTGAGAAAGATCCCCTTAATTTATCACCAAGTCAGACTTGGCGATAAAGGCCTTTTTTTGTGAAAAGCTGATGAAAGAGCCAGGAAGTGAAAATTACTGTTCACTGTTTACTGTTACAAACTATTAACCTCCCTGGCGGTATGATTCTTTTGGATTTTAGGTGCTGAAAGCGGTACCATTATTTTGCATACATTTATTATATATTATATATATATATATATATATATATATATATATATATATATATATATATATATATATATATATATATATATATATATATATATATATGTATGTATACATATATTATGTATACATATATTATATATATATATATATATATATATATATATATATATATATGTGTGTACATATATATATATATATACATAATTCTTGTGAATGAGCAGCCCAAACCAACTGTATACATATTATATATAATATATATACAGTTGGTTTGGGCTGCTCATTCACAAGAATTATGTATATATATATATATATATATATATATATATATATATATGTACACATATATATATGTATATATATATATATATATATATATATATAGATATTTACATAAAAAGTACAGTAAAACTGCAGGAAAGGGCACTGGGGGGCAATGTAATGAGAATTTATTTTATTTTGAATGATATCAGTGTGTTTGGTGTGTTTTATATTCGAATTTGCCGCCGGTTCCACCCCCCGGCGGACGTCACGTCGCCGGAGACGGAAGCCGGGGCTCGCAGACGATCGGGAGGAAGCTCCGCCGCCGCATACCGCCCGCATACTTCGCTGGATCCCGGAGAAAAGGTAAGTAAAACCTCTTCCAGCATCCAGCGATCTTCCTAGCGCTACCCCGAGAGTGACTCGGGGTTACCGCTTTTGGCTCTAAAATCTAACCCCAAGTCACACTCGGGAATACCGCTAGGAAGGTTAACAGATCACTTTAGGATTGCTTGTAGTGTACAGTAAATTATATAATCAGGCACTTTGCAGCACTTTCTTCTTCCTTTGACCCACAGGTGGGAATTCATCATTATCTAAAGGACTGTTTGTTCTTGCACAGACGGATCAGAAAAAAAGGCAATATACATGTCTGCACCAAATCCACTTAGGGCCTTTCGGACCAGCAGACACTCTTTATAATGCAAATAACACATGCACTGGTCTGGGTTGTAACAATGTTTATTTTCGTACTTCACGGGACACAGAGCCATATATCATAACATATGGGTTATATAGCCACCTATAGGTGAAGGACACTGGCAACCAATCAGAATTGATGACTCCCTATATAACCCCTCCCACACAGGAAGTACCTCCGTTTTTTTGCTAGTGTCTAAAAAGGTGAAGGTCGCTGTGGAGAGGTGCTCCACATGTTTGTTAGGTTTCAAAGAAGAAGAAAGAAGATTATGCTAACATACCCCAAACCAAGATCACTGGATCTAGGGGGTTAGCTATCGGATCCATCTAAAACAGTCAATGGACTAAAAAGATGGTACCCGAGCCTCGGGAAGCAGATACAAGGTTTTTCCTGTAATGCTGTCCTTTTTAGGCATTGGACACTGGGATCCGGACCCTTGGAATACCAAACCCCCAAAGGCGCTCGTTGCAGGGTGCTCTACAGGTCCAAGGCTGTGGCCCCTTTTATATAGGGGACCCAGTCCTTGAAGGTCCCCAAGGCAATGCTCCCCGTAATGGGTGAAGATTGGATTCTTGCTTATAGCAGATTCCTGCGGCAGGACTGGTGAGTCCATTTTAAATATTTACATAGCAAACAAACCTTAAAAGGTTAAAATTGCAAAATCATAAATATTTTATGCACTGTTCCCTTTAATAATTAATTCATACCTAGCTGTAAAATCAATTTCTTGAAGTACATCACGGGACACAGAGGTCCCTTACCTCTTCTATGGGGTCTTTTATTGCTTGCTACAAAATTGAGGTACTTTCTGTCTGGGAGGGGTTATAAAGGGGATCATCAATTCTGATTGGTTGCCAGTGTCCTTCACCTATATGTGGCTGTATAACCCATATGTTATGATTTATGGCTCTTTGTCCCGTGATGTACTTCAAGAAATTGATTTTACAGGTAAGTATGAATTAAAAATCCATTTATTTCAGTGTCAGTAGGAGGGGCTTAAAGAAGCATGGTTAAATAAAACAAAAACCTTCTTATACCCATAAAATATGCTTAGATTGGTGTGTCACATATGATTTTACGTACACTGAAAACAGACAGAGAGTTAACACTTTATACAAGCTTACCTTATTAAACCATGCCCCTTTAAGCCCCTCCCGCCGTCCATGCAGTTTGGTTACATCCTCTGTGGAACCTACATTATGATCTTGTATACCATCCCACTGACTGTATAAAATATCCTTGCCACTGATACAGCTATAGAAATGATTTTTGCACTTGCTGACCAGCAATGTAACAGTCACTGTTATATACTTTTGGCTCTGCTCTCACCGCACTTTGATATGCTTAATAGGGGCTACAGTCTGTGTTTGTATTACAGAAGGGTCGTGAAGGGTTACTATATAACATTGCTTCTTCCATTTTTTGACTAAGCATTTCTCAGTATGGGATGCTTGCTTTTATTGCAACACAGGATTAGGGCCTGAGGACTTAGCTCCCCAAACTTATACTTCCAGCATAAATAGAGCACCAGTTTCCCCTGTTTAATATACAGATATGATTTTCAGAAAGGACAATCCCCCCCCCCCATTGGTCTGTGCTCAGTACAATTCCCTCCCAGGTTAGTCCGTAACCAGCACAACCCCCCCCCCCCCCACCCAGTACAGACACCCTCAAGTTATTCTTTGCCCAGAAAAAATCCCCAGGGTAGCCTGTGCCCAGTAAAATCCCCCCAGGTCAGTCATTTTAAGTAAAATCCTACCCATCTTAGTCTGTGCCCAGTACAATCCCTCCCCCAGGTTAGTCGCTGCCCAGTACAATCCCCACAGGTTAGTCTGACTGACCTGGGGGGTTGTACTTGGGACAGACTGACCTAGAAAAGGGGGGAAATTGTAAAAGGGGACAGACGCAATCAGTCACAGTCACAATTCCACCCCCCCCCCCCCCAAATTTACAGACCTCCCATTATACAGACCAGACTAGCCACAGTTATTGTTGGTGTTAGTGAAAGCAACCTCCAGCAAGTGTCAGGGCCAGCAATGACAACCCTCAGCAATAATCCCAAACACGTTTTAGGACCAACAATAATATCCCCCAGCAATAATAATCTCCAGAAAAGATAACCTCCAGCAATAACCTCCAGCAAGTGTTAAGGAAGGCAATAATCACCAATACCTTTTTGGTAAGCAATAAACCCAGAAAGTGTCAGGACAAGCAATGATTACCCCCCAACAAAAACTCTCATAGCCAGCAAAAATAATCACAAGTAATAACCACCAGCAATAACCTTCAGCATTGGTGTTCAGTAGTTTCACTTACCTCACTCACCTCCATCCTTGATTGTGTGTAGAATAAAGGCAGTTTGGGGACTTTAAATGAGACACAAGCTGGGTAAGGCTCTGCGTCTCCATCCCTGTGTATGGAAAATAAAGAAAAAAGGGATGGAGGTACTTGCTCCTGAGCCGGTCATTTTTAGTTTTGATCCTATGGCTATCACCTAGCCATTACATTGTATTTACAGGTGATGTTGCAATATACATTTAAGGCCAGTCATAGATGGGGGCAGGTTGAGGTAGGCTTGGGCTACCTCCAGGCCCACCTGTCCCTCATCTATCTATCAGCTAGCATGTGCTCCCACTGTGCAGACACTCATAAATTAGTAGTATTAGTACTGAAAGTAATACAGGGTGCTGTGAAGGGGCCTTGCAGCTTACACATGCGTTTGCAAATGTGTGTTAACTAAACCCCTGTTTTTAATGCACATTGTTAGACAGGTTAATTTGGTTTGTTAGCAGACTGGTCGGTGAGTATAATTTACTAAGGGCCAGTTGTTCTCACGCACCTCATTTAAAGTCCCAATCTTTTTTCTTTATTTTCTGGGTACAGCTCTTCCCATCCATGAACTTTAACAGATAGGAGAAAATAGTTTGTTCTTATTACAAACTGTAAAGCCTGAAAAACTATTTCTGCTAATGGAAGTGGCATTGGCATGCTGGATGAAATTCTGGAGATGCTATGGGGGTATTAGACTCCAGAGTGTGCCACATCCCTAGATACGAATGTAAACAAAGAGGTTCCCCAGTTGTGGGACTTTAAAGTCACCTCAAACACATAACAGATAAATTGATAAAAAAACAGATACAGGTATTTATTATGAATCATCAGTAAAAGACAAGAAACATGAAATATACATGATATGGACAACTGAAAAAACACCAACTGAAAGGGGGGGGGGGGGGTGCTTGGGTGTGCTATAGCCTCTTCAGAAGTAACCAAAGGAGTTCTCCAGTTGTGGAACTTGATAAGTACTTCAAACACATAACAGATACATTGAAAAAAAAACAAAAAAAAAACAGATATGTATTATGAAACATCAGTAAAAGACAAGAAACATGAAACATACACAATATGGACAACTGAAAATACAGCAACTGAAACGATGAATATACAGTCTGGTATCCTACACCCAACATGTTTCAGAGACTATATGGCTCCTTCATCAGGGAATAAGAGGTAACCTTGTATATAAGTACATATGCCGGACAAAAAAATAAATTCACAATGGATACATATAACAGTTGGTAGATCTCACACTTACAGTCATTCATTGCTGTATCCAAGAACATTCCATGTTTGGTTAAAAAAAAAAAAACAGAGTCCCAGAACTTTCTGCCTTTCCGTCCAACCTTAGAGGTAATGTATATAGTACTGGATAGAAGAGCCAATTGTAAAGAGGAGCATCCAAAAAGTGCTACACTCAACCTGGGAACACCAGGGAGCACTGAGGCCTAGCAAACAGGGTCCTAAAATTGAAGACAATATTGAATAGTATTTATATCCTGGGGGTTCTAGAATGTCTATGTAAGGAACATAAAAAAAAGTGAATATAGTCAGGCCTACCTGCACCTATGGACCCATAATGGAATGGCAGACCGCACATTGAGTAGTAATATAAGTTTGGGCTGGAAGGCAAAACAACAAGTATATATGTATATGTATGCACTCTTGTGCAGGTTATAAATGTGTAGTAAAGATATAGGAAGTCATTACAAGAAAGATGCATATATAAATGTGTATGCAATAAAGCAAGACGTACAGAACCTCACAAAAGTGAGTACACCCCACACATTTTTTTAAATCTTTCATTATACCTTTTCATGTGATAACACTGAAGAAATTACACTTTGCTACAATGTAAAGTAGTGAGTTTACAGCTTGTATAACAGTGTAAATTTGCTGTCCCCTCGAAATAACTCAACACACAGCCATTAAAGTCTAAACCACTGGCAACAAAAGTGAGTACACCCCTAAGTGAACATGTCAATATTGGGCCCAAAGTGTCAATGTTTTGTGTGGCCACCATTCATTTCCAGCACTGCCTTAACCGTCTTGGGTATTGAGAAACCAATAAATACGCTCCCAGATATTGCAGAATTTGATGCAGTGTGCAGCGCATGATCTGAGCACTGGCAGGCTGACCCCCCCACCCCTTAAACCTCTGCAGCAATGCTGGCAGCACTCATTTCCCAAAGACAACCTGTGGATATAATGCTGAGCACGTGTACTCAATGCCTTTGGTCGACCACAGCAAGGCCTGTTCTGAGTGGAACCTGTCCTGTTAAACCGCTGTATGGTCTTGGCAACCATGCTGCAGCTCAGTTTCAGGGTCTTGGCAATCTTTTTATAGCCTAGGCCATCTTTCTGTAGAGCAAAAATTCTTTTTTTCATATCCTCAGAGAGTTCTTTGCCAAAAGGTGCAATGTTGAACTTCCAGTGACCAGTATAAGAGAGTGAGAGCAATACCACCAAATTTAACACACCTGCTCCCCATTCACACCTGAGATCTTGTGACACTAACGATTCACATGAAACCAGGGAAAGCAAATGGCTAATTGGGCCCAATTTGGACATTTTCACTTAGGGATGTACTCACTTGCCAGTGGTTTAGACATCAATGGCTGTGTGTTGAGTTATTTTGAGTGGACAGCAAATTTATACTGTTATTTAAGCAGTACACTCACTACTTTACATCGTAGCAAAGTGTAATTTCTTCAGTGTTGTCACATGAAAGGATCTAATACAATATTTACAAAAATGTGAGGGGCGTACTCACTTTTGTGAGATACTGTATATATGTAGGGTAAAACAGTTCAATGTTTCTGTGGATGTATGCAAAATACATGGAGTTTGACAAGTTCCACATAGATCTTTTTAACAGGATTATAAGATGATGTTGGTTTCACCAACAGCATCCTTAACACCATATAAGATATGTGTGTGGGCACAGAGTTGTAAAATTGAGGCATGTAGATTGCTATAGATATCAGCAAGTGAAATAAGAAAATAATTCAAACTAATGGCTGGACTAGAGCTGTGGCTAATTTTTTTTTTTTTTTTTTTTGTAGCATGCCTAGAAAGTCAACGTGAGCCATTTATATATGGAGTTCACCAGTGAACAAGAAAAGAAATAAGTTAGAAGTTCTATCTAATATTTAATAGCCTATTGTGTGGTAGGGGTGCTTTCCTGGCTTTAGACAGCACAGCTAAAATTATGTGTCCTCCATAAAGGTGTGCAGCACCTTTAAATGATAAATATATAATTAAAATAAAGAATAAAGATAAACATTAAGATAAATGAACAAACACTGCTGCCACTGTTATATATGTCTCCCTCTCTCTACCGATCGCACTGCCCACTTCGGTAGGTGGCAGCTATGTGTGATATGGGAGAGTAATAGCGCTCAATCTGCATGTGGCCTCCTATTAAAAAGATCTATACGGAACTGGTAAGACTCTATGTATTTTGTATTACATCCACAGAAATATTGAACTATTTTTACCCTACACATAAACATCTTTCTTTATGGCATACACATTTATATATACATCTTCCTTGTAATGACTTCCTATATCTTTACTACACACGTATAACCTGCACAAGCATGCATACATATACATATATACTTGTTGTTTTGCCTTCCAGCCCATACTTATATTACTACTCAATGTGAGGTCCACCATTCCATTATGGGTCCATAGGTATGGGTCCATTATGGGTCCACAGGTAGGCCTGACTATATTCACTTTTTTTTATGTTCCTTATAAAGACATTCTAGAACCCCCAGGATATAAATAATATTCAATATTGTCTTTCATTTCAGGACCCTGTTTGCTAGGCCTCAGTGCTCCCTGGTGTTCCTAGGTTAAGTGTAGCACTTTTTGGATGCTCCTCTTTACAATTGGCTCTTCTATCCAGTACTACATACATTACCTCTAAGGTTGGGCAGAAAGGCAGAAAGTTCTGAGACTCTGTCTTTTTTTTTTTTTTTTAACCAAACATGGAATGTTCTTGGATACACCAATGAATGACTGTAAGTGTGAGATCTACCAACTGTTGTATCCATTGTGAATTTTTTTTTTTTTTTTCTGACATATGTACTTATATTATAGACAAGGTTACCTCTTATTCCCTGATGAAGGAGCCAAATAGTAGTCTCTGAAACGTGTTGGGTGGAGGATACTAGACTGTATCATCATCGTTTCAGTTGGTGTATTTTTAGTTGTCCATATCCTGTACATTTCATGTTTGTTGTCTTTTACTGATGATTCATAATAAATATCTGTTTTTTTTTCAATGTATCTGTTATGTGTTTGAAGTGCCTATCAAGTTCCACAACTGGGGAACTCCTTTGTTTACTTCTGGAGAGGCTATAGCACACCCAAGCGCATCCCCCCCCCCCCCTTGATTTCACTCTCATTCTGCTCCCTTTAGCTGCATGGCATGGAAGCAAAGCCTTGTGCAGTCTACAAGTTGCCTGAATCATGTCTCATACAAGTCTATGTACTATTGTGTGATGGCACTAATTGAAGTCATATGTTCTTCCATACTTAGAAGCATTGGATATTTGTTTTGGCTCACAAATAAGCACAGCAATGAAGGAGCAAAGGAAATATATTCTTCTCCTCAAATAGTGCTTTTCTGTGTCACTCCCTCCACTGGCTACCTATGACACTGGGAATTGAGTGTAGTGCTATAACTCCAACCCGCAGAGCAATATCTAGTCTGGCCTACTTTGACTTTAAAGCCAAGTTCCAGACAATTTTTTTTTTTTTTTTTATAAAAATACCCCTAGGACAGTCAGAGCTAGTGCATTTAAGCAATGATAGCCTCTGAACTGTCCCCTGTTTAGTGTACCTGTAAGAAGAAAAACTTACCTTGAAAATTTCTTGTCCACCGCTGCCATCTGCGGTGTGGACAGCATAAGCCGTAGCGTCCCTCTTCGTGTCCCTCTTCCTGGATGTCGGAGTCCCAGAATGCCATGCTTGTCACTTCCGGTGCAGGCGCGTCATCCCGCAGCTAGTTCTGTGCATGCCCAGAAGCTGTTCTAATTCATTCAGCAGGTAATGACGCACCTACGCCGGAAGTGACCAGGGTCACCGGTGCAGGCACATTGACTCCTGGGATTGATGACGTTCATCTCCCAGGAGTCAATACAAAGGAGGAAGTGATGTTGAGGTCGTGGCCGCATAAGGAGGAAGTGGAAGGAAGGTAAGTTAATTTTCATTAAAAAATAATGTAAGTGAAACAAAAAAAAAATAATAATAATTATCCAATTCTTTTTCAGGATGTTTTCATCTAACTGACGATGTAAAGTTCAAAAATAGGGTGGAACTCCGCTTTAAGCACTTTATTAAGCACTAATGGGCATTAAAAAACATGTTAGAGTTTCAATCTGTTGCTGTACTCTAATTTTATAGAATAAAGATATATGCATTGAGAGCTTGGAGTGTCAACAACCTGACATTTGTTTGATCTGTGGTTACCTTTTGAACTCCATTCCACTAAAAACACACGTGTACTCAGGACTTTACATGAGATACTCCTCCTTTTTGGACTAGGATGTAGATGCAGGCAAATATGCAAGTGCATATTTCGTGTAGGTCACGAACAAGGCCATGGGTCAGACATAGATCTGCAGAAGCTGATAGGAGATAATGTACTATACAATAGTTACTTTTCAACCCAACCAGATGGAAATCTAGAGCAATGTTAACACCTACATTTTGCCTTGTAAACCAGGTACTAACAAAACAATGAAACAAATTCAGGTGTTAATGCCTGAAACATTTCTTTTTTGAGAAATGAACCAATATTATTTTGTGAAACTGAGTTTTCTGTTTGGATTACATCAGTGCCTATACTTTTGTATAATACTTAAGTATAGTAGAATATTTGTAGATTCTGTGACTTTCTCCATGTGTTGATATTTTTGCAACCTACCTGCCATATAGGGGGAGATTTACTAAAACTGGTGCACACAGAATCTGGTGCAGCTGTGCATAGTAACCAATCAGCTTCTAACTTCAGCTTGTTCAATTAAAGTGGTAATAAACACACTGTTCAATTTATATTACCCCTTCTTTTTCTGTATTTTTATGATGGTGCTGTAATTATTTTAATAAAAAAAAGATGTAATTAATTCTAATCAATACACAGCTGTCACATGACCCAGCTCTTTTCCAGCCTGTATGTAGGGAAATGTTGGCAGGAGGAGCTTCTAATCCTCCACTACTGGTCACATGTTCACAAAAAAAAAAAAACAGTCTTGAGGATACAGAGTACGTATAAAAAATGTATATAACTAAACTGTTTTAAAGGGTCATACTAATATATATTTGAAATCAAATCTTTATTATTTTTTTGGAATAACATGATGTTAGCGGATTTCTGCTAGTCACAGGCTGTGTCGCGCCCCTCCAGCCTGAGTCTTGGAATAACAGGGAGGTGATGCCTCCATCAATCAAGATGTAAAATCCTGCTCCCGTGTGTATGTTTGTGTGGATTGGGTAAGGGGGAGGGGTTGTCAGAGTGTATATTTATTTCTGCTTTGTGTTTCAATAAACAGTTTGATTCTGGTTTGACTCCAAAACTTGTACTGTCGAGTTCTTGGGGTAACTATAGCCAGATTCATGGATCTCGGGTTCCAGAGCTTAGGAAGCAGGTTCTTGGCAGAGATACCCAGTCGCGGTGTCCGGATCCGTCACATTAGTGGCAGTAGTGGGATGCTTCCTGCAGTCTGGGACATCCAAACCTCCACCGGGATCCAAGATCAGGATAGTAGACTTTGGTCGCTACAATGGAGATATGGACCTGGCATCAGAGTTTGAGGGGGTGCTGTGGATCACCCTTTCAGTATACCCCAGGACAGTGTCTGCGGATCAATACCTGGAGCTCAGGCAGCAGATTCGGGTGGGGCTCAGGATTGGAGCCCTCCAGCTAGCTGGTATATACCAGGGCAAGTGCTTTCCAACCCCAGGCGAATAGGCCAATGATCAACGGATGCCTATATACGGCTGCAGCACGGACTTGAATTTTTGGGAGGCTATTTTTAAACGGCCTCCCAGAAAGACTCTCCCCGCACGCTCCCGCGAGCGCGCATCGGGGAGAATCTGTGTCGGCCGTGTCCCTTGGACACAGCCGATCACAGATTGTGGTGAATGGCCAATCACAGCGGCCATTCACCACGTGATCAAGCCGTCCAATGAGAGATGATCTCATATGTAAACATATGAGATCATCTCTCATCGCCAGCACTCCTTCCTCACACAGAACCTGCAGTGTGAGGAAGGAGGGGGAGCCTCACAGCGCCGGGGACACACAGCAATGTAATCAGGGCACTGATCACCAGTGCCCTGATTACTAAAGGTAAAAAAAATACACAAATTGCCCCCCATCAGTGCCCACAGTGCCCGCCTCAGTGCCCCCCATCAATGCCCACAATCAGTGCCCATAGTGCTGCCAGTCAGTGCCCATCAGTGCCTGCTCATCTAGGCACTGATGAGCACTGACTGGCAGCACTATGGGCACTGAGTGTGGGCACTGATGGTGCTGCCCATCAGTGCTCATCAGTGCCGCCCATCAGTGCTCATCAGTGCCACCCGTCAGTGTCCATCAGTGCCATCCGCCAGTGCCCATCAGTGCCGCCTATCAGTGCCCATCAGTGCCGCCCGTCAGTGCCGCCTCTCAGTGCCCAGCAGTGCCACCTCTCAGTGCCCAGCAGTGCCGCCTATCAGTGCTCATCAGTGCCGCCTATCAGTGCCACCTATCAGTGCCGCCTATCAATGCCGCCTATCAGTGCTCATCAGTGCGGCATATTAGTACCTCCTCATCAGTGCCCATAAGTGCCACCTCATCAGTGCCCAAAAGTGCCACCTCATCAGTGCCCATAAGTGCCACCTCATCAGTGCCCATCAGTGCAGCCTATCAGTGCCCATCAGTGCCGCCTCATCAGCGCACATCAGTGAAGGAGAAAAATTTATTTTCAAAATTTACTCGCAGAAAATAAGAAAAACTTTTTTTTTTTCAAAATTTTCTGTCTTTATTCTTTTTTTTGTAAAAAATAAAAAATCCAGAGATGATTACATACCAGCAAAAGAAAGCTCTATTTGTGTGAAAAAAAAATGATAAAAATTTCATATGGGTACAGTGTAGCATTGCCGCGCAATTGTCAGTCAAAGTGTGACAGCACTGAAAGCGGAAAATTGGCCTGGATGGGAAGGGTGTTTAAGTGCACAATAGGCAAGTGGTTAAAAAGCTAAAAACAATCCATAAAGCCTTTAAAACTGAAAAATTAAAAGGAGTCTGTGATATTAGATAGTGCAGAGTGATTGTGAACTGTCCTCTATATGTGGTCAGGCCACCATGTTGTGGCAGTGTTCCCGGCCAAAGTGTGTGACCAATGTGTCACTGATCCTTGCCAAACCGAGCACCCCCTTGTGATTGGGCGCTCACCTCAAATTAAGATCAATTAGACCCAAATGTGGAATATGGCTCCTCCAGGAGGTCGGCTTATGTTATATTCAATCAGACCCTGTTGTTCAATGGGACCACCCTCCAATATATGCAGCAGATTCTCCAGGTGGGTAGTGAGCGTACCATGCAAGAAAATGGCTCAAAATAGTGCTTATATCCTTCACAACTTTTATTGCAGATAAAAATTAATAAGCTGTTTCACTCATATGTTATGGTGTATACATGCACCTATAGATCGCTATACATCATATGCACAATGACATCCGGATACCGTAATGGTATAATGGGAGCCGTCTCGGCTGTGTATTCCTCCTAGTTAGTCTGCCTGACAGTCTCACCGGTGATCAGCGTAGCGCTCCGTCCGTCCTTGCCCCTACCCTATGCGTGACGACACAAGGGACCACGTGTCTTCCACAGGGGAATTTGGGATGGCAGAGATTTCCCATTCGGGGTGTCTGGATTCCGTCACACTCAGCAAGTGCACAAGCTGCCAACACTGCTATGGGGACAAGCATAGGAGGAGGAGAGAGAGAACTGCAGGATCCACCAGGTTTTTTGCAGAATACAGAAAACAAATTCCATAATGACTGAGTATGAATAGCATGTAATACTGCATTTATTGATAGTTTTTAATTATGTGGGTTTAATAACACTTTAAGCTTTGGCAATAAAACTTAGAAGCTGATTGGTTACTATGCACAGCTGCAGCAGATTCTGTGTGCACCAGGTTTAGTAAATCTCTCCCATAGAAAACAAATATTTGCCCTCCTACTGGTTAATTTAAGCAAGTAGGAACCTCCCACTTGCCCTCCAGAAATAAGGCATCCCGTTTTAATTTATTGCAGAAGACACAGAGGCTAATGGAGTATGATTTTCTGCCCTGTTACACAATAGTCCACATAAGGAATGACTATATTTCTTCATTAGAACAGCACCTGAGTTGTGTCCCTGATTTGTCTGTGGAACCTGTCAAAGTTAAGAAAGAATACCCTCCTGTGGGGTTTTATATAGCTGAAAAAGAAGACAGACGTGCACAAAATATGACATTAGAGCCTCTGAAGACGTCATACGCTCTGACGAAACACGCGTCAGGTGGAACGCACGCTGCGCGTTCTGGGAGCCTGGTGGAGCGCAAGCCTGTAGTTACCACTCTCCACTCACAGGCACCATTTTCAGCAAGCGCAATTCTAAGATTTTATACTATTTTGTACTGTGCATTCAGCAAATACTCATTAAAGGATAATTGTAACGGTACTGCACTATCTGGAGCAATTTATTTTTTACCCTGACCGGACCCTGAGGATCCAGATTATCCAGGAGAGGGACCCCGGATTGTAGGGGACTACAAAGCCCAGCAGTCACCTTCCCGGCCTTGGAGGCCATACGGCTCTAAAGGTCTTTCTACCATACGGTATCTAAGACCCGCAACTTTTGGTGAGTGCATACCCCCCATTATTCCACAAGGCCAATACCACAAGTACCAGCAGTTGGACTACTGGAGGACCCAGCAGAAAGCACCTGCACTGAAGTTTTTATCCAAGCACCAAAGTCACTTATGAACTTTTTTTTTTGGACTTTTTTGGCACTATTTTGCACTTTAAAGCACACATGTGGTTTTTATTGTGACATAATTTTATTGTGATATTTATTAATTTTCACATTGCGATATTTATATTGTGATCAATATTGTGATTTATTATTATCCAGTCACATGTTACACGCATATATCTGTTTATATATTGAGTTTATTTATTTTATCATCCAACCACTTTATTTTGCCCAATATCTCTACCCAGGTTATTGACAAGCAATTGTCCATCCCTGGCTAGTACTAGCAAGCGCTATAATAAATCCCAAATACTTTGGGGTTTTCTTTTTTCATCTACTACTTATCCTATAGCAGCTGCTATCACCAACCCCTCCCCCACGTCTGTTTATACACTACTTATTATCCCCCCCCCCCCATTAGGACATCCATAGGCGCGAGGGATATACACCATTTAGAGTATATATTTTCACTATTAGAGCCTAAGACTCTGGAGCCTAGAGTTAGTTATCTAAATTATACCCCTTTAATTTCTTTGCTGACCATTCAATACAGTTAATTTTTGTTAAGATACCCTTTATGTTGCCAAACTAGATGCATTTTCATCTGTTAAAAAATATGTTAACCCAACATTTCATATTTCTGATATGTGCCTACTGTACTAGGTACTTGTATGAAAAAGTATTCTGTTCTCTGTGCATTGCTTCCTTTGTGTGAAATACCTGGTGTTCAAGCCAGCCACTCTGATTTCCTATTAAAACTGACCACACTAAGCTGTTTCACTCATATGTTATGGTGTATACATGCACCTATAGATCGCTATACATCATATGCACAATGACATCCGGATACCGTAATGGTATAATGGGAGCCGTCTCGGCTGTGTATTCCTCCTAGTTAGTCTGCCTGACAGTCTCACCGGTGATCAGCGTAGCGCTCCGTCCGTCCTTGCCCCTACCCTATGCGTGACGACACAAGGGACCACGTGTCTTCCACAGGGGAATTTGGGATGGCAGAGATTTCCCATTCGGGGTGTCTGGATTCCGTCACACTCAGCAAGTGCACAAGCTGCCAACACTGCTATGGGGACAAGCATAGGAGGAGGAGAGAGAGAACTGCAGGATCCACCAGGTTTTTTGCAGAATACAGAAAACAAATTCCATAATGACTGAGTATGAATAGCATGTAATACTGCATTTATTGATAGTTTTTAATTATGTGGGTTTAATAACACTTTAAGCTTTGGCAATAAAACTTAGAAGCTGATTGGTTACTATGCACAGCTGCAGCAGATTCTGTGTGCACCAGGTTTAGTAAATCTCTCCCATAGAAAACAAATATTTGCCCTCCTACTGGTTAATTTAAGCAAGTAGGAACCTCCCACTTGCCCTCCAGAAATAAGGCATCCCGTTTTAATTTATTGCAGAAGACACAGAGGCTAATGGAGTATGATTTTCTGCCCTGTTACACAATAGTCCACATAAGGAATGACTATATTTCTTCATTAGAACAGCACCTGAGTTGTGTCCCTGATTTGTCTGTGGAACCTGTCAAAGTTAAGAAAGAATACCCTCCTGTGGGGTTTTATATAGCTGAAAAAGAAGACAGACGTGCACAAAATATGACATTAGAGCCTCTGAAGACGTCATACGCTCTGACGAAACACGCGTCAGGTGGAACGCACGCTGCGCGTTCTGGGAGCCTGGTGGAGCGCAAGCCTGTAGTTACCACTCTCCACTCACAGGCACCATTTTCAGCAGGCGCAATTCTAAGATTTTATACTATTTTGTACTGTGCATTCAGCAAATACTCATTAAAGGATAATTGTAACGGTACTGCACTATCTGGAGCAATTTATTTTTTACCCTGACCGGACCCTGAGGATCCAGATTATCCAGGAGAGGGACCCCGGATTGTAGGGGACTACAAAGCCCAGCAGTCACCTTCCCGGCCTTGGAGGCCATACGGCTCTAAAGGTCTTTCTACCATACGGTATCTAAGACCCGCAACTTCTGGTGAGTGCATACCCCCCATTATTCCACAAGGCCAATACCACAAGTACCAGCAGTTGGACTACTGGAGGACCCAGCAGAAAGCACCTGCACTGAAGTTTTTATCCAAGCACCAAAGTCACTTATGAACTTTTTTTTGGACTTTTTTGGCACTATTTTGCACTTTAAAGCACACATGTGGTTTTTATTGTGACATAATTTTATTGTGATATTTATTAATTTTCACATTGCGATATTTATATTGTGATCAATATTGTGATTTATTATTATCCAGTCACTTGTTACACGCATACATCTGTTTATATATTGAGTTTATTTATTTTATCATCCAACCACTTTATTTTGCCCAATATCTCTACCCAGGTTATTGACAAGCAATTGTCCATCCCTGGCTAGTACTAGCAAGCGCTATAATAAATCCCAAATACTTTGGGGTTTTCTTTTTTCATCTACTACTTATCCTATAGCAGCTGCTATCACCAACCCCTCCCCCACGTCTGTTTATACACTACTTATTATCCCCCCCCCCCATTAGGACATCCATAGGCGCGAGGGATATACACCATTTAGAGTATATATTTTCACTATTAGAGCCTAAGACTCTGGAGCCTAGAGTTAGTTAGTTATCTAAATTATACCCCTTTAATTTCTTTGCTTACCATTCAATACAGTTAATTTTTGTTAAGATACCCTTTATGTTGCCAAACTAGATGCATTTTCATCTGTAAAAAAATATGTTAACCCAACATTTCATATTTCTGATATGTGCCTACTGTACTAGGTACTTGTATGAAACAGTATTCTGTTCTCTGTGCATTGCTTCCTTTGTGTGAAATGCCTGGTGTTCAAGCCAGCCACTCTGATTTCCTATTAAAAACTGACCACACTAAGCATTAGAGCACCCCATGGTCAGTTTTCTGGCTGTGCTGAGAACTCAGCTTGCTTTCCTCCAATGATCAGACTTGTCCTGACATGCCCCCACTGCACAGCCATTCACTGGGGAGTTCCATGCCCTGATGTATCCCCTCCCCTAACTCTCTTAGTTCCTTATGCTGCTGAGAACAGAGGGCATGTGATAACCTATAAAAAAAGGGAAAGAAAGTATTTATAATCTTTACATGTATAAATATATACACAAATGTTTTGCCTTTCATTTCTACTTTAAACTGAAAGGGTTTTTTTTACAGGGTAATGATCCACATATACTTTTATCAGTGTTTATTCAAACCTTAATTACACTTGTTGGCCCATCTCAAATATTTGTTAGATATCCAGCTCAGTTATCACCTTTTGTCATCCTTTAAACTTTGACTGACTCATTTGTCAGTCTACCTTCTCAGTTGTCCTGCAAATCTTGACCTTCAACATTTTATAATTTCCATCCTAAACGTAATTGTCTTCTATGTGCTTTTTTCTTTTGGACATTTTTTGGGGCAAAATGACATGTTGACAATTGTCACTAAAGCAGTTGGTGGTGGTACTGCTAAAGAAGGTGGGATTGTTGATCATGAGAAATCAATTTATTAGTATCAGCTAAACCTCACAGATTGCACTGAGCATATAAAAAATACTCTTTGTCAATAAAGTAATAAATACAATTTTTAATCTTGGAGCAGCAACACAAAATTATTTGACCAATTTATCAGTCACATCTCAAAGTAATAAGGATAGTAAACTATTTAATTAACCTTAGTTTCCAAAATATATTCACCCTGATCTGATGATCATTGTTTTACTTGCTGTTTGGGAAAGTAAAAGCCATTAGCTATTGGCTTGCCCATCAGTTTACCAGACATACAATTTATTATAGTGTTTAGCTTTCCCTGGTCTATAGAAATCACAGTTCAAAGCCATTATCTGTGCTCTGCTGGGTCACAGAAATATGCTTACAATTATGCAACACTGTGTAATGATATGTTTATTTCCTTTGTAATGGAGTTCTAATTATGATCTGTGTGCAGTATATACTCTAGCTCCCAAAATTAGAATGAAAGGAACACCATCCAATTTGTGAAATTCAAAAGAAAATATAAAGTAGATTTTTAGAAAATATAAAGTAGATTTTTTTCATTCTAGTTAATTTTTACTAATTATGAATATGAAATTAGGTTTTTAAATGCGCAAGTAGATATATATGCGTGTGTGTGTATATATATATATATATATATATATATATATATACACTATCTCACAAAAGTGAATACACCCCTCACATTTTTGTAAATATTTTATTATATATTTTCATGTGACAACACTGCAGAAATGACACTTTGAAGAAATGACACAATGTAAAGTAGTGAGTGTACAGCTTATATAATGGTGTAAATTTGTTGTCCTCTCAAAATAAATCAACACACAGTCATTAACCTCCCTGGCGGTATGATTCTTTCGGATTTTAGGTGCTGAAAGCGGTACCATTATTTTGCTTGCAATTCTGGAGAATGAGCAGCCCAAACCAGCTATTTACTAATGATTTCTTTTTACCGTGTGTTCTTCTTTATAACATCCCGAGTATGATAAAGTTTGAAACACAAAATCCTAAATTATAATATAATAAATAACTATAAAATAATAATATAATAATAACACTTTTTTTTTTTTCCAAAAAATAACACTTTTTATTCAATAAATGATAGTAAATCATGTAATCAAAAACACTGACATTTTTTTTTGTCAATCAAGGATGCAATATATTTTTTTTTTTCCCAAAAAGGATGCAATATTACTCTTCATACTGCTTCAATAAACGTCCCGGGTGTGGAAAATTTTGAAACGGTACAGCGCAAAGTCCAACATCACAGTCTGGACAGTAGTACCGTGTTTCTTTTCTTATTTTCCGCCCGGTGTCGTCGTGCTTGGAACAGCACACCACACACATTCTTGTGGGTGCAGCCTTCTTCTCCGTCGGCGGAATGAGGTCCATAAAATGACGACCGGTCAGTCGTTCGGGGTTCACGACACCAGCCGCACGGCGTCCGGATCGACTTACAGTTGGTGTCTGGTGCCTGAGAAAAATCAGCTCCGCAATTTTCCACACAAAGTCCGCATGGATCATAGGCCGGTCGCTTTTCTTTTTCAGCAGAATGAAGGCATTCCATAAACACTGCTCCAGGAGGTGTCTGAAAATTTTTTTATAGTATTTCTTCTGCTGTTTCCGCATTGCTGGATAGAAGGTCATGGCCTGGTCAGCTCTGTCCACACCTCCCATGGTGTTATTGTAATCCAGGGCCAGTTGCGGTTTCAGCACATCTTTTCCCCCTTTTGTATGGACCATGACAGTGGCGGTGCTATGGATGGTGCTCATCAGGCAGACATCTTTTTTGTCGCGCCATCTAAGTGCCAACATTTTGCCTTTCTGCCAGGCAACTAACTCTCCAGGCTTGAGTTTTTTGTTGGCAAAGCTGGGGGGCATGTCACGCCGGTTTGCTCTGACGGTCCCATAAGCATCCGTCTTGTGCTGTAGGAGGAACTCAAACAGTTCTGGGGAGGTGTAAAAATTGTCTGTAGTGACACAGTACCCCTGATCCAGCAGAGGCTCAATCAGCGTCAGAACTGAAGCAGTTGCCATCCCATAGCTGCTGAACCTTGGGTTAAACTTAGTTCCTCTTCCGGTATATAGGACCGAGTTCCAAATATATCCAGAGCTGGATTCACACAGCATAAAGGATTTTATTCCAAAGCGTGCTCGCTTGGACGCAATATATTGGATCCAGCTAAGTCTCCCTTTATACGCCATAAGACTTTCGTCAATGCAAATGTCTCTTTCTGGGACATAGGACCGCTGGAAGTTTTTCAAAATTAATTGATAAATGTCCCAGATTTTTTTCAGCTTCGGAGCCGGATGAGATGTTTCATCAAACTCCTCATTGTTGGCAAAGTGCAAATATCGCATTATAAGGGAAAATTTGTACTCCGACATTATGGTTCCAAAAAAAGGAGTGGCCAATAATTTGTTGGTGGTCCAATACCACTTCTGCAGGGGTTTCCCCACCACTCCCTGCAGAATAATAAGGCCCAGGAATCTCCAGATATCCGCACTGGTAACGGGTTCCCACATCCTGCTCCTGGAAAACCGCCGATGTGCTGCGGTTTGTTGTTGCTGGTACCGGTTGGTCTCCACAACAATTTTTTCGATGACCTCATCGGTCAAAAAAAGCTGCAGATACGCCAAGGGGTTATCCTCCTCAACATCCACTTTGAGACCAGGCGTTCCGGTATACGGGAACCTTGGGGGCGCTACGTGCTCCATACCGCAGTCGATCACGCACCACGTACGCACATCGCTCGGCACATCATCATCACTAAACTCACTTTCGTCGGATGATGAGCTTTCCCATGCATCGCTGTCACTCCACTCTCCGTGCGATTCGGGATCGCTGTCGCTATCGCCCAGCAGGTCATACATCGCTTTTGATGTTGCGGCACGCTTGCTTGAGGCCATGGTCGCTCTGCAATAATCCAGATACAAAGTATGGAAATAATGCAGGAAGTGCAATGGAGAAAGCACTGGGGGGCATAAAAAGGTCACTTTATTATATTTTGGGAATGTAATCCAATAGGATTACAGTGTGTCAGTGTGTTTGGTGTTTATACTTTTTGAATTTGCCGCCGGTTCCACCCCCCGGCGGACGTCACGTCGCCGGAGACGGAAGCCGGGGCTTACAGACGATCGAGAGGAACATCCGCCGCCGGACACCGCTCTCATACATCGCTGGATCCCGGAGAAAAGGTAAGTGAAACCTCCACCAGGATCCAGCGATCTTCCCAGCGCTACCCCGAGTGTGACTCGGGGTTACCGCTTTTGGCTCAAAAATCTTACCCCGAGTCACACTCGGGAATACCGCTAGGAAGGTTAATGTCTAAACTGCTGGCAACAAAAGTGAGAAAACCCCTAAGTGAACATGTCCAAATTGGGCCCAATTAGCCATTTTCCCTCCCCATTGTCATGTGACTCGTTAGTGTAACAAGGTCTCACGTGTGAATGGGGAGCAGGTGGGGTAAATTTGGTGTTATCGCTCTCACTCTCTCATACTGGTCACTGGAAGTTCAACATGGCACCTCATGGCAAAGAACTCTCTGAGGATCTAAAAAAAAGAACTGTTGTTCTACAGAAAGATGGCCTAGGCTATAAAAAGATTGTCAAGACCCTGAAACTGAGCTTCAGCACAGTGGCCAAGACCATACAGTGGTTTAACAGGAAAGGTTGCACTCAGAAAAGGCCTAGCTATGATCGACCAAAGAAGTTGAGTGCACATGCTCAGCGTCATATCCAGAGGTTGTCTTTGGGAAATAGATGTACCTGTATGAGTGCTACCAGCATTGCTGCAGGGGTTGAAGGGGTGGGTGGGGGGGTCAGCCTGTCAGTGCTCAGACCATACACCGCACACTGAATCAAATTGGTCTGCATGGCTGTCATCCCAGAAGGAAGCCTCTTCTAAAGATGATGCACAAGAAAGCCTGCAAACAGTTTGCTGAAGACAAGCAAGCTAAGGACATGGCATACTGGAACCATGTCCTGTGGTCTGATAAGACCAAGATAAACTTATTTGGTACAGATGGTGTCAAGCGTGCGTATGTCAACATGTACTATGACATACTGAAGCAGAGCACAATCCCCTCCCTTCAGAGACTGGGCCACAGGGCAGTATTCCAACATGATAACGACCCCAAACACAGCTCCAAGACGCCTTGCTAAAGAAGCTGAGGGTAAAGTTTATGGACTGGCCAAGCATGTCTCTGGACCTAAACCCTATTAAGCATCTGTGGGGCATCCTTAAATGGAAGATGGAGGAACGCAAGGTCTCTAACATCCATCAGCTCCACGATGACGTCATGGAGGAGTGGAAGAGGACTCTTGTGGCCACCTGTGATGCTCTGGTGAACTACATGCCCAAGAGGGTTAAGAAAGTGCTGGAAAAAAATGGTGGCCACACAAAATACTGACACTTTTGGCACAATTTGGACATTTTCACTTAGGGCCAGCAGTTTAGACATTAATGGCTGTGTGTTGATTTATTTTGAGAGGACAGCAAATTTACACTGTTATACAAGCTGTACACTTATTACTTTACATTGTGTTATTTCTTCAAAGTGTCATTTCTTCAGTGTTGTCACATGAAAATATATAATTAAATATTTACAAAAATGTAAAGGGGTGTACTCACTTTTGTGAGATACTATATATATACACACATACTATATTACCAAAAGTATTAGGACGCCTATCGTTACACGCACATTAACTTTAATGGCATCCCTGTCTTAGTCTATAGGGTTCAATATTGAGGTGGCCCACTCTTTGCAACTGCAACAGCTTCAGATCTTCTGGGAAGGCTGTCCACAGGGTTCAGGAGTGTGTCTATGGGAATGTTTTACCATTCTTCCAAAAGTGCATTTGTGAGGTCAGGCACTGATGTGAACGAGAAGTCCTAGGCCACAGTCACGCTCTGATTCATCCTAAAGGTGTTCTATTGGGCTGAGGTCAGGACTGTGAAGGCCAGTCAAGTTTCTATACCCCAAACTCACTCATTCGTGTCATCCACGATCAAATATTCCTATACAGATGATTTTACTGTTGTTAGTTTAGTAACACTTTAATATCGTCTCTGTCCTTGTTAGACAGATTTTCAATTACTTCCTCTTCACTTGATTCCCTTTTACCTGGACAGCAAGTGTGCAAAAATTCTCTTTTTGGGGCATACTAATAAAAAGCTGAGAGGGTTCCCTCTCTATCCAAAGCAGAACAAAAAAAAGAAAAAAGGAAATGCTTGCTGACTATTATGACAGTACAACAGTGAGTTTATTCTGTAAGAATATGTTGTTAGTGTAGCTTGGTAATGTTTCTAAACATGCTGTCATATTTGTTGGTGCTTTGTATTCAGAAAACAAAGTTTTACCTTATATTCTATATTAAGTTCTTTTTTTTTACTTTAAGTCAGCCTCATACTGAAAGGTAAGATGCTCGTCCATTGCAGAAAAACATTGTATCCTTAATCCCATTAGTGCCCAAAGAACTTCAGTGTAATTTATGGAGCTCAGTGGGCTGTCTAGAGGGTCTGCACCACACAGCACCTGCCCAAAGGTCTATAGATCTCACCAACAAACTCCAAGCTCTAGATGGAATACTATCTAGGAGGAATCGATGAAAAAAGAATTTAATAATTTAACTTCCTGACTGCATTGCTGTTGTAATCATTTTTGTAATGCTACGTTGAGTATATATAACTGAAGAAAGCTGCTAATTATCTAGTAGTTCCTTATTTAACAAAGAAAAAAAAACACTATTTTTAGGGAAAAGCCTCTCATATTTTAATTGAAATCCAAAACTGACAACACATGAAAAAAGGTTGGGTTTCAATGAAGGTGCCCTTGGGGTACAAAGCCTGGTATTTCACCTGTCTAATTTGTAAGTGTAAGTGTATTAGATCTGACCCCAGAAGCACCTCACACAAATTCTTTGACTTTAACACTTCCAAGGTGTTAGCTTTTATCAGCATCCTCAGCTTTTATTTTTAATTAATAATTCAATGTTTCTCTCTAGCTGTCACTCAATATTTATCACTCAGTGAGCTGGCTGATTCAACTAAAACTTTTTTCTCCTGATTAAAACTCTTTAACCAAAATACTCTAGGAAAATTCTTAGTAATGCTGAGATGCATGTGATGATACATGATGCAAAATTACTAAAAGCAAATAGGATGTTTTCCATTTTGCAAGGTAATTTTCCCTTAGATTAGACCATGCACAAGGATTTTTCCTTAGATCACATGCAAGGATAAAAACCAGCATTTTTGCTTGCACTTATTTGAATGAAGTCAGCGTAGCCTCACCTCATTCACTAAGCTAAGGGAACATTTCCCTGCACAGTGAAAAGTCCTTTTGCTAGGTGAACAGTCTAATAGGGATGATCGAACTTTTGAAAAGTTCGGTTCGGCCAGAACATCCGAACTTCCCGAAAGTTCGGCCCGGATTTCAGAACCCCATTGAAATCAATGGGACCCGAACTTCGGTAATCAAAAAACACAATTTTTAAGCCCTAAAACCCAATAAATGCCCCTAAAAAGTCCCTAGGGTTCTGGGTCATGCCCCATTAACTATTAATCACACAAAAAAAAGTTCTTAAAAATTGTCATTTTTGATAAAAAAGCCAATTATTGAAAAAAAAAACTTTGGATTTAGTATCTGGGGGGTCTAAAAAGTGTACATGTGAAGTTTCAGCTCTGTAGCATGTCCAGAACCATGAAAAAAAAAAATATTATTTTTCAGTAGAACAGGGATGTGGGACCCTCCTTTTACACCTATATGATCTTTTTTTCTGGTTCTGGACATGCTACAGAGCTGAAACTTCACAGGTACACCTTTTAGACCCCCCAGACACAAAATCACACAAAAAAATTCTTAAAAATTGTCATTTTTGATAAAAAAGCCAATTATTGAAAAATTAAAAAAAAAAAAGAGATTTTTTTACTTTGGATTTCGTATCTGGGGGGTCTAAAAAGTGTACATGTGAAGTTTCAGCTCTGTAGCATGTCCAGAACCATGAAAAAAAAAAGATTATTTTTCAGTAGAACAGGGATGTGGGACCCTCCTTTTACACCTATATGATCTTTTTTTCTGGTTCTGGACATGCTACAGAGCTGAAACTTCACAGGTACACCTTTTAGACCCCCCAAGACACAAAATCACACAAAAAAATTCTTAAAAATTGTCATTTTTGATAAAAAAGCCAATTATTGAAAAATTAAAAAAAAAAAAAAAAGAGATTTTTTTTACTTTGGATTTCGTATCTGGGGGGTCTAAAAAGTGTACATGTGAAGTTTCAGCTCTGTAGCATGTCCAGAACCATAAAAAAAAAGATCGTTTGTAGTAGAACACTTTCAGCTCAGGGGGTTAGCTTCTCTTCTCGGTTTTCACACCTTGCCGGTTTAATAGAAGGCATTTTTTTGGGTTCTTTGCAGTCAGGAAAAACATCTGAACTTGTGTATAGTGGTACTGTGCACAAGTTCTGATGTTTTGCCTGCCTCCAAAAACTCCCAAAAAATGCCAGCAAAAACACACCTGGGCCTTTTTTTTTTGGCATTTTTTGGGGTTCTTTTGAGGCAGGCAAAACATCTGAACTTGTGTATAGTGGTGTATATACACACATACATATATTTATATACACACCTAGACATATATAGGTGTGATAGTAGCAGAAATATATGCTTGCGCTAATGAAATCATTTACAGTAATATATTTCTGCTACTATCACACCTATATATGGCTAGGTGTCTATATACATATAATTATGTGTGTATATATACCACTATACACAAGTTCAGATGTTTTGCCTGCCTCAAAAGAACCCCAAAAAATGCCAAAAAAACGCTAGCGTCAAAAAAAATGCCCAGGTGTGTTCTTCAAAGCAGGCATTTTTTGGGGTTCTTTGCAGTCAGGAAAAACATCTGAACTTGTGTATAGTGGTACTGTGCACAAGTTCTGATGTTTTGCCTGCCTCCAAAAACTCCCAAAAAATGCCAGCAAAAACACACCTGGGCGTTTTTTTTTTTTTTGACGCTAGCGTTTTTTTTGGCATTTTTTGGGGTTCTTTTGAGGCAGGCAAAACATCTGAACTTGTGTATAGTGGTATATATACACACATAATTATATGTATATAGACACCTAGCCATATATAGGTGTGATAGTAGCAGAAATATATTACTGTAAATGATTTCATTAGCGCACGCATATATTTCTGCTACTATCACACCTATATATGTCTGGGTGTGTATATAAATATATGTATGTGTGTATATACACCACTATACACAAGTTCAGATGTTTTGCCTGCCTCCAAAACCCCCCAAAAAATGCCAGCAAAAACACACCTGGGCATTTTTTTTTTGACGCTAGCGTTTTTTTGGCATTTTTTTGGGTTCTTTTGAGGCAGGCAAAACATCTGAACTTGTGTATAGTGGTATATATACACACATAATTATATGTATATAGACACCTAGCCATATATAGGTGTGATAGTAGCAGAAATATATTACTGTAAATGATTTCATTAGTGCAAGCATATATTTCTGCTACTATCACACCTATATATGTCTAGGGGTATATATACAGACATATATGTGTATATATACCCCCTATACACATGTTCAGATGTCATGTCTGACATCAAACATGTCCTCAAAAAAGCACTGGCAGTGGCAGCCCCTGCAGCATGAAAAATGCTTGTGTCACGTACCTGGTAGGTGAGCCTGACGTGCAGAGGAGGGCCTCTCGTACAACTCCGGCTCGTGGGCCTCTGATAGTGAGACAGCGGCCACAGAAGCACGGTGACGTAGGAGTGCCTGTAATCAGTCCAGTAGTGGCCGCAGTGAGCGGGCTGGTATGAGACTGCTGGAAACGAGCTTGCTGGGCTGGAGTTGTAGCAGGCCGGATGAGCAGGGTGCAGGGTCAAACAAGCCGGGTAGGTAATGGTCGGGCAGGAAGGACATAGACGATAGGCAGCAGAGTAATCGGGTCACAAGCCGGGTCGGTACCAGGAGAGCAGCAATGCAGGATCAACAGGCAGAAGCGAAATCCAGAAGACAAGCCAGGGTCAGGGTAGGAAGCAGACAAGCACAGGTTAGAGACAACAAGCCGGATCAGGATCAGAGGTCACAGGAAGTCAGGAACAATACACAGGAAGCTGCAGACCAAACAGCAATGAATCCATGCAGAGAGTCAGTTTAAATAGCCAGCTTGGCGCCATCTAATGGCGGAAAGGTATAACTACCTTATGGACTTCTCTGACATTGCCCCCTCCCAATTGGCAACCTCCGGGTGCCCAACTGGCTCTTCTTCTGGGGATGGCTGCGAAAGAAGGCACGAATCAAATCTGTGGCGTGCACATTATGTGCAGGTTCCCAGGAATTTTCCTCTGGACCATACCCCTTCCATTTGATCAGATACTGTATCTGACCCCTTCTCTTCCTACAGTCTAGGATAGCCTCGATCTCAAATTCCTCATCCCCGTTAACAATTACAGGTGCAGGGGGTCCTGATCTGCGATCAGGAAAGGGATCTGGCACTGCAGGTTTTAACAACGATACATGGAACACTGGGTGTATTCTAAAGGACTCTGGTAAGGTTAGCTCATAGGAAACATCATTAATTTTTCTCCTTACCGGAAATGGTCCTACGAACTTCGGTGCCAGCTTCTTCGAGGGACATGCCAACTTCAGGTTTGTTGTAGCGAGCCATACTTGGTCTCCTGGCCGTAGGAGTAGCTCTCCCCTTCTTTTCTTATCAAACACCCTCTTGTTGTCCTCTTGTGCCTTTGCGATGGTTTCCTGTAACAACAAGTTATTAACGGAGAAAAAATCCAGCGTACTCTGGACAGCTGGAACAGAGGATTCTGGAACAAGATCAGGTAAGAAGGTAGGGTGAAATCCATAATTAGCGAAAAATGGGGACTGCTTGGTGGCGGAATGACTGGCATTGTTATAGGCAAACTCTGCTAGCGGCAACAGCGATACCCAGTCGTCTTGGACAAAGGAGGTAAAGCATCTGATGTACTGCTCCAGAGTTTGGTTAGTCCGCTCTGTTTGTCCATTGGTCTGTGGGTGATAAGCTGAAGATAGGGAAAGTTCAATTTTTAAAGTTCCGCACAAAGCTTTCCAGAATCTGGATGTAAACTGGACACCCCGGTCTGATACAATGTTTGTAGGGACTCCATGGAGCCTGACAATTTCTTTGATAAAAACCCGAGCAGTCTCAGCAGCAGATGGAGTACTCTTCAGGGGTAAGAAATGAGCCATCTTTGACAGGCGATCCACTACCACAAAGATAGCGGTACAGCCTTCAGACGGTGGAAGTTCAACTATAAAATCCATGGAAATCATCTTCCAGGGCCTGTCAGGTACGGGCAAGGGTCTGAGTAACCCCCAGGCCTTATTACGAGTAGTCTTACTCCGGATGCAAGTTGTACATGCATTTACATAGGCCTTGCAATCTTTCTCTAATCCCGGCCACCAGAATGTGCGTTGCACCAACTCAGAAGTCTTGTGAATCCCGAAATGGCCCGCCAAAGGATGATCATGACAAATTCCTAGGACAACTACCCGAATTCTTTCTGGTACAAAAATCTGTTCCCCTTTCCATAACAGTCCATTCCTTGGCTGTAACGTGACCCCTGGAGGGCTGTGCGTTCCTGCAGAAGTCTGCTGTAGTTGTGACAGAAGGTCAGATTGCAACAAAAGAAAGTTCCCGGCTGGTAAAATAGTGTCTGGAACTGGTAAGTCTCTAGGGTCCTCAAACATGCGGGACAAGGCGTCGGGCTTGGTGTTCTTTGACCCTGGTCTATAAGTAATGTGGAATATAAATCTTGAAAAAAAAAGTGCCCAGCGGGCTTGGCGTGGCTTGAGGCGTTTTGCTGATCGCAGATACTCTAAGTTCTTATGGTCTGTGTAGATCAGTATCGGGTGGGTGGCTCCTTCCAGCAAATACCTCCATTCCTCCAAAGCGACTTTAATCGCAAGGAGCTCTCGATCTCCCACATCATAATTTCTTTCTGCTGGGGTGAGTTTCCTTGAAAAGAATGCAACTGGATGGACCACATCCTTGAGGCCTTGACGCTGTGATAGAACTGCTCCCACAGCGCTTTCTGATGCATCCACCTCCACGATAAACGGTAAGGATGAATCTGGATGACTTAGGACAGGAGCAGTGGTAAAACGTTTCTTTAATGTCTCAAAGGCGGCCTGTGCCTCAGTAGTCCAGCAAAAACGAATACCCTGCTTGGTGAGACATGTGATAGGAGAGATGATGGCTGAAAAGTTCCTGATGAATTTGCGGTAGAAATTGGCGAATCCTACAAATCGTTGGATCCCTTTCTTGTCCGCGGGAGCTGGCCAGTCAAGGATCGCTGAAACTTTCTGTGGGTCCATCTTGATTCCGTCAGTGGAAAGAATTAAGCCCAAAAACTGGATGCTTCGTTGCTCAAAGTCGCATTTTTCGGCTTTGGCATAGAGTCCATGCTGGCGCAGCCGACATAGCACATCTTTAACATGTCTACGGTGCACCTCTAGGGAAACAGAAAATATCAGGATGTCATCCAGGTAGACAACGACAAAGATATCAAGGAAGTCTCTAAAAATGTCATTGATGAAGTGCTGGAAAGTAGCTGGTGCGTTGCATAAACCGAAGGGCATAACTAAGTATTCAAAGTGCCCGAATCGAGTTCGGAATGCAGTCTTCCATTCATCCCCTTTCCGGATACGAACCAAGTTGTAGGCCCCCCTCAAGTCCAATTTTGTAAAGACCATGGCAGATTTTAGCCTTTGAAACAGTTCAGGAACCAAGGGAAGAGGATAGCGATTTTTCACTGTAATCTTGTTTAAGTCGCGGTAATCTATACATGGTCTCAAGGAATGATCTTTTTTCTCTACAAAGAATATACCTGCACCGGCCGGTGAGGTAGAAGGCCGGATAAACCCCTTCTGCAGGTTTTCATCAATGTAGTCCTTTAAGGCCCCTAGTTCCCGTTCGGACAAGGGGAAGATGCGTCCAAAAGGGATTTCGGCTCCAGGAAGCAGCTCGATGGGGCAATCATAGGGTCTGTGTGGAGGAAGAGCATCTGCTCCCCGTTTGCTAAAAACATCTAAGTATTCATGGTAGGGCTTTGGAACCACTTGGCACAACTCTGCGTCTGAGTCAACGCACAACAAGGTAGTTGATGATGGAATTGACGCTGTTATGCAATGTTCTTGGCAATATGGTGACAAAAACTGGACATTTCCAGAGTTCCAATCAATCTGAGGGTTGTGCGCCTGTAGCCAGGGTAGGCCCGAGATGACAGGAAATAACGGTGAAGAAATTGCGTCAAGACGCAGTAGTTCCTGATGGTTATTGGAAGTGATGGTCAGGATTGGTGGGGTCTCTTTGGTTACAAGTCCTGATTTAATGCAAGACCCATCAGCCAGGAACACGGTGAGGCCTTGTCCTCTGGTTTGCAGTGGAATGCGTTGTTGAGCTGCGAAGGACAGGTCTATGAAACAGCTACAAGCTCCTGAATCAATAATAGCGGTCACGGACACAGTCCTTCCAGGAAGCCGGAAAGAGATGGGCAGAGCTATGTGAGCTGAGCTGGCAGGTAACGGTGACTGGTTAACTGAAGAAACGGAGAGACACTTACGCCACTTAGCTGGGCAGGTGCGCACATAGTGACCGGCTTCTCCGCAGTACAAGCAAAGGTTATTTACACGTCAGCGTTGACGTTCTTCTGGAGTCAATGAAGGGCGGATCAGACCTGATTGCATGGGTTCAGGTGATTCTGGAGCAGGTGGAGCAGAATTTCCGAAGACCGGGTTGGAAGGGACAGAATTCCTATGTAACATCCATTCCGGGCGGAACTGTTGTGTAGATCTTTCAGATCTGCGTTCACGTAAGCGGCGATCAATCTGAATTGAAAGAGTAATTAACCCTTCCAGGGAACTTGGCACTCCAACCCGGGCAAGCTCATCCTTAAGACTTTCTGAGAGACCCAAACGAAACTTGTGACGCAGGGCTGCATCGTTCCAAGCGGTATCTGAGCTCCAGCGTCGAAAGTCAGTGATGTAGTCTTCAACTGCTCTGCGGCCTTGCTGGAGAGCATGTAGAGCTGCCTCAGCGGTGGTGGTCCGCTGTGGGTCGTCATATAGCCGTGACATGGCATCAAAGAATAATTGCATGGTATTGAGTTGTGCGTTATTCTCTTCTAACAACTGGTGGGCCCAGGACTGTGGTTCATCTTGAAGCAGAGAGATGATGAATCCTACCTTAGTGGATTCCAGGGAAAATGTCAGTGGCTGCAGAGCAAAGTAAAGTTGACATGCGTTTCGGAACGCTCTAAACTTACTCCGGTCACCGGAAAACCTCTCAGGGGTTGGTACTTGAGGTTCAGGGGATAACATCATTACTGTAGGATTGGTTACAGTCCCAGCTTGAATATCAGATGCGGCAGAGGTGGGAACTGAGGCAGGGATAGTTGTTGGTGTAGTCCAGGACAGAACACGTTCCTCCAGATGAACATATCCTTCCTGTAGCGTCTTAACTGCTTGAGAAAGCGCAGCGAGGTGCTGACAGATTTCATCCACTGGAGAGGGTCCTCTTGCAGGCTCAGTCATGGCTGTTTGGTACTGTCACGTACCTGGTAGGTGAGCCTGACGTGCAGAGGAGGGCCTCTCGTACAACTCCGGCTCGTGGGCCTCTGATAGTGAGACAGCGGCCACAGAAGCACGGTGACGTAGGAGTGCCTGTAATCAGTCCAGCAGTGGCCGCAGTGAGCGGGCTGGTATGAGACTGCTGGAAACGAGCTTGCTGGGCTGGAGTTGTAGCAGGCCGGATGAGCAGGGTGCAGGGTCAAACAAGCCGGGTAGGTAATTGTCGGGCAGGAAGGACATAGACGATAGGCAGCAGAGTAATCGGGTCACAAGCCGGGTCGGTACCAGGAGAGCAGCAATGCAGGATCAACAGGCAGAAGCGAAATCCAGAAGACAAGCCAGGGTCAGGGTAGGAAGCAGACAAGCACAGGTTAGAGACAACAAGCCGGATCAGGATCAGAGGTCACAGGAAGTCAGGAACAATACACAGGAAGCTGCAGACCAAACAGCAATGAATCCATGCAGAGAGTCAGTTTAAATAGCCAGCTTGGCGCCATCTAATGGCGGAAAGGTATAACTACCTTATGGACTTCTCTGACAGCTTGGCTGGTGAGAAGCCATATTCCTGTCCCGAAGCAACTCAGAGAAATGGTCATTTCTCTATAGCGGTCACCCTGCTATGGAAGGGTTTTGTCACCCTTCCATAGCAGTCACTGTCAGTTAACCCTACACTACACTACGGTCCCTTTACACTTAACACTTTCCCTACAGAAACTAAATTTTTGAAGCTAACTTAAGTGTAAAGGAGCACTCTAACTACACTAGATATCCCTTTCCTCACACTAAAAATAGCTAAATGACACTTTGTAACACATTAGAACAGAACAGCATTCCACTCTCTTCCATGTCCCGTACAAGAATGCTAGGAATTTGGCGGGGGCGATCTTATATACTGGGGGGCGTATTCACTAATGATTGGTCTAGGGACCCCCTAGTCACTCCAATCACATTCCTAGCATTCTCCTGCTCCCTCAATTGGCTTTTGCTAATGATTCTGGTCCAATCACGGGCTTTTAAAGCCCATTTCCTGAAGCATTGCATTTTGGTTGGTTCTGGTTGCCGAATTCCGAACTTTTTGGGCAAAAAGTTCTAAATTCGGCCGAACCTCGAACACCCAATGTTCGGGCCGAACCGATGGTGGACCCGAACCGTTCGATCATCCCTACAGTCTAACAGCAGTCTGATTACTGCTGGCTACTATACCTGCCAGCAGTGATTGCATGAAAAAACCTGGTAGGCTAGTTGTACTGAAGTTGATCAATGGATCAACTTCAGTACAGCCAGCCTGCCAATAGATGGATCGAGTCTTGGCTGATCTCTGGTAAACCGGATGAGATTCGATCAGTCTATGCTTGGCTTTAGTTTAGCAAATTAAGTGATGCTGTGTACACTTTTAGTAACCGACTATGTGCAAGGGAAATGTGGGGTTCATGTCAACAGGTGTTGCTTCCCTGCATTTGATGTGTGTTTGGATAATATTTCAATAATAGGGTTGTTTAAAAATGATAGTCCTCGTTATACAAAAACCCCTATCCTTGTGATGAGCTGCTAAAAATATTCTTCAGATGAAAACAATGTATAAAAGAATCTTGTTGTTCTTCATATAGTGCAAGAGTGTAAAAGAGAAGCCAGGTGTGCTAGTTAAATGTAACTATAGACCTTTAGCAGATAGAGTGTGCCTCTTGATTGAAAGCTAATTGTTCTTGTTTGAATGGAGTGAAACTTTAAAAGAAAAGTGGATTGCATGTCTGAATTTCTGAATTGAAACTGATTAACAAGTTATTTCTGCTGTTATTTTTATTTTTTAAATATGCAGCTTGAATATTTAAAGAATGGAATTACACATCTAAATGGTCTTTATTGCTATTTAGAAATAAAGGTTGTTAAAACGCAATTTGTCGATCATATGGTAACGATCATTTCAAGAAGTGGCTTTTTTTCCCTTTATTATTAAATTTACATTTTACTAACTGAGAGCCAATTCAGTCAATGTAACAATGACTAAGTGTGGTCATTTTAGTTTTATAGTTACAGGATTCACTAAAGGAATATACTAAATGATGTGTGTCTTTCTCTAATAATGTTGATTTAAGCTATCACTTGAATAGTAATAGTGGAAGCAGGTTTAGCAGCTTGGATATTTTCAAGGTAAATTAATGCAGAGCTGATGTAAAATTAAAATAAAGAAAGTCGCATTAATTAGGATATTTTGTTTTAAAAATCTTATACTACCTTTCTGTTGTTAACAACCAATTCTAGAGAATAGTTTCTTATTAATTTATCTAATTCTAAAACATCTGACCATTTAATGACCCAACACTATAATCATGCCTTAAATTTACACGTTTTTGTTATACCTATACGCTAAAATAAGTAAGTGCATCTCACATATGTTATTCAAGTGGTAGCCTATGATACTGCAAGTAGAAAGAATACAAAAGCATCAACTTGTTTAAAATACAATAGATTAGCATGTTTGTCCTTCTGCTTTATGGAAATAAACAGAAAAAAAATAAAAAAATCTTAAATAAATTCAATTGTCTATATCAGTAACTACAATCTTGTTGAAATTCACTAGGAAATATCTCAAACAGACAAATAACTCTGAGCAAAGGTTTAAAACGTACACCAAAGTTGGTGGAATGACAAATCAAAGTAAATGATAACATATAGCCCAATTTATATATCTTGGTTTAGAGAATTTGCATATGTGGATCTCGCCCCGAGAGTTTTAAGAAACATGACTCAAGAGGCTTCTTTCACTTAGACCTTGTTCATGAGTTTGGTGTTGAGAATAACCTCTTTTTTCTTGGTCCCTGTCATTCTAGTTACTATGTTATTTATAAACTACCTGGGTTCGGTATCTGCCTCATCTGCTCGCAAAGTGTGATGGATGAAGCTCAAAACACCTGCAAACATAGGCTGTCAGAGGTTCTCAACAGCATTCCCAGCTGTCATCCATCTTCTTTGTCCATGCCTGACCTTTAAGGCTCATCGTGCAGGGCTCTGCAATTTCAGCTTGCACAAAAAAAGGATAAATTAGCTAAATATCTCTGTTTTGTGGTTTTATAACATTTACCTATTGAGACCAAGGTAAGCATGACATGTTTGATAAAAGTCTTTACCTTGTCAGGAGTGGATTTGTGCAGAAATATCCAGACATTATTAATAGTGAAATAATTCTTTTAAGTCTGATGTATGTCCGCAGTGTGTATTTGTGACAGGGGGTGGAAGAGCTGCCATGATCTATTATGAGGATACTACTGGTTCTATCTATACACCTAATTAGTCTTGCAATAAAAGAGACTGTCTAGTGAAGGCTATGTATTAGCACTCTGGATAAAAAATGTTGTCAAACATACTGTACACACTTAACGAAACATAATAAATTGTTTAATTATCCACTGGTTGTAGAAGCCTTTTTAACTAATAGTGATGTGGGAAGATCTATCTACGCACCAGTATTAAACTTTAATAGTTTCATTTGCATTAGGTAACACAATTTATAAATTGGGGCTTTCAACATGTTGTTCAGGGTCTGATTGTAATCTCCACAATGTGCTTTTAAAGCAGAAAATATATTTGGGTTTAACAGAGAAACATTAAAAACAAGACACATACTAAAGGACCTCATAAAGTAGGATGAACCCTCCCTAAAACCCATACTGTAAACCAGTGTTTCTTAACCTTTTTTTCAGTCAAGGCACCCTTTTAAAACTATGGATAATCTCCAGGCACCCTATTCTGAAATGTAAAAAATGAAACTAATAGTTTTACAAAATGCAGCAACATCCAGAAACTTAGGACACCTAATATTAGAGGTAATTTTTTCCTGGAAAGCAAATACACCTTTACACACTGGTACTGACTGGTATTCCTTCTCCCTCAGCTTCTTTTCCACACTCAGCCAATGTGTTCCCAGTGTGGATGGAGAGGGGCAGGGAAGGGCCAAACAAGAATGCTGTGCAGACTCTTGAGCCCCCCCCCCCCATCAACTGATGATGTTTTTGGTTGATAGGAGACCAGCGGTTGTAATGATGCACAATGTGACTTTGTGTAACTAAAAGGCGGGCCTAATCCACCTGCTGGCTTGTCTACAATGTTTTGGGCAATTTTTAGGTATTTTGCCAAGGCATCCCTGAAGAAACCTGAAGGCAACCCAGGGTGCTTGGGCACCTTGGTTGAAAAAGGCTGCTGTAAATTATGCAAAAAAGGGAGATAAGGCACACACCTTGAAGGGAATCTATACTATGTGACCATTGTCCAGACAAACTTGAGCTGGGTATACACTCTAAGAAAATCAAGCGAACGATTGATCAGTTTTCCTCAATGTTTCACAGCAAATCGAAACAGAGGATGGTACTAATTGTACGAAAATTCTTGTGCGACAGAGGCTTTTTTTTTTTTTAACATATTGATGCTTATTATTTCTGATCATGCGCAGTCTTTTATAAATTATTTTTCTCCTTCAAAAACACTGCACATTAAACAAAAATCATTGGTTCTGTTCACATGAGACACATTTTGGTGTTTGTCCACTCTGAATCGGATGTCGAAAGTTGTGTACACAGTATACGAAAATCAAACAGTTGTTAAGGGATTTTTCTCATAGTATGTTCCCTACTTGAAGCAGGGTCGGAAAGACAAATAACCAATCTTATCTGTAAGCTTCATATTGCTGATCTTTTTGCCTGGAGCAATCT
Organism: Pelophylax lessonae; assembly: GCF_965119305.1. Classification (NCBI taxonomy): domain Eukaryota; kingdom Metazoa; phylum Chordata; class Amphibia; order Anura; family Ranidae; genus Pelophylax; species Pelophylax lessonae. The sequence continues at coordinate 241,026,369 of NC_138768.1, read as the reverse complement.
ATGATGTGTTGTGCTGTGTTGCATCTTCTTGTCGAGGTGGCTGTTTTGGAAAATGAGCAGAGCTTTGCTCCATTATGTAAAGATTGGCCCCCAATGACCAGTGATCTGGTGAACTGATGATTAGAGGGTAAAATAATCAAGAGGCAGCAGGAGAAGTGGAGAAAGAATAGATCTGAGAATGAAGGAACCAGGAGCAAGGACATCCTTGCAGTGATGGTCATCTGGTAGAAATTTCTCTCCGTGGCCCAAAAAAACAATAAGTAGCACCGCTGTGACATCACTAGCTGTCAGTGCAGTGCTCAGTAAGACAATCCAAATCTGGTAGGGACAGCATCCATTAGAGGCAGGAGTAGATGGGATATGAATGTTGTCAAGCTGTAGACACAGGAGTGCCGAAGCAATGTCCGATGTCAGGAAGTGCACTACTTCTCTGCACGAGGAATAATTCAAGGTAAGTAGTAGCAGGTAGCTATAGCTGCCAGCAGTTATCATTGTATTCTGACAGCGGGAAACCCCCCACTTTCAGTATACAATGGCGCAGCTGGAGGATTTCCCCCATCAACACAGTCAGTGTTGATGGGGGAATCAAGCAATTTTCTTTATTTCAACTTGTGGTTGAAGGAAAGAAAATTGCATAGTGTATGGCCTGCCCTAGGTTGAAACAAGAAAAAATATTTTGTCATTCTTTATAAAAGGCCTTTATCCTTATATTTGATGTGCATATTAAAAGCATTTCTCATTTAGTATACTAAATTAGACATGCTTGTCCCAATCCTACACAAAAATATTTTAATGAAAAGCACAAAATAAAATGCATTGTGACATTGTACTCAGAAAAAAATGATGAATAGGAGAGAGATAAAAATGTGCTACTTGGATAGAAAAGGAAATGTTAAATGGCGTGAACAGGCTGACGAAACCAGACTGTTCTGCTTTATCTGAGCTCTGCCATAAGGTAACCAGGAGACCTTTGTGGAGCTGGCTTGTGTCCAAGTAGCGAATCACAGGTTGCAGCATATCATATGTCACAGAAGCTTCATTTTTGTGCCTAGGGAAAATATACCGGCACATTTGGTATTCCATAGAAGAAAGAAAAAAAAAGTAGATGAATAATTGAGATATTAATTCATTGCAACAACACCTCGCTTTTCCTTGATCAGTCAAGCAAAGACTGGGGAATTAAAAGCAGTTTATGGCCCAAAAGCAAATAGATAGTGGGTTTGCAAATCAGCGTCAAGATAGAAGATGGTATCATCAGGAAATGGGACTTAAGTGTATTTTATAGCATGCTCTGCAAATCAGCAGCTATGTGTACAAGTAGCTGTTCAAAGTATATTTATTCTTCTCTAATATCCAACTGACGGATTAAATTGACATTAGTGACAATTCCAGAAGGAATTTGACTTACTGGTAGGTACTAAGAATCCAGGAAATGCTTTATCAATTGTCATTGCTGCAGTATTAGCACATTTTTCTTCATTTTTCCTAATGTAAAAAGTACACAAATATACAGGGTAGCTCAAAAGTAATGGCTCTGTAACTGAAAATTGCTTGCAATTGTTGACTTTTTTGAACCCTTTAGATCTTTAATAAACCTGTATGGAAGTCTCCCTCTAAGCAGTTGGGCAAGTATTGTGACCCATCTGATGCTCCCAAAGCTGTCATCTGGAATGTAAACTGCCTCTTTATTTACATGGCTAGGGACTCATGGCCAACAAATATATATGGCCAGATGATGTTGCTGGTTGTTATGGATGTAGCAGGCATCAGCGCCCCCTGCTTCCTTAAAAACCATTGACAAGGAAAGAAGGTAGCTATCAGCCTCCACTGAATGGGCTAAAGGTTTGGTGATCCGGCAAGCTTATCCTTAGTCCTTAGAAACTGCACTCTTAAAACTCACAAATTGCTTACTATCTGCTAATACCAATGGGCACCACTCTGTGCGCTTACTCTTGAACCTTTTTGCTGTTTTTGATACAGTTGTCCACCTGCTCCTCCCTTAAAAAATGCCACTCATTTGGCCTTTGAGATGCTCTTTGCAGGTTTACCTTTTACCTAATTCACTGCATCTTCAGTGTTGCCTACAACTCTACCTCTCTCTCCTTTCTGTAGGGGTCCCCTGAGGCTCCTTGGACCCAAATCAGTTTCTCTACTCCTCTGCTTGCTCACCCTGTCAGGGATGAGCCCAACATTTTATCTAAACACAAGTTTGGATTGAAGTCTGGCTATTTGGATGAACATTTATCCATTCGACAGAAGTCAAACATCATTTATAATGATGGTGGTATTACTACCGATATTATACAAGAGAGCTTCTTGCTCTCAATGCTTTTTAAAGATGCCAGGGGGAATTGCCAGCCATATAAGAAAAAGAGGCAGGGTCCTTATACCATAATGGACCGTATCTGGTCCTGTCCATATATGGTCAATGATGTCACCGGAGACCCTGCCCCCTGGTACTGTATATTACAGCTCTCTTCCACCAGGCTTTCCATTCAGTAAATATGTATTTTGTGGTGGTGTTGGGGGGGGGGGGGTTTCTATGCTTTTTTTTTGTCATTCATTCTGTGGGATGTGCTACAGCAGAAATGACATTTATAAACTAAAAAAATAAAAAAATAAAAACATCTGTGTAAATTATATTTATTGTGAATAAAAGCAACCCTGATTTTAGGCTCTACAAACTGTTAGAAGTGGCCATAGCACCCATGCATCTGTAGGTGTCAGATGAATAGACTCACTTGCAATTAAACAGATTGATCAATGGGATATTGCCAGTTGGAATTTGACAAAAGTAATGGTTCAGCTTTAAACAGAGTTATTTGCTTTGAAATGTAGACAGGAATACTCATCCAGGGGGCAAGGAAGGATGCCCCTTTTGAGAAGGGGAACACCATATAGAAGGTGACAAAGGCAGGCAAGGTCACCATACCCATCCTATGTCTATTGAGTTGGGCCATCTCCAGACAGGCTGCCCCAACAGAAGAAGCAGTTTAAGTAGAGCACCCTGCTGCCAGTGATCCAGCAGTGAGTCAGAAAATGGAATGACCTCCAATCCAAGAACCTGAAGTTGCGGGGTTTGACTATTCTGTTGTGCATGGATTCTTCCACAGTCAAGAGAGTGTCTTTTTTATACCAACTTGCAAGACACTAAAATGTCTTAGCAGGGGACATTCACCACTAGCAGGGTGACAAAAATACAGCTTCCCAGAGGCCCCTCACACTGCCTCTCTAATGTATTTAAAAACTTTGAAGGAAGATCTGGGGAAGTGTGGGTAGCTGTTGGCCATAAGACTGTCCTCCTAATTTTTGCTGCTGTCTACCCTCCCCCCTGGCTATAGAACTTCCCTTTTTTATTTTTGCTGTAGCGCTATCCCTGGAGGAGTCACTGGATAAGATAGGTCCTATGTTGTTTGCCTTAACCTTCTCAAGAACCTCAGCCTCTCTGACATACCAGGTTGAATATACAAGCATACAATATTGTATGGGATTGTATGGTTGGGTTTTCTTTACTGTTAATTTTTTTTTGTGTTTTTTATTGGTCAAGCCAGATGGACTTGTGTCTTTTTTTCAACCTGACTAACTATGTAACAATATAAGGAAAATAAAAAAAGGTGTCTTCCGCCGCTCGGTTATGACGCTGTTGGCGGCCCCGGACGTTGCTAGGGGAATATTGTGGGGGACAATCGGAGCTCCCCTCCGATATTAGGCTTACAGGTGGTTTCCTTTTAGCTCAGTTTTGGGATTGGCTCATTACACTGCTGGTGGGTGGGCCCTTCCCCTTTTTATACTTACCTGGCATACATGCACTTCCACTCCATTGTTGCTTAGGGAAGGAGTGTATGCAGTGCAGTCCAATACAGGTAATATTTTCTTTCACTTTGACCTGGATAAGTATCAACATTTTTTTATTCATTTATATTGAGCCTTGTCAAGGACTAAAATATGTGATTCTCCTTTTTTTTCACCAGGATCATTTTAGACCAGATTGTAGGAACAGACCAGTTTCCGATCTGCCCCTGACATTGGTATGTCTTTGGGATGTCAAAATTGAGGCTTTCTTCACTCTATATAACATTGGGTCAGCTGATATACAGCATCTGAATCGTATTAAGTTAACCATATGCACTCTCTCCACTCCCTTTTTTTTTATATTCCCTTTTTACTTTCCCCTTTTCTCCATTGGGATCCCAGTATCCATTTTTGCCTCAGTCCCTTGTGGCTTCTGGTCTTGGCACGGACGTCTGTTTTTTTCCCTGGGTATCATTCACTCACAGCCACTGCATTATGTTTTAATAAACAAGAACTCCTTTCTCCTGTATTCCATTTTGATGTAAGTTTCTTCATATACTAATACATTATGGATGCCAATCCCTTTGGGTTGGTCTCACACATTCCCTTTTTTCTCTGTTGGTTGTGGTCATATCTATTTGTAATATTCATTTTCCTGTTCATTATATACAGTATACAGATATGGTAAAAAATTTGGACAAATGTACCCCCAGAAGAGGACTTTCAGTTGAAACGCGTAGGGGTTTGCAGTCCATATATCTTAATATACCCGAGTATTGTTATGCAAATATCCTCTATGAACAATTTTTGTACTCTGTGCACTTTTAATGTTTGCTGTACTGACAGTACTTCTGTACTCAATGTCATGCAATATTAGTGTAACATATTGTCTTTTTATGTATGTTGAATAATAAAGAAAAAAAAATGTATATACTTTTTGCATCCACACCTTCTATCATACCCCTTTGGTATCGCAACGTCCCTTTCCCCGCTTGCTAAATCTCTCTGGGATTTAATCTTTTGTATGTAACTATGTAATATCACAGGAAATCACTGAAAGTAATACTTAGTACCCAATATTAGTGCAATAATAAAGAAAACAGGCATCAAACCAGGTAGTAAAGGCAAACCTAATCTATTGCCACCCAATTTGGTTGGTAAGTAGGCAAGCATTAAATCGATTAACAATGGTAATAGCACAATTTAACATAATTGGGGCATTCCCACCATACATGGAACATTGTGCCAAGCATGTGACATCCCCAAAAGCACAGTGGTTATGAGCTTGGATATAGTTTCAACAGATGAGTTGGAACATTGGCCTCAATGATGCATTCAGAATGTCCTTGTATGACCTCTGGAAACAGGGGTGCCAAGATTACAACGCCTTGTCATTATCTAAATCAGCACCCTGGTCCTTCATTTATGGCAGTTTAGCAGATGTATTGAGAAAGAGGCCATATATGGTGGAAATCCACACTTGTTCATCCACCACTGAAAGGCAACTGGGAACTCTAGATTGTTGAAGAGGTGTACAAGAGCTGGAAAGAGGAAATAAGAGCAGTGTTATTCTGTGGTCTGTCCCAAACCTCTAAAGAATTGGAGAGAGTAGGGACCCTTATGGGTGGGAGCTGTTTCAACTGTTTAACATAATTAAGTGTATATGTGCCAACTGCCTGTCTTTCCTGTCTTAATAATAAACAATAGATGTGGCAAGCTGAGATTCAGATGGAAACTGTACTCCTTTAGAAAAGCTGTGCCCTTTTCTGCCCCATCTATATATTGAATAATTTTAGATTACAGGGCTAATAAATCAGTGCGTTCGATCGCGATAGGTAATGAGCAGAAATAATAAAGAAGCCTGTGTCATCTTAATATAATTTACTCTCCCTATCCAGGATATTTCACACACACCCCACGTTTGCAAATCCTGATTTTATTTCTTGTATAAATAACGATAATTTGAGCAAAATCAACTGAGGAAGTTAGGTGTATCTCCAGATACTGGATACCATCTATCCTCCAGCTAAATGGAAAGGAATATTTGCAGGTTAGTCCAGAGTGTTCAAAACCACTAATTTATTAGATTCCACTCTAAGACTAAGGCCTCATGTACACTGCTACTTGTAAACGGACGTTTAGGAGCAGTTGGGCGTTTTTTTCAGAAGCCCCTGAACCCTCCTCTATGTTATCTTATCTGTCCATGTTCACTTGGTCGTTTACAGTCATTTAGAGGCAGTTGAGTTCAGTGTAATTTTTTGGAAAGCAATTAGTTGCATACAGAATGTTCAGAACGTGTGTTTACCGGCGTTTCAAGCGCAAAACCCGACCGAACGCGATCACCCGCGTTTAGCGCTTGCGTTTTTACTGTTTAAAGGGGAATGATTTTTTGACCTCTAAAAACGGATCTGAGCGCAAACGCCCGCTAAATACCACTAAACGTGACATGCAAACGCTACACAATGGACGTTTTAAACGTCCTTTACATAGCTGTTAAATCCCAGCGTTCAAAGGACTTTTTAAAACGTCCCATGTACATGTAGCCTAAGAGTTCACTGAACTCCGTTAATAACATTACATTACATTAGGCAGCAAGACCAAAGGCGATGTGACAAACAAGAGGAGGTCATCAGCGAAAAGGGAACATTTGTGCATCCACTGTCCATAAGAAACCCCATGTATATTAGGATTAGACCTAAGAACCATTGCAAAAGTTTTAATTACAATCATAAAAATCAGGGGAGAAAGAGGGCATCCCTCCCTGGTACCCTTAGTTATGTGGATATGGATGAGGTGATGACCCGACAGCCTAATCATGGCCAGAGAATTCAAGTAGAATGACTTATTAATGTTAAGAAAATTAGGACTGAATCCTCAAGCATCCAAGAAATGAAACAGGTAAGACCAGTAGACCGAATCAAAAGTTTTTTGAAGACCAATAGAGAGCAGCAGCTCCTCCTGAGAGGGACCTCTATCCAATCTGGATTGGAGCAAAGTGCTGATCATGATTTCAATCGCTCTTAGCACCTGGTCAGGACCCTGTGTGCAAAGGATGAACCCCGTCTGATCCTTGTGTACATATTCATTAATGAAGACAGCCTATTAGCAAGGACTTTCATCATCATTTTGAGATTGTTATGGATCATGGAGACGGGATGGCAGTTTTCTACTTCTTCTGGGTCCTTAGGTTTAGGACTAACAGAAATAAATACTGTATTCAAGTTTGGTGCCAGCATTTGTCCCTTCCTCAAGCCATTCAGAGAAGCAAGCCAAATTCTGGGGTTAATGTTGCAGAAGTTTTTTTTATAATAAGCCACCAAAAAGGTTTCTGACCAGGGGCCGAACTCAGCCTGGATTGTTTGATTACAAAGGAGAGTTCAGATTTAATTGACTTCTCCAATAATAGCTTGTGAGCAGAAGACAACCAGAGAACCTAAGACAATTTAAGAAGGCAGATAACACTCCAGGATCCTCATCTGGCTTGGATTTTTAAAGTTCAGAGTAGAATTTATGAAATTCCATTAGGCATTTGCATGTTTAATTTAAGGGGTCAGTTTGGTGGCCAGCATAGGCCATGTTCTGTCTTTTTGCTGATTAAATTTAGAGGAAGACCAATGAACGCTTTTATCTGCCTGGGTCATCAGTAAAAAATTAGGAGTCCAATGGCCTTTATCTACATGCGCAGCTCGGTGCACAGCTGTGATTTGTGGGCCAACAGTAAAGTCTGTATTTCTGTATCAAACCAATCAATATCTACCTGACGTTCCCATTTTATTTGGGATGCTATCTGGATCAATTTACCTCTTAACATAGCTTTATGGAAAGCACATAAAGTGATGGGCGAAACTCCATCCGTTAAATTTTTTAAACAATATCCCTGAATATTCTCTGTGCACAGCATCGGATCGCTCAGTGTAGATTCATACACCCTTCAAACCACTCAGTGTCTGCTACCCCTCTCTGCCAATCCCTCCATTGGCTGCCACTTACTCAACAAATTAAATTCAAAATACCTTACAAAGCCATCCAAAACTTGGCCCCCAGCTACATCACTAACCTAGTCTCAAAATATCAACCAAATTGTTATCTTCGTTCCTCCCAAGACCTCCTGCTCTCTAGTTCCCTTGTCATCTCTACCAATACTCGCCTCCAGAGCTTCTCTTGAGCCTCTCTCACTCATTCTTTGGAATCCCCTACCCCAATCTGTCTGACTATCTTCAACTCTATCTACTTTTAAGGTATCCCTGAAAACTTTTCTCTTCACTGAAGCCTATCCTGCCTAACAAGCAGGGACCCCTGATTCCTCCTGTATTGAATTGTATGGCAACTGCACTGTCTGCCTTCACGTTGTAAAGTGCCACGCTAAATAAATCCTGTATTATAATAATATTAATAATATTTAAGATGCCAACGAAAGGGTAAATTTGTCAGGCGAGAGCAAGCAAGCAAGGGAAAAAACAGGGAAAGGTCTAAAGAGTGAATGAATTCAACAATAGTTGTGCTTGACTTAGAGGGGCGTTGGAGTTGGGAGCCAACTGGAGGAGGATATCCTGGTTTGGATATAACATATCATATATCTTATTAAATTACAGAACCTTCTAAATGTGGGCCCAGTTGTAGGAACACATTTGCAAAAAAAGGAGAGTTGGCCTCAATTAGGTGCATAATACAGGATTAAAGTATATAATTGAGGAGGGGCGTGGTCTGGACGCGCAAGCCGCTCACCAACAGAATAAGGAGACTTCCGACGCTGCACGGTCCCGGTAAGGATGGAATCTTCTGTGCGATCATCCTCCGCCACCCGCTCTCGCTCTGCGCGGGATACTCCCTTTTTAAAATCAGCCCCAGCATCCTGGAGCTCTTCCGCACCCAGGCCTCAAATATGGCACCGACAGGCCGCACATCGCCGCCCGCCACTAATCCCTCTCCATCCGCTCGCTCATATGCGGCGGTCACCTCCGGAGATCCCGAGCCTGACTCTCACCCTCCTGTACCCCCAAAACACCTCTGTATGGACGATCTCAAGTTTATTGTGGTGGATATAAAGAACACACTGGGGGCGGCCATATCTGAACTGCAGGCAGACATACAATCCCTAACAGGCAGAGTACATGAGGTGGAGACCATCACAGCCCACCAGGAATCTGCCATTCGGGATTGTACTGCAAATCTGACTCCCAGACCATGTTAATGCGGGACATGCGAGCGCCATCTGGAAAATTTGGACAATCGTGGCAGACGCCATAACCTCAGGATTAGGGGCTTGCCAGAAGCAGTAGAAGGAGACCACCTAGCCCCCACTGTTATTGCTCTGTTCAACTCCCTCCTGGACCGGCCACCTCAATCCCCCATAGACTTAGAGTGTATTCACAGAGCCCTGAGACCTAGGGGGAGGGAGGGATACCCCCTAGTAATGTAGTGTGCTGTCTTGTGGACTACCGCCTTACAGAGGAAATACTACGCAAAGCCAGGAACAGACAACAGATAGAGTGGGATGGCACCTCAGTGCAGCTGTACCAAGACCTATCAGGTATTACTCTGCAACGCCGCCGGGAGCTTAAACCTTTACTTGACCTCTGGCGGGCGAAAAGCATCACATACAAATGGACGTTCCCCTTCTGCCTGTCCGCTACTTCACAAGGCTGTACGGCCCTACTCAGGGTCCCGGAAGACCTACCCCACTTCTGCTCCACTTTGGGGATTCCATTCATGGCCCTGCCCAACTGGTATGCGGAGTTCAGGAACACCACTGGCCACGAAGAAGCCTCCGACGGTGAACCCATGGACGCCCAAGATGCCCGGAACAGACGGTACCGCTCACCCTCTGCAAACAGGCAGGCGCATAGCTCTGCTGGCCCCAATGGGTTCCACAGTCCAACTAAACCCCCTCAACAACGCAGAGCCAGAAGAGGCGACTAATGTCCCCAATTCCCAGCTCAATCCCACACTGCTCACATCTGGATCAGTGGCCTCAACAAGTTCTAGTTTCATGTTACCAAGTTGTTTTTTTTGTACTGGCCTTCTTCCCACCTTTTTGCCCCCCCCCCCTTTTTTTATTCTTTGCTTAATACTTCTCCTCGTACTAACTGAGCTGCTCTTGCTGTCTCTACTGACATTCTCTCCAACCTAGCCTCCTGAGAAGATGTCATGTTTCCACTAGTCTGCATCGACCCCCTGGACGCTCTCTGCTTTCCAACCCGTCGCCCGGCATAAGGAGTGGTAACGTACTCTCTAGCTCACTACTGTGCCCGTCAATAACTGGGTCGGTTTTCTCCACCCCCTCCCCTTTTTGTTTTTCTCTATTTATCCTTCTGTAAGAGACTCTAACCCACACATGCTGGAAAAGACAGCTTTATACAGCTACACGCACTCACTTTTCACTATTAGATAATCTGAAGATATTGAAACTGTTTTCGAATTGCAGCCTGAGTGTATTACATGGGGTACTGTTATTACATGCCCTCCTCTGTCCCCTGTGCGTCTATGGTGGTGCTGGAAGTGAGGCCCTTGTTGTAATGGGGCTTCACCGCCTGGGGCTGCTGTGGACACCGGGTGGATAGACGGCATATAATGTTTATTTGGTTATAGGCCTTGCGACGGGGGGGGGGGGGTCCGGGTAGCCTTGGACTGGTAGGGGTTGGCTAACGCATAGGATAGGCTATATAGAGGCTGACATGTGATTTTACAATGGACACACATACCCTGGCTCTTACAATGATTAGTGTGCCTACTTTTTGCCTAGAGATATGACTCCTTGTTAGACTTCTGGGGACAAGTAACTTGAGTAGGCCCTGTCCGCCGAGTCTGGCCGCCCTACAGGACCAGTTGACCTGAGTCTTTATTTTGCCTTTTGCAGATCAGGGCTGACTCCCCGCCTGGCGGCCGGGCTTCATGTAGCCAGAATGGGGCTGTTATGGACTCCCCCTCCTGGGGGACGAGGGCGGCGCCGCTCATACCGGAGGGTACTGCCCCACCCTGAAACGGTGTACGATTATTCCTAGCACACCCATTTAGCTCTGCTTTTACTCTCGTGACAGTTGTCTTAGTTCTCGAAGTTTTAAGATGCTTTTTGCTCACCCTTAATTATATCTGATTTTGTTACGAACCTTTGTGAATTTAGCCAGCTGTGGATATTGCTCCAGTTCTCCTATGCTCCCCGAGATGCTCTTACGATACGTAGCTCCCTTCCCCCTTGCGGGGGATGGGACACTGAACCATAAGTGTCCCAATTAACATTGTACTTCTATGTGACCTTGCATATCATCCCCCTCTATTCTCTTCCTGCCAATTATAACTCCCGAGTCCTGCCCTCCACAGGAGGGATAAGCTCTGTTAACATCACGGGGAGCATAGCTGAAGGATATTGGTTATTCTTATGCACTATGGTTACAATACTTGCCTGTATGCCTAATGTCTCTACCCCGCCTTCCTAAATGCTCTACCCCATCCCCTCTTCTCGCCATTTCCGAAATCCTACGTAGGGGATAGATTTTACACTACGCTACCGTTACAATCCTGCTCAGGATCAGACTTCCCTTTCCACACACTTAAGATTCTAATGGCCAGAGAATCACAGACTGGACAAAGGCCCTGCTCATTGGCAGGGACCCTTCCAGGCACCCAGTTTGCACATTTCTCCTGTAAGGCCTTGATCTAAACTGATACCCCGTTCTTCTGTACACTCTCCCATGCGCCTCCTTACGGACTCTCCATTTACGACCCCATCTACAATCTAGTCTCCAACAACTTTGGAGAACACTCTTAGGCTCGTGGCTGGGCTCCCTAGTCGGTTGACTGGTCTTAGTCTCCTCTTCCAGTTAGACCTACTCCAACCCCCTATTAGTGGTCCCTTCGTCCCCACGTGGATGCACCTCCCTGACAACTTCTTATACCACTAATAACACAGGTACCCCCCATACCACATTACTTAGATCCGGCCGGCCGGACCTGGTGGTGGTCTTCTTCCACACCTCTTTCTTCCCGTACCCCTTCATTTTTCCCTCCCCACCTCTCCTTACCCCCTTTCATCCCTCCCCCCATCTTCCTTGTCCTTGTCCTCTTTTATCCTTCTTAGAAGCCCCTAGGTTCCCGCCCTCATGCACCATACACTCAAATTTTACTCTCTAAATGTGAGAGGCCTAAATGTCCCTGAAAAACGCTCCAAGCTCTTTCTCACCCTTCGTAAACCAAAGGCAGATATCGTTTTTCTTTAAGAAACTCACTTCAGAACTGACAGAATTCAAAAAATTCAAATGAAACACTTCCCTACAGCATACCATGCAACCTCTGCTGACTCTAAGTCCAGAGGGGTATCTATCCTCCTATCCAACCATTGCCCCTTTGTGGTTTTGGAGTCCTTGGCCGACGAAAACGGACGGTTCCTGTTCCTCAAAGGCACGCTTCACGGTCGACCCCTCACATTGACCAACATATACACCCCCAATAGGAATCTTGTCCCCCTTCTTCCGGTCCACCCTCCTACAGCTGACAGAATTCCTGTCAGGACAGCTTATTCTGGGAGGAGACTTCAACGTGGCCTTATCCCCGCTCTTGGACACGTCCAAGGGTTCCTCGTCCCTCCAATACGCAGCCCTCCACTCCATCAAAACCCTGTTTACGACTCTTCTTTTACACGACTCCTGGAGAACTCTCTTTCCTATTCTCCCCCTCATGGTCCTTACTCACGTATCGATTACTTTTTCATCTCCCAAGACTTGCTGCCGATACTCTCGTCTGCTTCTATAGAGCTGATGCTCCTCTCGGATCATCATCCCATAAGCGTCACCCTTTCCTTCCCGGTGCACTCGCGGACCTTGCACACATGGAGATTAGATAACTCTCTTCTCTCCGATCCAGCTTATGTCACCGTTCTCACTGACCGCCTCTCCCACTATTTCGCAGATTACGCATCTCAGGACACTGATTCTATCACATTATGGGCGGCGCACAAATGCGTGATTCGCGGAGAATTCATAGTGCTGGCTTCCAAACGCAAAAAAGCACACTCGGCACACATAGAGGCACTCATACAGAAAATAGGTACCCTAGAACGCTCCCACAAACGATCCCTAGCGGAAGGCACCCTCGCAGAACTTACCCTGGCTCGCCAGGAACTTCTGGAGGAATTAGGGATATCTGCTCGCCGTAAGTTCACCCTTTCGCATGGCTTGTTGTATGAACATGATAACTAATCTGGCAAATTACTTGCTAGGGCTCTCCAAAAGAAGCGGGCGGCTAACACTATCCATACCAACTCTGACCCCCTCTGGTAAGACGTTTGTTTCCACACCGGATTTGTACGATATTATTCCAAGCTATATAACCTACAGCAAACAGAATCTCTTGAACTTCAACAGTCTAGATTGAACAAGATTAAGCAGTTCCTGCAGAAATCCCCTCCCCCCCCTCGCCGCTCTCAGAGGAGGCCCTTTCTGATCTAAACAGACCCATTTCCTCTAAGGAAATTCTGACGGCCCTTAAACAATCAAAACCAGGCAAGTCCCCGGGTCCAGATGGCCTTCCTGTAGGATATTATAAAACCTTCTCAGACACCTTGTTGCCGCATATGGTAAACGCCTTTAATGCATTTCCAGACGCAACCTCCCTGGGCCCGGACCTTTTAGAGGCCCATATTTCGGTTATCCCCAAACCGGGCAAAGACGCGACTCTGGTTCCTAACTATCGTCCAATATCTCTTCTTAATGTAGATATAAAACTATATGCAAAGGTCCTGACTAATCGCCTCCTCCCCTTTGTCCCTGGGGTGATATCCCTCAATCAGGGGGGGTTTGTCCCCAGCCAGGAAGCAAAGGACAACACTATTAAGGCTCTCCATCTTCATCTTTGGCTTTCCACATCCCACACCCCGGGTTTTTTCTTGTCCCTCGACGCGGAGAAGGCGTTCGATAGAGTAGCCTGGGTTTTCATGACTGAAGCACTCAAGGCACTGGGACTGTCGGATCGTTTTTTACAGTGCGTTTCAATCCTCTACTCTACCCCCACGGCGAGGGTCCAGATCAACGGGTCTCTCTCGGATGCCTTCTCTGTGTCGAACGGCACGAGACAGGGTTGCCCCCTATCCCCTTTAATTTACATTCTCACGCTAGAACCGCTGTTGAGTCAAATTCAGGACAATCCGGACATCAAGGGTATTTCCCTGAAGGGCAAGACGTACAAATTGGCAGTGTATGCCAATGATACTCTCCTTTACCTCACTGACCCATCGCTCACTATCCCAAACCTCCTTTCGGTTCTCAAAACGTTCCAGGATCTCTCCAACCTGAAAATCAATTACACCAAATCACGAGTCCTTGATGTCTCCCTCTCCTCTTCACTTTTGCAACTCTGTCGCACCAACTTCCCCTTTCAATGGGAATCTCAAGCTATCATATATTTAGGCATCCAACTGCCTAAAATGCTTTCGGATCTGTACTCGAAAAACCATCCAGCGATCTTACACACGGTTAAATCGGATCTACAATCCTGGTCACAGGGACCTTTCTCCTGGTTTGGCAGAATTGCCATTATCAAGCTCCCTATCCAAGTTCCACCCGCCTTCTTCAAATCGTACCAGTGTATATGCTCCGTGTTCATATGGCACTCCAGGAAACCCAGACTCAGTTGGGACACGCTCACTCGTCCTAAACCGGAAGGTGGCCTGGGTTTACCACATCTACTGAAATATCATTGGGCATGTCACCTATCCAGAACGCCCATGCCAAATCTAAGAGCGCCAATTCCCCGTGCACCACCTACCCTGGACGGCACCGTCCACAATGCCAAAACATTCCCTTTCACACCCCTTAACAGGGGCCATGCTGCGCATATTCTACACAGTTTGTAGGAAGCTGGATCTTTCTCCGAAACGTAGCCCACTCTCGCCCTTATGCTTCCCCCTTGACTTCATCCCAGGTCTATCGTTCTTGCCCCCGGAAGGTCCGTCTCCAGAAATACCCTTTAGAGTCCATCACTTTTTTGCTGGATCTCGCCTGCTATCTTATTGGGACCTGATTCTCAAATACCCAACCGCCAAAATACCCTTCTATAATTTCCTACAAATCCGACACTTTCTGACCCACACGCAGGCATTGGCAGACTGGTCTAGAACCCTTACACCCTTTGAAAGGATCTGCAATGCCCCTGGTCCACACCGCCACTTGATATCAATTTTGTACTCCATGCTCTTCCCGACAGCCCATGCACCAACAGAGGCACTCAGGTCGCAATGGGAGGGGGAGCTGGGACTGAGCCTCTCCGAGGATGATTGGTCTAACATTTACCACCATATCCATAAGGGATCATTGAATGTGCTTGCTCAGGAAACGGGTTTTAAACTATATACCAAATGGTACAGAACCCCTAAACTACTGCACAAATTTTCAGCGACTAACTCCCCCACCTGCTGGAGATGTGGTCAGCACAGGGGATTCCTGCTACATATATGGTGGGAATGCCCCATCATCCAGCCATTCTGGTGGAAGGTTCACTCCTTGATCCCCCGTATCACCATCTACATGTCTGATTTCATTCCAGCACAATATCTTCTACACCACGCATCATTGTCCTTTGCAAGCTACAAAAAATCTCTTACCCTACACCTCATTAACGCAGCTAAAATGTGTGTTCCATGCCACTGGTTGTCTACCTCCCCCCCCCCCCACACTATTACTGAATGGTTCTGAAGGATACAACGGGTTGCCGAGATGGAGGACATTATTGCTCAAGCCAAGGACTCCAACCACAAGTACTACAATGACTTGGGCGCCTTGGATACACTTCAAGTCTCTGCCCGACTTTCAGATACTGATCACTTAGTCACCGGATTTCCCTACCAACATGTACTTCACATTTGGTGAGTACTTTCCACCTCTCATTCACTCATTGGACCGCTTCTTAGCCCCCACACCCCACCCTTACTTCCTTCTGTCCCTCTTCCCCCTGTACCCCCCCTCCTTCCCCCCCGTTTTTTCATTCCTCCCCCTCTATTTGGCCTCTCAGATATTGTCCGGAGGTCACCACCTTCCACTGATATATTACTCATGTATCCCTAGTACGAGTTGCTCCTTAACTGGGACTCGCTTTTGTATGGTGTGTGCCCTCTGTCCTCTGACACAGCAAGTTCCCCATCAGGGGGTGTCGGGGCTCAGGAGGCATCGCCGCCATGCATCTCTTGCTCCCATACTCCAGTTCTCTACGCCCGCATGGATACTTTAAATTACTTGACCCTACAATGATGATAAATCTTTTGTCAGAATTTCCGCAGGGCCTTCCATTTCACAACGCTCACAGTTACAGTTACAGTTATATTGTCTTACATCGTCCTGTTTACTGCATAAGTTTTATCTGTATGGTATACCACATGTCTGTACACATTACAGTCTTTCTTTGTGTATTTGTTATGATTACTATGTATTCTGCTTAATTTCAATAAAATGTTTTTTGGACAAAGTATATAATTGAGGCCCCTCAGCAATATAAATCTGACCTCCCCCCCCCCCCCCCATCCATTGCATTTCACAGGGGAATTCAGACCCAGAGCATTATGCGAGAGAATTCGTAAGGATGATGATTTGCAACTTGTCATCTTCATGAGTCAGAGGGAGGGCATAAACCCACCATAAGCTAGTACACCCCACTTCTGTACCTAACCAAGCCCAGGGGAGCATGGGGAATCATATCCATGGGCAATAAATGTAACTCATGCAGATGTCATCCCTTGGGATTCATGGATAGCACAAGAAAAAAAGAAAAGATAGCATTAAGAGAACTTAAAAATAAAAAATATATAACATCCCTGTGGGCCAGACACCCCCTCTGTGAGAGGCCGTTCCACAGAAAAGTAAAAAACTATCTGTGGAAAGGCAGACTACCTCTGAGTCACTAAACAAGTTGAGCCCTGTATAGTGAGTCAGGAGGGAAGGTGCACCATCTAGGACTGGCTTTCTCCAGCCTGTTATCCAGCTAATTAAGCAGAACATTTCAGAAGAACAGTATCCAAAACATCATCATATACCAAAATAAAGAAAAATAAAAGGAAGCTCCCAAAGGGAATGCCTTCCCAAACATGGGGTGCTTCCATGCACCTCTCCAGGGAGCCCCACTATAACAATTTCTAGAAGGAGCCCCAGGAGGGACACCCAAACTACCCCCTCCCCCAACCTTGAGAAATTATACAATCACAAACTGTATATCATTTATAAATTGGCTAAAAATGGAAGGGTCTTCACTGAGCCCAGGGTTATCCCGCTAATAACCTTAAACCATTCAGAGTTTGAATCATTAATCACCGCTCTCTGAATATGATCTTTAAGCCAGTTTACTATCCATTTATAGACTGCATTTTATAAGCATATAAACTTTAATCACTTCTGGACCAGAATTTATTTGCCCCTTTAATGACCAGGCCATATTTTGCGATTCGGCACTGCGTTAATTTAAAGGACAATTGCGCGGTCGTGCAACGCTGTACCTAAATAAAATTTATGTCCTTTTTTTCCCACAAATGGAGCTTTCTATTGGTGATATTTGATCACCAGTACGATTTTTATTTTTTGCGCTATAAACAAAAAAAGAGCGACAATTCTGAAAAAAACAAAACAATATTTCTCACATTCTGCTATATACTGTAACATTCCCAAAAAAAATTTTTTTTTTTTTTTTTAACATTTTAGGACAATTTGTTTTCTGCTACATATTTTTGGTAAAAAAAATCACAGTAAGCATATTTTGATTGGTTTGCGCAAAAGTTATCGCATCTACGATCTACGGGAAAGATTTATGTAATTTTTATTGTTTTTTTTTACTAGTAATGGCGACAATCTGCAATTTTTTGCGGGACTGCGACATTGCGATGGACAGATCAGACCCCTGATTGACATTTTTGACACTTTTGGGGGGACCAGTGACATTACTGCAGTAATCAGTGCTAAAAATATGCACTGTTACTGTAATAATGACACTGGCAGGGAAGGGGTTAACACTGTGGGTGATCAATGGGTTAAATGTATACCTAGGGGCGTGTTTTGAACTGTGGGGGGGCGTTGTTTTTGAAATGATCACAGAGACCTGTGATCCTATATAGAAGGATCACAGGCGCTCTGTGATCATTCCAGGGGGAAGAACGGTCAGCTATGTTTACAACAGCTGACCGTTCTTCTCTCTCATCGGGGAACGATCACAGATGTCAGACGGCAATCGGAGCTGCCTGCCCTGTGCATCTAAATCCCTGCTGACAAGCAGGGGCGCGCACTCGCCCCCTAGCTGCAGGCGAGTGACCAATGTATAACTACGAAGAAATAGTGAGATGAAATGAAGAAATGGCTGCATCTCTGTTTATTTATTCTTAAAAACAAATTTTTTGCAATTTTTGTACACAAGTGTCCTGGGCGCTGGGTCTTTCATTAATTACGACGTATAACTATGTTGGTTTGCGCAGGAGTGGATGCCTGCCGCAGTAACACTGCAGCGGGCGGTCGTTAACCGGTTAATTTACACATTAGCCATGTGTAAAACATTTTTGCAAAGTTCTATTTCCACAACCACTCCTTTTTCTAAGTTTTTGCTTATGTCACAAAAAAAGCACATTTGTTTGACAACTTCAGGCTTTTGTGCATCCATACTGTCTATTGCTTATAATATCATTTTCTAGTACTATGCGGTCTTATATCAAACTCTCAAGTATCTCCCTACAAAAGAAATTCAACTAACCAGTCTGTAGTTACTTGGCAAAGACTTTGATCCCTTTTTCAATATATAGGCACCACATTGGTCTTACGCCAATCCAGTGGTACAATGCCTGACATTAAAGAGTCTTTAATAATTAGAAAAATGGTTTTGGAATCACAGAGCTTAACTACGTGGGTGTAAGCCATCTGATCCAGGTGCTTTATTCATCTTTTTTTTGCCTAGCTGTTTCTAGACCAGATCAGTTATGAGCCATTGTGAATCTTTGGAGATATGTCAATAGTACCTATACTATGGACTTCAGCTCCCCCATTTTTCTTTGTATGCACAAAACTAATAATGGTATTTAATGAATTGGCCTTCATATTGTCCCCAATCACCACCTCTGAATTGTCTTGTACAAGGCCTATATGCTCATATGATCGTTTTGATCTTTCCTGATCTTTTTACTATGAACAAATTTAGGGAATAT
This sequence comes from Pelophylax lessonae, assembly GCF_965119305.1. Classification (NCBI taxonomy): domain Eukaryota; kingdom Metazoa; phylum Chordata; class Amphibia; order Anura; family Ranidae; genus Pelophylax; species Pelophylax lessonae. Next base: position 241,007,423 of record NC_138768.1, on the reverse strand, counting down.
TTAGAGAATATAATCTTCTTTCAACCTGTCATTCATTTTTAATTTTTGTGGCCTTTACTTCCTTTTTACAGTGTATGGGGACACTGACAACCAATGAAAGGGGGAAGCTGACCACCAATGTAAGTGCACATACACTAACCAATAACATATGCTGGCATGGGCACTGACCACCAATGGTGAGTTTTGTGGGCTAATAGGCAAGAGATGGTCAAATAAATACCATGGGGCAAAGTGGATGGGGCAGACACTGCCCTGAGGAACATGTACTAATATTTAGCTGGGAGCAATGATTATTTAAAGTAGTGACATTTACAAAAGGAAAAAAAAAGGGTTTATATTCCCAACAAATTTCCCTTCTGGCCTCTTTTAAAAAAAAAATGTCAAAAAGACCCCTTATGGAGAAGGTAATGTAGTTTCATTTGCTGGCAATTTAACCACCCCAATACTGGACACTTTCTTCCCCTTCCTGCCCAGGCCATCTTTCAGATTTCAGTGCTCTCACACTTTAAGCCCACGTTCACTAGGGATGATCGAACTTTTGAAAAGTTCGGTTCAGCCAGAACACCCGAATTTCCCGAAAGTTGGGTTCGGATTCCAGAACCCCATTGAAATCAATGGGACCCGAACTTCTGGAATCAAAAAACACAATTTTGAAGCTCTAAAACCCAATAAATGCCCCTAAAAAGTGCTTAGGGTTCTGGGTCATGCCCCAGGGACTATGAATCACACAAAAAAAGTTCTTAAAAATTGTCGTTTTTGATAGAGAGCCAATTATTGAAAAAATTATTGAAAAAAAAAAATAGATTTCTTTGGATTTAGTGTCTGGGGGGGGGGGGTCTAAAAAGTGTACCTGTGAAGTTTCAGCTCTGTAGCATGTCCAGAACCAAAAAAAAAAAAAAACAGATTATTTTTCTTAGAATTTCAGTTGCACAGGGATGGTGTTACTCTCCTTTCACTCCTGGGCGTTTTTGTTTCAGGCGTTTTTCAGGCATTTTTTGGGCGTTTGGAGGCAGGCATGACATCTGAACTTCTGTATAGGGGTATATATATATATATATATGTGTATGTGTATATATATATATATATATATATAAATATAAAAATATATATGTGTATATATATATATATATATATATATGTATACCCCTAACCCAAAATCTGCATAGTGGGGTCACCCTGACATGGCAGAGTTCGGTCACCCTGGTATGGCAAGCACGGTCAGCTAAACTACACTACGGTCCCCCTGACATGGAAGAGTTCGGTCACCCTGGTATGGCAGGCAGAGTCAGCTAAACTACACTACGGTCACCCTGACATGGAAGAGTTTGGTCACCCTGGTATGGCAGCCTCAGGCAGAGTTAGCTAAACTACACTACAGTCACCCTGACATGGAAGTGTTCGGTCACCCTGGTAAGGCAGCCTCAGGCAGAGTCAGCTAAACTACACTACGGTCACCCTGACATGGAAGAGTTCAGTCACCCTGGTATGGCAGCCTCAGGCAGAGTCAGCTAAACTACACTACGGTCACCCTGACATGGAAGAGTTCAGTCACCCTGGTATGGCAGCCTCAGGCAGAGTCAGCTAAACTACACTACGGTCACCTTGACACTTAAAGGTATCCCTACAGAAACTAGATTATTGAATCTAACTATAGTGGTAAATAGTACCCAAACTACACTGCATATCCCTTTCCTCAGACTAAAAGAACAGCTCCATACAGCAGGAGTAACACAAATGCTTCCACTCTCTTCCACAGCCCCTGTATTACAGTGCTCGAGGTTTGGTGGGGCTATGTTATATACTGGGGGGCATATGGGGGGCGTATTCATCCCTAACGTTCACATTGAGCCGATTTGACATGCGATTTCACAGGGGAAATCGCATGCCAAATCGGAGCCTATTGCCAGCTATGGCACTGTCTGAATCGGTGCGACACCGACTTTGTGGTGCTGCACCAATTCACAAAAGTAGTTTCTACAGGAACCCGCACAGATGTCAGTCAAATCGCCCCCGAAGTCGGACTGAAATTCTGGCTTGAAATCATGCGAGTTCAGCTAAACTCACACGATTTCAAACCCGCCCTCATTGTGAACCTAGGCTGAATGGCAACACTATACCCATATGAAATGTTTATAATTTTTTCACACAAATAGAGCTTTTGGTGGTATTTAATCACCATTGTGTTTTTATTTTTTGGGCTATAAATAAAAAAAAGACCAAACATTTAAAAAAAACAAAAAAAAAACACGTTTTTCTTAGTTTCTGTTATATCATTTTGCGTAATAAGCAATTTTTCTTCATACATTTTGACTAAAATGTACACTGCTACATTTCTTTTGTAAAAATACCCCAAATCATTGTATTATTTATTTATTATTATATTATAGTATATTATTATTTAGACTGTGTAAAAGTTGTAGAGTCTACAAGCTATGGTACCAATCTTTAAAAATTGAACACACCTGATATACTGACAGCCTATCTCGTTTCTTGAATTCCTAACATGCCAGGACAGCAGAAATATCCCCCAAATTACCCTTTTTTGGAAAGTAAACAGTTCAAGGTATTTAGTAAGCGTTTGAAATTTTATTTTTTTTCCACAATTATTTGAAAAATAAAGAAATTCCTTTTTTTTTCACAATAATGTCAACAAGTTATTTCTCACACATGGCATAGGCATACTTGTAAATATTATATAATTTTTTAGCAGAGGCTCTAGAGAATAAAATAGTGGGTTTTGCAATTTTTTTATGTCACACAGTATTTGCGCAGCATTTTTTTGTGAAAAAAATACAATGAATTTTAAAGCACACAAACACAATATAATACCCAATTTTTTGCAAGATATAAAATATAGTGCTGTGCTGAGCAATATATATACTAAACATGTCTCGCTTTAAAATTGTGCACGCTTGTGGAATGGCACCAAACTTTGATATTTAAACATTTCCATAGGCAACACTTTATCATCCCTTACATGTTACTAGTTTAGAGGTACACAGGGGGCCTGGGGCTAGAATTATTGCTCTCATTCTGACGTTAGCAGCAATACCTCACGTATGTGGTGCAATCATAATTTACGTATTGTAATGGGACCAACGTGTGCTTTCACCTTTACATGCGAGCACGGGGGGATGGGGCCACTTTACTCAGTACACTGTGACAGAGGTTTCTGTGCTGATGTGCACTGTGGATAGGGGCAGATAGTGCGTGCTGCACTGGTGTGGGATGGCTGCAGTTTGTGGGATCTGTGTGTAGCTAAGCAATAAAATCATCAGCTACACAGAGATCACTGAAAGGCTGCACCAATACCCCTCTCCCCTTCTCATTGAGCTCTCACTGAGCTCAGGAGGAGAGCCAACACAGAGGCATGTGCCTCTGTTTACATTGCGGGATGGCTGTGATTGGACACAGCTATCACATGTTTGGGAAAAATATTGTGGTAATATGGCGCTCATAGATTATGCAGGGAGATGACAGCTACAGTACAGGGTGCAATTTTGTGTCCTAGGTAGATGACCAGGACAATGGTCAGCGTATTGTTGATAAGCTGTGATGAAGCTGGCACAAGGTGGGGATTATAAGTCCGTGTGCAAGTCTCTGAAGATGAAAAGGGAAGTAAAATAACCTGAATCCGATAGGGGATAAGCAGACTCAGGGTGGATCCAGGGCTGGATGGATGAATGGGTCACAAGGCACTCAGGGCTGCTGTCCGTAAGAGTGAAGTCGACTCTGAGCAGTAAACAAAGAGAAGAGGGAAGCGCATCTTGAGTGTGGTAAAAATAGATTTTAATACAAAACAATGTAGAAACTTACATGTGGGTAAGCGAGTCAGTGCATAACGTTCCAAGGGCGGCTGCTGATGGTTGCATCCAGGTGTCCAGGCGTAAGCTGAAAGAGACCCGCTCTAGCCGCACCCGTCTCCATCGCTGTATGGCATATCCGGAATGCTAGAGCGGGTCTCTTTCAGTTCCCGGACATCAAGCTATTAAAATCTACTTTTACCACACTCAAGAGGCGCTTCCCTCTTCTCATTATCACATGTTTGGGAGGGCCAATCAGAGAGCCCCATCTGGAATGTGGTGTGTTGAAGCACAACAGCCATCATGGAATTGCGGTGTTGCGCGGCCACATGTTCTGACAGGACATATGGGTACATCCAGCCAGAACAGTGCTTGTCCCACACAGCCACTGTACATAAACATCCGGAAGGGCCGTACCCATACATCTTGTCAGCGCCACTATCCAATGATGGCTGTGTATTTTTTTTTCTTTGGAAATGTCACATCCTACAGCAAAAAGAAAATGGTGCATAGAGTTGTTCCCAAAACACATAACAGACACTTTTTGTCTGTGTTAGGCCCATCTTATCATCCACCTCAGGTTTGCTCTGGGCACTGGATAAACCTATGTCTCTTTTCAACCTTATCAACTATGTAAGATTAAGAACATGAAACGTTCTCTCCAATAGGGACAGAAAGGAAAACAGTTTTAGTACAGTGGGGATGAGTTAAAGCTCCTGAAAATATTTTTACTGCTGTTTGTGCCATCCTATTCTGGTGATGTCCAATCCACCTAGGTCTTCTATGGATGTTCCAGAGACAGGAATTAAGAAAAATACCAGCCCAATGGAGCCACAGACAGAAATAGAAACCTAGCAGAAATTTTACCTTTTACACACTTTATCCAAAATTAAAAAGCTTTAGCTAGGCTTCAACATTCCTTCAGATGCAAATAAAGGAACTTTAAATGGGCCCCTATGCAGGAAAATTTGTTTCTCCTCAATAGTGATGTGCTGTAGCACTGCACTGCACTGCACTGCACCACGACACACCACAACATGTGTTGTGGTAACGAAGTAATGTATGAATCTTGACATATGTTCCCACAAAATAGTGATGTAAACATGCTCTTAAAATAATTCTTTTCCATACAACATTTTTAATTTCTGTTTGGTGGCGACATGGTTACTTAAACTTGCAAAATGGCTTACAAAACAGCAATATATATGTTTTCACTGTTTTTAGGAAAAATTAGATTTCCTTTAACATTTAGATATTTTCTCTGCTATGAATCAAATCAGCTCTAACAACATAAATCAATAACCCTATATTAGTTACAAGGTTGCTGCAAGAGCTAGTTAGCTTTGAAGCATTCTGCTGAATGTTTTTACTTTGGATATTTGTTGGAAAAAAAAATTGTCCGAAAATAATCCTAGCTGAGAATCAAAAGCTCTGCAATCAAACAGAAAAAATTAGAGAAATAAGACCCCAAAGCTGAACTTTAAGCCTTGAAAATCTTCCCTTCCGGCCTTTAAAACCTACAGCACATTCTCCATTGATTTTCCCACAAATATTCATATTCAATTCTGATTTTTTTTTTTGTTCCAGCTAAGTCAGCATATCCCTTAACTGCTTCCCTCATCACCAACACTTCTATGTTCTTTTTTTTTTTTATATGAAATAGGCTTTGTTACATAGAAAAGTCCATATAATGGTGTAAAGTAGGATCTCTAGACACACTAATAAATGCATTACTTTCACATTACTGTAAGAAATACAGCTTCAGTCTTCCATTTCTTCAGTACTCTCTTTTAAATTGTCATATTGTCATGACATTTTTACCGCTTCTGTGTTGAATGTATTGTAATAATGTTTTATTCACTTAAGTGCCCCAGTGACAGTGGCGGAGCTAGACTTTTAAAACAGGGGTGGCAAAGGGGTGGCAAGGTATTATTTTGGGGGGTCAATATACAACGTGGCAGGATAAAGATAGTTGGTCAGCCTGAAGGTGTGTGGGCAGTCTATATAAAGGAGATGAGAATGGTGAAGATGGATGGTCAGGTTATGTAGGGGCAGGATGGAGGTGGATAGGCACACTACAGTATATAGGGGAAGGAAGGCAAGATGAAGTCAGGAAGACAGGTTTTGTAGGGGCAGGATGGAGGTGGATGGATATTCTATAAATGGGAGGTGGGCAGAAATGGAAAGGTTATGCGGAGGCAGAATATAGTTGGGGTCAGGCTATATAAGGGAAGTAGGCAGGGTGAAAATGGGTGGCAAAGAAGATCAGTGAACAGGGTATGTGGGTGGGAAGTCTATATAGCATTGGGTTGGCAGGCAGAATGAAGTGGAGGTGGAGGCAGGATGGACGTAGGTAGGCGGTCTATATAGGGCAGGTGGTTAGGCAGGCAGAGGCAGTACAGGGTGTAGGCAGGATGGATTTAGGGTTCTAGTATAGACCTGGGTAGGTAGGCAGTACAGGGTCAGGTTAGGATGGACTTGCGTAAGGAGGCAGTCATTCTGAGTGGATGAAGTATGGGGTGGGGGCAGGATAGAGTTGAGTAGGCAGACAGTATAGAGTGGGGGTACTATGGAGATGGGTGAAAGTCTATATAGGGCAGTTGGATAGGCAGGCAGTACAGGTTTGGTGCAGGATGGATTTAGGCTGGCAGTAGAGAGCTGGGTAGGCAGGCAGTAGGTAGGGTCAGGGTAAGATGGAGTTTGATTGGAGGCAGTATGAAGTGGGGGCAGGGTGGAGTTTAGTAGGCAGGCATTCCTAGTGAATGTAGTCGAGTAGGCAGGCAATAAGGATGGAGTTGGGTAGGCATGAATTATGGGGTTTTGGCAGGATGGAGCTGGGTGAGCAGTATATATGTATATATAGGGTAGCTGGAGTTGAGTGACAGTGACCAGTGGTGGGACAAGGTCAACTAATGCCCAGGGCAAAAATGCCAAAGAGCGCCCACCCCCCCCCCCCCCCCCCAGAGAAGCATATGCAGCGCTGAAATGTATGTGCTGGATACAGCATGTGCTGCAATGATTTGACCCTACCATATCCCCCAATGACCCCCTAAGTTGCAAAAGCAGCTATATGGAGTTATACATTTTAAGGCATAGCAGGTCTGACAGGCTTCCTCTTATGCATGTCTACACACCACACATTCTTATTCTTAGAGAGTAGTACGCAGGTCAGACCTAATATGCATTACAACATGTAGCTAGTTCTGGGTTCAGATTATAGTAAATATTGGATACAAGGAAAAATCTTGATAAATTGTTTTGTATATGGGAGGTATACACATGCCAGGGTGAGATGGTTTGTATCATAGTATAGCATAAATAATCCCCTGTAGTGTTTTCTGGGCAGTATTACCTGCAGAATATGACCTAATCGGCCACCTGAAAACCATGTTCAATTTGTGTGCTTACAGCACAGTGGTGAAGACTTTTAGGCCTCTTTCACACTTGTGCAACTTAACGATTTTATCGCGATTTTGATGTAATTTTGACTGGGCTTGAAGCAATGCCTATGTCTTTGGACCTCAAAACACATTAAAATTGGGCCAAAGTGGTGCAGGGACAATTTTGAAGTTGGTGGGACTTCAAGTCGTACAGATATGAACGATACTCATTGGAAATAATGGAGAATGACTTGTCATGCAATTTTGCAGTCCCAAATCGCAGGACAAGTCACACAAGTGTGAAAGGGGCCTTAGAGGTTCAGGCTGGGTTCACACTGGTGTTATGCGGGAAATCCTGCGATTCCTGTGTGGGTTTTCGAATTGCACCTAAATCGCTGGTGGTTCAATCTGACATCTGCGAACCGCTGCGGATGTCAATGTACAGTTAATGACACCCCCGATGAGAAACAGACCACAGTGTGAACTTTGAAATTGTGCAGGAATTGGATCGCATAGGTGTGAACATGCGATCAGATTCCAGTGTGGACCAAAAAAAGGGTCCTGCACTGTTTTGGTCTGAATGGGATATGAATTTAATCACACAAACTGTATGGCAAAATTTGTATCGCACAGACATCGCATGTGATCTGCACAGCAATACGGTGTGAATCACATGCAATGTCTGTCATTGCAATAGCGTGAACCCAGCCTAAAACAGGTGTGCCTCCTAAGTTACCTATAATAAGGCATATTACACTTTACTTATGACACCCCTAGCCCTTAGCAGAGTTCTGTGAATTTGTGTGCGTTTGGGAAAAGGGGGGCTAGGTCTGATAAGTGAAATATAAGCCTTTTACTGCCAACCTCTTCCTGATAATGCCGTTAGTTGGTATTATGCTGACTTACTATCTTTATAACATTCTGACCTCAAACATGTATGTCAGGAAAGTCTGCTAAAATTCACATGTCCCAATCTGTATACCTCCACTGAATCAGAACAATGCAGTCAGCATCCCAACCAAGCAACTAGCATTTTCAGAAAAAAAAAAAAACAGCAATGACAGCCTACCTGTTTCACATTAGGTTTCCTATAACTTGGTTATTGTTAACTTGAATTAGCAATAAAAGAGCATATTTTGTTGTGCTGAAGAAGCTCAACAAGCTAGTGTATTTTTTCCCTATCTCTATGTAACACATAACTGAGACACCCTGTCCCTGCATTTCAACCCCCCCCCCTTTCTAAAATCCATGCTATCAGTCTGTATGAAGCAAGCTCTCCTCTGCTACAATCATCCACATATTGGCTGTAGGACTCTGAAGCTGTTTCCTCCCACCTTTTAGTAACAGCAACAGAGGGCAGTGGCACAGCTTGGGTCCTCCATGCTGCTAGTCACTTCTAGGAATGCTGCCAGTCGGTTCTCTGCAGCTCTGTCCCTCCATAGGACACACATGGCTGACTGTAGAGGTTAGCAGGAGGCTGGCATGTGGGGAGGGGGCGGGGGAGCAGGGATGCACACACAACTTTTTTTCATCCTTTCATTGGAAAAATGCTGGATTTCTCTGCCCTTTGGAAACAACCTGCAGGACGCTCTGCCCTTACTCTGCAGTGCTCTGTACACAGAAGGCAGTGCTCTCCGTGGGTGTCCTCCTCTCTTCCGCCCACAGAATGCAATCAGGGGAGGAGAAAGCAGTGTCCTGCCTTGGGCAGAGCAGAGAACTCTGTAGCTGCTGGACAGTAGGGGGAGAGGAGGGAGCCAGAGCCGGCGGGCAGACCAAGTTTGCGATCAGCGCTGCACAAAAAGCAAACAGATATTGTGTTTGGAATTGCAGACGCCCATGAGCGGGGTGGCAACAGGGGTGGCAAGGACTTTGTCTGGGGTGTCAATTGCCACCCCAGCTAGCCCTCTGGCTCCGCCACTGCCCAGTGATTCCAGCTCTTTTTAGGTTCACTTTTGAATACTAATTTTCCTGAAGTAATGACCACCTACTAGGAATTTTGTTTGAATGTAAAATGATCCAAGGCTAGTTTAGGTTGAAATTCAAGTATGTTTACATTTCAGCCATTATACTAACTACATGCTTCAATTTAAAACTTTTGTTCAAAGTTTCTTTTTATAGGGTTTTTCCTTAATATTCTTTTCCATAAAACTCCAGACTAAATTTTGATGTATACAGTGCTATGGATGCGGTAAGTTGTTTTCTGTTTATCTTATTCATTTAACACATTTTATCTTGAGGTTTTACCCTACGGAAAGTATCCTTGTGTTTTATATTCCTGCATGACATACGAGTCCCTTTGAGCTGGGGAGGATAAGGACATGGATGAGCGAGTTTGGGGTGGAGGAACTTAACTGGCCTGCACAGAGTCCTGACCCCAACCCGATAGAACACTTTTGGGATGAATTAGAGCGGAGACTGCGAGCTAGGCCTTCTCATTCCCATAGACACATTTCTAAACCTTGTGGACAGCCTTTCCAGAAGAGTTGAAGCTGTTAAAACTGCAAAGGTTGGGCCAACTCAATATTGAACCCTATGGACTTAGACTGGGATGCCATTAAAGTTTATGTGCTTGTAAAGGCAGGCGTCCCAATTCTTTTGACAATATAATGTATGGTATAGAGACTTTGCACTTTAATGTATGTGTGTGCATAGTCTAAAACACATTGGTTTTGTATTGTTGCAAAAAATAAGTGGCATTTATACGATTGTATGCCAGTGTAACCTATGCACTGTTAAGGTGTTTGATTGCATAATTTGCTTATATAGATTAATTGTTGTAGCGCTGCACGTTTTGGTTATGTTATTTTCATATATGTTACAAGAAATACACAGGGGCAGTTTTTGTCATTGATTAGCAAAGGGTCAGGCAACTGAGTTTTTATTGATTAGTCCATAATATACAGTATGCAGGGACCCTTCTCTATGCTTGTATGTCCCTAATTGAGCTAAGTATGTTTATTGCTAGAATGTTATCAGTCTGAGCTGCTTTTATTAAGCTAAGTGTGTTTCTTGCTTCTGCCTGTTACCGTTCAGGAGATTCTTTTAATCAGTTTGCGGAGGACAATCTCTAAATATAAAATTTTTGCATGACCCAACCAATTTCTTAGGTCTTTGTTCAGAGATATGGTTTCAGGAGATATTAAATATTTAGAGCCCCTTTCAGAGTGTTCTCTTTACCTCCTAGCCTTCTCTCTGGAGAGAGTATCAGTCTAGGGGTATCTCTGCCTGGGCCTTGTCTCGGTCAGAGACATTTCCTGGAGGCCAAGAACTTTCGCTGCTTGCTAGTGTGTATATCTGGCTTACAAAAAACTATCTTTTTAAGTGTCACATGGGAGCCGGGGGGCTACTGCTAAACAATGTAAGAAGGATTTATTGCCTAAGATGTTCTTGACTGCTCTGAAAAGGTCAAGGTCAAGATTTATTAGAGCAAGATATATTGCAACTTAAGCAAGCCTGGACCTGCTCTTTCAGGATCATAAGTCTGCTCCCAAAGGGCTAGCAACTGCCATGACATTGCTCTTAAAGGGCCTACGACTATTTCAGTTTACCTGAGCTATTTTGTGCTATTTCAGGGTATCCTGCACCCCTAAGACCTCTCTACTGCAATTGCATTTAGCAATAAAAGGTACAAAGTGACTGCAATCAACTTCGTTTTCCATATTACTTGGGTTGGTGGTGGTCAGTTTTTTTGGCTCATTTTTGGCCTGTAGTTATAGCAACTGGCATAAAAGTTGGAATTTTTTCCTGGTACTGTGGGGAACAAGTTTCGGTGGATTGTCTTTTTGAGAAAGTCAAGAAAGACTGTCACAAAGCTCTATTAATATAATAACAAATTTCACATATAACCATGACATATGTGAATAATATTATTTAAGTGACAACTTTGTGTAAAAAAACAAAAAACAAAAAAACAAAATGTCTTGTCTTGGCATCTCATGGCTTTTGAAACTGTGATAGGTAGTGAGGAGTAAAATCAACAATTTACACCCTTAGAAAGCCTGAAGGCAGTGATTGGTTTTCGGGGTCCTGTACGCAGCTAGACTGCCAAAAAGTCTCACACATGTGGTATCCCTGTTCTCAGGAGAATCAGCAGAATGTATTTCGGAGTGTAATTGCACATCAACCCATGGCATGCGTGAGCAATATATCAATTCAATGACAACCTCATGTAAAAACACCTGTGACAAAAAAATTAAATATTCAATGGGCTCAACATGCCTCTCAAGAAATTCCTTGGTATGTCTACTTTCCAAAAAGGGGTAATTTGGGGGGTTTTGTGCTGCCCTGCCATTTTAGCACTTCAAGAAATGAGATAGGCAGTCAGAAAGCAAAAGCTGCGTAAATTCCAGTATTTACACCACAGTTTATAGACACTATAACTTTTGGGAAAACAAAAATAAAAAAGGCTTTTTGAGATTTTTGTTATCAAAGACATGTAGCTAAATACATTTTAGCCTAAATGTATGACAAAATGGAGTTTATTGGATATTTTTTATAAGAAAAAGTAGAAAATTTAATTTTTTTCTCAAAGTCTTTCTCTCCTTTATTTTTTTATATCGCAAAACAATAAAAACCGCAGAGGTGATCAATTACCACCAAAAGAAATCTCTATTTGTGGGAAAAAAGGACGTAAATTTCCTTTGGGTACAGCATTGCATAACCACACAATTAACAGTTGAAGTCATGCAGTGCCAAATTGCAAAAAATGTCCTGGTCATCAAGGGGACAAATCCTTCCAGTCCAGAAGTGGTTAAGAGAGCAAATTTTCCAAGGATGAGGGCTGCTTTCCAAGACTTAGACTGGAAGGGAATATTGGCATCAATAAACACAGAACAGAAATGGGAATTCTTCAAAAAGACTATATGTGAACTCACTACAAAGTATATTCCCATGGGCAATATGTTTAAAAGGCTAAAACTAAAACCTATGTGGCTCACATCCAAAGGTAAAAAAGCTATCTATATTAATAAAACCCCAGTGTCTCTGCGTCCGCAGATTCAAGATTCCGTGTGTCCGTGGAAGTGCGCTACTGCGCATGTGCACCACGGACAGCCAATGGGATTGGGAATGGTGGGGGGGAACTGACCTTTTTAGGCTGAGGGAGCTCCTCGGTGTCGGAGGCCGGGTATTGGGGGTAACCCCCGATGATGCTGCGGTGTGAGGGCCATTGTACTGCCGGTGCTCACGGTGCTGCGGTGTGAGGGCCGATCGTTTCAGTAGCCACCGTCTGATCCGTATGTGCTGGGGAGGCGGGAGGCGGAGTTCCGAACCAATGCCTTAGATTTAAAAATGGCGCCACCCGGCGCCACACGTCATTGAGTATACGCCGCCGCTCGGGAAAGCTCGGATACCTTTGGATATTCCCGGAAATTACCGAGCAGTGGCGTATACGCAATGACGTGTGGCGCCGGGTGGCACCATTTTTAAATCTAAGGCAGCGGTTCGGAACTCCGCCTCCCGCCTCCCCAGCACATACGGATCAGACGGTGGCTACTGAAACTATCGGCAGTACAACGGCACTCACACCGCAGCATCATCGGGGGTGACCCCCCAACACCCGGCCTCCGACACCGAGGAGCTCCCCCAGCCTAAAAAGGTCAGTGCCCGCCCCCAGCACATAGGAATTCAGAACGGCCCTCACACCGCACCATTATCGGGGGTGACCCCCCAACACCCGGGAACCGGCCTCCAACACCGAGGAGCTCCCCCATCCTCCCCAGCACATATCAGGAACAGGTAAGTGAGACTCCTCCACTGCTGCACTGCCTGCCATTATGCGGGGGCTGCAGGCATTCTACAAGAGATGCAGTGCTGCAGGCATGGTACTCCTGTACCATGCCCGCAGCCCCCGCATTCCCCTGTACCATGCCCGCAGCCCCTGCATTCCCCTGTACCATGCCCGCAGCCCCCGCATTCCCCTGTACCATGCGCGCAGCCCCCGCATTCCCCTGTACCATGCACGCAGCCCCCGCATTCCCCTGTACCATGCGCGCAGCCCCAGCATTCCCTGTACCATGCGCGCAGCCCCCGCATTCCCCTGTACCATGCGTGAAGCCCCCGCATTCCCCTGTACCATGCGCGCAGCCCCCGCATTCCCTTGTACCATGCGCGCAGCCCCGCATTCCCCTGTACCATGCGCGCGCAGCCTCGCATTCCCCAGTACCATGCACGCAGCCCCCGCTCAGTCAGCCATATGTTCTAGCGCCCGTTAATTTAACGGGCTTAATGTCTAGTAAATAATAAAAAAATAAAACCTTTAAAAAAAATTTAACAATTAGGGACTGCACTAGTGCACACACATTAGCCCCTCTCCCTGGGCAGCGCCACTGACCCTTGTATTTTTGTATACTATCCATATAACCTAGGTTATATTCAGAGGGAGGCAGCAGCCCTTTTATCATCCATAGCGTGGAATCTCATATTTCTTAAAATGTTGAACAGACTCCCTCAAGAGCTGGTCTAGGCCAGCTCAGTGGATTGTTTTAAGAAAGGCTTGGATTATTTCCTAGATGCACATAATATAACTGGATACTAATATTTATAGGTAAAGTTGATCCAAGAATATACAATTGCCTCTTGGGGGATCAGGAAAGATTATTTTTCCCCTGCTGGAGAAAATTGGATCATGCTTTAATGTTTTTTTTTTTTCCTCTGGATCAACTGTGGATATAGGATTGTATATATAGGATTGTATACGTGCATGTGTGTGTATATACAGTGTATATATATATATATATATATATATATATATATATATATATATTTTTTTTTTTTTTTTCCCTCTATTGTTTAAACTAGATGGACTTGTGTCTTTTTTTCAGCCAGGCTAACTATGTAACACTATAACTATTCCTCCTACTAATACCAAAGACGAAGCACTATTCCTCCAACTAACACCAATCGTGGGGCACTATTCTTCCATCTAATAGTAATGATTGGGAAATATTTGTAGTGGACCCCCAGAACCCCCTAGGGCCTAGTGATGACCTTCAGTGGCAGAGAGGGGCTACATACCTCCTGTGGGTGTGGATTGTCAGGCATGGTGGGTAGTGATGCAGGTAAAAATAAATGTTGGGCGCCAGTCACTTTTATGCTGAAGTAAAGGAATAGTTTATTTCTTCTCAACAGGACAAGAATAAACAGGGGGAGAGAGGGGTAGGGTCCAGGACACCCTTTAAGAACAGTCTATTAGGCAGACTCCCATTGTATAAGACAGGTTATTCAGACAGCAATACAGGATAGCAGACCTTGAGAATTATTAGGTATCCATAGAACTTCAGATCGATCTGGGAGACAACTTCTCTCCACCAGATCCAATCCCTTTTTGTGGTCTGTACTGTCTGGACAGCTGTCCTCCATAAGATACAAGCAGGTGACTCACACAGGTTACTGGATGTCTGTGGATGATCTTTTCCTTGTGGGTCGCTGGCTCTCCTCAGCAGAATCCCAGGTATCTGACCAGGCCTCAGGCTTCAGGCCTAGTCAGCAGCAACAGCAGCACACACCCTTCCCCAAGGGGGGTAGGGGCGGAAGAGACCGAACATTGGACCTCCCATCCTTTTTATAAGATCCCCCACAATGCCGTAGTGACACTGTGATTGGTTGAGGGACACCTGGACATTAACAGTTTGCTTAACTATAATTCTCACTCTAGTGCCAGAGGCTACAGTGCCACCTACTGACGGAAGGGAGAAACACAGTCAAACAGATTAGAAGGGAAGTCCAATTAACCACAGAATAATTACAGCCAAGCTAAGTAAGGCTCAGCAACTAAATTTAACAGCAACCTTGCATAAAGACAAGGGTGCTACACACTCCCCCTGCCAAGGAGACTACGTCCTCGGAGTCTGCCGAGACAGAGACTCTCAAGCCTGAGAGTGGATGTCCTGGTAAAAATGGATGGGTAAGGGTGAAAAGGAAAAGGTTAAACTTTGGTGTACAAATACGTGTGGCATTCCACACGAAGCAAAAATATGAAACAATATGCACATTACAATACTTCCTAACTGACTAACTGACTGTCAGTACATCCTACAATGTTATAAGGCAAAAACCATACTCACCAAAGGCACTGTCTCACCTCAGCCGAGAGAGAACACTGTGGGTATGAAAAATTAGCAACATACTCATAATATCAATTACTATACTATAGACATATATACATCTA
This sequence comes from Pelophylax lessonae, assembly GCF_965119305.1. NCBI lineage: Eukaryota > Metazoa > Chordata > Amphibia > Anura > Ranidae > Pelophylax > Pelophylax lessonae. The sequence goes on along the minus strand of NC_138768.1, from coordinate 240,992,073 downwards.
AAATGTTGTTTAACCTCAGCCGAGGGAAACAAGATTTTAATAAGCAAACACATATTATCACATCCTAATACTCTACTCAATTTACCATGAATATATACAAAATATTTGCATGTCAGAGAGAAGGTGCCTATCTCCAGGGGTAAAAGACTGACCGAAAACCCCCCAAATAAGGGCACATCCCCTGAAACATACCAATACATCAGAGAAAATAATCCACTTTAAACTACTTTACTAGTAGTATAGAACTTTACTGCTCACTAGGATAGACACTCTCACGCCATCTAGTGGAGAAAAAACAGGAAACACTTTGCATCATCAAAAAAACTTTTCAGTCCATAAGTTCCAAAAATGCAGATGAAGACTTGCCGGTTTCCTATAGCACAGCCTACCTGACTAGCTAACTATTTTACAAGGTCTCTGTGACCCCAGAGTCCCAATAGTCTATGCGGATTACAATATATCTGCGCAGTCACATTGTCCTTGCTAGCGAAGAATCATTTCTTGCTGGCTCTGTTACCCCAAAGTCCAACAGGCACTTTACTTATTGCTTTCGTTTCAAAAATAGAAAAACACACTCCTTTCTAGGAAAGTTTGAGTTCAGTAGTTGTACCAAACTGATGATAGTGTTGCAAACAGGCAACACCAATAACTGAAAGATAGCATCAGCCATTTTCTCCAGGAGGCTGAGGCTAGTTTTCTTCACACCTGGATGAGAAGCATGCTGGCCATTCAAAGCACGAGCCAGCAGGTATTTAACTTGAGCTTGTTTGCATGGCTACTTCCAGAAGCAACACAGCCACACAAAAAATTGCAGAGGACTATCATCATCATGAACTTTGCTGATTCACTTTTCCAGAGCAAACAAAGTCCCACTGCACATGTAATTTCATCTCACCTTTTTCATAGCAAGACACACTGACAATGAAGAGCAACAGGTCAGCATGTCACTTTTCAGGGCGCCTCCTGTAACTGCTGGCAATTCAGAGCACAGCCCAGCAGTAACATAGCACAGACAGGAGTGTCCCCAAAGCAACTTTCAAAAGAGGAACAGCTTCTGGTGAGACAGATACAGCTTCAAACTTGACATCACATAGCTGTATCCCATAGGATTTTGACACAAAAATTCAAGCTTTATACATCACCAGTAGTATCGTGGATCAGGCAGTTGAATAGGCTTCCCAGAAGATCCAATAGTGGTGATGTAATGCCTTGCATCAGCTTGATTGGGCCTCCTTACAATGACACAATCCGGGTATATATGACGACCATAGTCCCAGGTTTTCAGAACTTTAGTGTACTGTTCTGCTTGTCTGGGTGACAACTCAGAGATTTTTCGGTATGCAGGAATTCTCAGGCAATCTCTGATGGCACTGTCAATCCATTGAGCCCGCTTGTCTTGAATTTCAGCTACAAGAGACTCTGGCACATAAGGATACAAATAGCCATATTCCTCAGCTATTTTCTTCATCACAATTCGCTGAAACTTAGACAACTTTGACAAGATTCTAGGGTCTCCATAGCCAAGCAACACAGGCGTATCTGGAGCACACTTGACAGGATACCCTGCAACTGTATCTGGTCTTGGAGGGACACTTGCAGGACCAGATTCATGACTTGCAGGCAAAGGCAAGGTAGGCCTAATACTGGAGGTAATATTGGGTGAATGGACATCCTCCTTTGTAGGCTCAACTTGCGGTTCAGTCTCACTATCAGACCAATTTTCACAAAATGGCACAGTGTCAGAGAACAGTTCTGAGATTCGGTCAGACATTATATCGGAGTCTGACTCTGCAGAGAACTCTTCAGCTGGGAGCAGGTTAGGCCGGGAAATTATAGCAACAGACTCTCCTGACTCTGCTCCCAAGGAAGACACTGGTCTCACAGTCCCAACAGGTACGCCACCCTCACCCACATCAGGCTTACCAGGTTCAGGCGATTTCTTTTCCGGTGATCCCATCATCAAAGCAAGCAGGCGACCTCGACCGCGACCACGGCGGGAGGTCACTGGGATGTCCGGCATTGCAGCGGTCACTGTAGCTGAAGAAGTAGAAAGAACAGGAGCTTCAGCAGGTAGAGCAACAGTAGTAGTGACCACTGGAGCCGGTCCGGAATCGGCAGCTGCAACACATTTGAGCCAGTCCACTTGCAGTACCCGGGGTGATAAGGCCGGTGAGACTACTTCCAGGAGCGATTCCCCGCAACTTCCGCAGGTGATCCAGGGCCGAATACTAGTAGCCAGTCCAGAACATTTCACACATGTCAGCCCGATTGCTTCATAGCCTCCAGCCGTGTACAGCACCAGATTCCCTTTAGGTGTGTACCGCACCCCGGTGTCAGTGATGACTTCCTTCAGCCCAGCGGGGCTAGAACCAAAGCCTGGCACAAACACTCTCAGGTCAGAAGAGGGAATTCCAAAGTGCGCCATCTTCACACTCTTCCAACACGTGCAGCCAGGTAACTGCGCACACAAGCGCGGTTTAATTTCCTCCGCGTGGGAACAGCGACCCCTCCCCCTGCCAAGGGATTGGTCCAGCCGTTCAGCAATATCTTCAGCGCCCGCCTCTTTTCCTTTGCGGCGCCAAAAAATCTTCTGGAGTCTGCCTTAACCCCTTCAGCCCTGGCGTAAAGTGACAAAAGACCAGGCTGACACTCTCCCCAGAGCAAAGAGACAGTTAGGTTCTTCCCACGTTGTAAAAAGGACAAAACACAGTCTTTGAGGTACAAAAGATGTTACTTGCCACTCTCCCACGGAGCCAAATGGTGATTCCTGCGCGGTTGCTATAGGCGACCACCACAAAAATACCGCTTCGCCCCACGTTGGGCGCCAGATGTAGCGGACCCCCAGAACCCCCTAGGGCCTAGTGATGACCTTCAGTGGCAGAGAGGGGCTACATACCTCCTGTGGGTGTGGATTGTCAGGCATGGTGGGTAGTGATGCAGGTAAAAATAAATGTTGGGCGCCAGTCACTTTTATGCTGAAGTAAAGGAATAGTTTATTTCTTCTCAACAGGACAAGAATAAACAGGGGGAGAGAGGGGTAGGGTCCAGGACACCCTTTAAGAACAGTCTATTAGGCAGACTCCCATTGTAAAAGACAGGTTATTCAGACAGCAATACAGGATAGCAGACCTTGAGAATTATTAGGTATCCATAGAACTTCAGATCGATCTGGGAGACAACTTCTCTCCACCAGATCCAATCCCTTTTTGTGGTCTGTACTGTCTGGACAGCTGTCCTCCATAAGATACAAGCAGGTGACTCACACAGGTTACTGGATGTCTGTGGATGATCTTTTCCTTGTGGGTCGCTGGCTCTCCTCAGCAGAATCCCAGGTATCTGACCAGGCCTCAGGCTTCAGGCCTAGTCAGCAGCAACAGCAGCACACACCCTTCCCCAAGGGGGGTAGGGGCGGAAGAGACCGAACATTGGACCTCCCATCCTTTTTATAAGATCCCCCACAATGCCGTAGTGACACTGTGATTGGTTGAGGGACACCTGGACATTAACAGTTTGCTTAACTATAATTCTCACTCTAGTGCCAGAGGCTACAGTGCCACCTACTGACGGAAGGGAGAAACGCAGTCAAACAGATTAGAAGGGAAGTCCAATTAACCACAGAATAATTACAGCCAAGCTAAGTAAGGCTCAGCAACTAAATTTAACAGCAACCTTGCATAAAGACAAGGGTGCTACACATTTATTTAATTAATACCATTGATGGGACACTATTCCATCAACTAATACTAATGATGAGGCACTATTCCTCCACTTAAAACTGGTGATCGGGCACTATTTCTTCAACTATTGAACCTTCTAGAGTGGGGCTCACATGTGTTGTTAAAGCATGGTCTAACCCCCTGAGAAACTCACCAGGGACTGACCAGCTGGCAAGACAGGCAGAAGTTCCCGTACCACACCCTAGTTACAGTCTTCCAGAGACTACTCAACATAGTTTTGTAGATAGGGCAATACAAAATGTCTTTGAGCACAGCATTCTTGAAGAGTCTTTGCAAAATAAAATTAAAAACACAAATAAAGTAGGGGGCACATCCATACACCTAATAACCTTCAGTATTGTCTGACAATTTTATATACATTTTCTATATATTTATACATACTGTAATTTTTATTAATCCTAAAAAACACACTGTCACCTAGACATAGATCCAAGCTCTCTATTGCCTTCCCAAAGCAGCAGTCAATCCTGAATGAACTCCAGTGTCTAATGGTTTTGGAGGCTACCTGGGTGAATAAAATCCCTGCACACACCTGCCTTGTGATAGTGTTGGGCCCAAGAGAATGGCAGCTCAGACCTGAACACTGTCACTTATGGCAAGTTACATGTTCCCTCATACCCAAAAGATCCATTCTATTATACCAAAATAAAGAGGATTCCAAAAGACTAAATAGACAGAGAGGCAGCACGGAAGGATAAAAAAAAAAAAAAATTCTAAATCAAATTAAGAGCTCAAAGTTTCTTTTAACCATTAAAAATAAGGGAGATATGGATAATTTAGGATTTTACCTAAAGTACATTATTGTATTTCTATAGTATCATAATAGTACGCAGTACTTTACAGATATCTAGAGTCATTCTTATCAGGCCCTGGCCCTCAACGAAGCTCATAGTAAAATGTTCTAACAAGGGGCGGACTGAAAACTCATGGGGCCCCCGGGCAATAGGAGACCATGGGGCCCCCTTGTGTCCTGGCCACACTCAAGCCACACTGCCCACATTACATACATTGATCCCTACCCCCTTTTAGCTGCAGAGGCAGCAGCTGAGGATGTACTGTACATTTGCTGTGGCAGGAATTATACCCCATGTTGATTTTGGACTCCTGGGATTAGAGCAGAGAGTGACCCCTTGGATTAGAGCAGAGTGGGACCTCTGGGATAAGGACAGTGAGGGGGTCCTGGGATAAGAGCAGAGAGGGACCTGTGGGATAAGAGCAGAGAGGAACCCCTAGGATAAGAGCAGAGAGGGACCCCTGGGATAAGGACAGAGAGGGGGTCCTGGGATGAGGGCAGAGAGGGGTTCCTGGGATGAGAACAAAGATGGGATCCTGTGATGGGAGCAAAGAGGGGATCCTGGGATGAGGACAGAGAGGAGGTCCTGGGATAAGAGCAGAGAGGAGGTCCTGGGATAAGAGCAGAGAGGAGGTCCAGGGATGAGAGCAGAGAGGGGGTCCTGGGATGAAGGCAGAGAAGGGGTCCTGGGATGAGAGCAGAGAGGGGCTCCTGGGATGAGGGCAGAGAGGGGGTTCAGGGATAAGAGCAGAGAAGGGGTCCTGGTATGAGAGCAGGGAGAGGGGCCTTGGATCAGGATAGAGGGGGGAGGGGTGGGGGTCCTGGAATGAGGACAGAGAGGGTGTCCTGGGATGAGGACAGAGAGGGGTCCTGGGACAAGAGCAGAGAAGGGGTCCTGGTATGTGAGCAGAGAGATGGTCCTGGGATGAGGAAAGAGGGGGGTCCTGAGATGAAAGCAGAGAGGGTCCTAGGATGAGGACAGAGAGGGGGTCCTGGGGTGAGGACAGAGAGGGGGTCCTGGGATAAGAGCAGAAAAGGACCCTGGGAGAAAGACAGAGAGGGACCCTGGGATGAGAATAGATAGGGGGTCCTAGGATGAGAGCAGAGAGGGGGCCCTGGAATGAGGGCAGAGAGGGGGCCCTGGAATGAGGGCAGAGAGGGGGTCCTGGGATGAGGGCAGAGAGGGGGTCCTGGCATTAGGGCAGAGAGGGGGTCCTGGCATTAGGGCAGAGAGGGACCCTGTAATGAGGACAGATAGGGGGTCCTGGAATGAGAGCAGAGAGGGACCCTGGGATGAGAGCAGAGAGGGGCCCTAGGACGAGAGCAGAGAGGGGGCCCTGGGTTGAGAACAGAGAGGGGGTTTCTGGGTTGAGAGCAGAGAGGGACCCTGGGATGAGGACAGAGGGGGGGCCCTGGGTTGAGGACAGAGAGGGGGTCGTGGGATGAGGACAGAGAGGGGGTTCTGGGATGAGAGCAGAGAGGGACCCTGGGATGATGACCGAGAGGGGGTCTTGAGATGACAGCAGAGAGGGACCTTGGGATGAGAACAGAGAAGGGGTCCTGGGATAAGAGCAGAAAGGGACCTTGGGATTAAGACATAGAGGCACCCTGGGATTGAGACAGAAAAGGATCCTTGGGATAAGGGCAGAGAGGGGGTTCTGAAATGAGGGCAGAGCGGGGGTCATGGGATGACAGCAGATAGGGACCTTTGAATGAGGACAGAGAGGGGATCCTGAGATGAGAGCAGATAAGCGGCCCTGGGATGAGAGCAGAGAGGGGACCCTTGTAAGATTCTGGTACCTTTGGTACCCTTATTTCCCATTTCTACCTTAATATTGCGTCCCACCTTGCTAACTAGGTGGAACGCATACACCTTTAAGAACGATGACATCATCGCCGAGCGCCGCTATGAGCGGCTATTTCAATCGCCGGTGTTCTCTCACTCATTGCTCGTTCAAACCGCATGCTTGACCAGTCTTGTCCTATGCTGCCGGAGCTTCTAGCTATTCCTTTGCCTGAACAAAACCGAAACCTCGTTACCGATCCCGTATCTCGCTACCGGATCACTCTCTTGCTACTGGACCTTGCTACTACTAACCCAACTAGTGATAAGTACCCCACAGGGGATTTCTTCCTAACTAACTTACACTATCTACCTCTGCATACTAAAGGACTGTTACTATGTAAGCACTATTTCTATCATCTGCATAACTTCATAGATTGCTAGCTCTTGAGCCTACCATCATCTACATCATTGCACTAGGTTACTCTCTCTTGTATACTTCATCTGCTGTCCCCTACCACCTGTTATTATACATGATTGCTAAACCTATCTGCATACTACCTATCATCACCTACCACTCTCCTGAATATTACTACTGAGTGCTCACCATTTCTAACGCCTGTCTCTCACCTCTATACTATCATATACATCCTATCACTCCAGGAACATCATATTGAGTGTATGTATATTTGCATAAAGCAGGCTGTGCACGGTGATGAGTCCTGAGAGTTGGATATGTTTGTTCAACACATCTCTACATGACTACTGAGTGTAATAATTCTGCAGCTACAAATCCATTCACTAACAAAAAACGCAAGAGCGTTACAACCCTGGGATGAGGACAGAGAGGGGGTCCTGGGATGACAGCAGAGAGGGGGTCCTGGGATTAGGACATAGAGGGGGTCCTGGGATGAGAGCCGAGAGGGACCCTGGGATGAGGACAGAGAGGGGTCCTGGGATGAGAGCAGGCTGTGCACGGTGATGAGTCCTGAGAGTTGGATATGTTTGTTCAACACATCTCTACATGACTACTGAGTGTAATAATTCTGCAGCTGCAAATCCATTCACTAACAAAAAACGCAAGAGCGTTACAGATTGAACGAGCCCTAAAATATGGATTCAGCAGAATTACCCACTCAAGTAATGCAATTAAAACAACAAGTAGATGCATTGATACTTGCTCTTACAGAGGTAAAAAACGAAAATCAGGCTTTGAGACAGCAGGTTGGCCGTCTTGCACAGCTCTCTGCTGCTCAGCCCCGTGAGCCTAAGATAACCCCTCCTCTAGTGTTTACAGGTGATCGGAAAAAATTTCGTGAATTTAAAAACGCATGTCAATTGCTTTTCTTGTTAAAACCTCGTACCTACCCTACTGACCAAATTAAAGTCTGTACCACTATTTCCTATCTGACAGGTGATCCCCGTGCCTGGGCAGACTCTCTCTTTGAGAAAGTTGATCCACTTCTCAATTCCTATCCTTTATTCCTAGCACAACTCGCTAGTTTATATGAAGACCCCAATAGGCAGAGTACTGCTGATACCCAATTGAGGGCTTTAAAACAAGGAAGGAGACCTGTTGAAGACTTTGTGGCAGAGTTCAAGAGATGGACCCTTGATTCAGGGTGGAATGATACATCTCTAAGAACTCAGTTCAGACTCGGCCTATCAGAAGCGGTTAAAGACGAGCTCGCCCGAGCGGATTTACCTGACACCTTGGATGCCCTGATACAGACCAGTATCAATATTGACAGACGACTGCGAGAAAGAAAGGCTGAGAAGATGGGATTGCCATTGTCCAGTCCTTCTCGGATGTCGGCTGTTGACCCTACTCCTATGGAGGTAGGAATGATACGTCCACCTTTATCCTTTACCGAACGTGCCAGGAGAAGATCCGAACATCTCTGCATGTACTGCGCCTCCCCGGATCATTTGTTAAGCGGCTGTCCCCTTGTCCGCAAAAAAGAGGGTGAGTGTTCAAATGTCTTGCTAGGGGGACTAACGACTTCCTTTTCTAATCCTTATCTTTTTATTCATTTGACATTACAGTGGGACCAAACTAGGATCACCACCAAGGCTATGATCGACACAGGATCTTGTGGGAACTATATCGATACTTGTTTTGCTACCTTAAATAAAATACCTATTATTTCAAAACTCAAACCTGTCTCTGTTAGTTTCATTAACGGTATCCCGTTATCCTCTGGTCCAATCACCAAACAGACACAAGCACTCTTTGTCACTGCCTATGAGTCTCATATGGAGACTACCACTTTTGATGTACTAACCTCACCACATTTTCCCATTATTTTGGGACTTCCCTGGTTACACATACATCAACCAATCATTGATTGGAAAACAAGAACTCTAACCTTCTCTTCTCACTATTGTGAAACCACGTGTAATCTCTCATCATATGGAAAGATCCTGTCTGTGGTGACAGATGAGATTATACCACTATGTTACCAGGATTTGTCGGAAGTCTTCCTTGAGAAAAATGCTCAAGTGTTGCCTCCCCATAGGGACTATGATTGTTGTATCGATCTACTCCCTAATAGCAAGTTGCCTTTCGGTCATGTTTATCCTCTTTCACAGGATGAACTCTCTCATCTCAAGGAATACTTGGATGAGAATTTGGCGAAAGGGTTTATCAGACCTTCTACTTCCTCTACTGCTGAAGGACTCTTCTTTGTCTGCAATAAGGATTCAAGTCTCAGGCCTATTATTGATTACAGGCAATTAAATACCATTACAATAAAGGATCGCTATCCCTTACCCCTCATTCCTGAACTTATTGAACAGGTGCGCGGGGCTACCTACTTTTCGAAATTGGACCTAAAAGGGGCATACAACCTAATCCGAATCCGTGACGGGGATGAATGGAAGACAGCATTCAGAACCAGATACGGATTGTTCGAGTACCTTGTGATGCCATTCGGGTTGTGTAATGCTCCCGCAGCCTTTCAACGATTCATAAATGACATCTTCAGAGACTTACTTGATGTTTGTGTTGTAGTATATCTGGACGATATACTTATTTATTCTCAATCTTTATCTGAACACATAAAACATGTAAGACTCGTGTTGTCCAGACTACTTGCACACAACTTATACGTAAAATTAAAAAAATGTTTATTTCATAAAGAAGAAGTACTATTCCTAGGATACATCATATCTAAAAATGGAATGAAAATGGATATGAGCAAGATATCCTGTATTCTAGATTGGCCTGTGCCAACAACTCGTAAAGCATTACAAAGATTCCTCGGATTTTCTAACTTCTATAGGAAGTTCATCAAGAACTTCTCTGCTATTGTGAGACCTCTCACACAACTCACAAGTATAAAAAAAAACATTCAAATGGTCAGAAGAAGCAAATGGAGCTTTCCGCTTGTTGAAATCAAGCTTTACTTCTGCTCCCATACTACGCCATCCAGACCCATCCCTTCAATACATCCTGGAGGTAGATGTGTCAAATATGGCTGTAGGAGCAGTTCTCTCCCAACGACCAACAAATACTTCACCACTTCACCCAGTTGCTTTTTTCTCAAAATCACTAAGCAGCCCCGAGGTGAATTACCCAGTGGGTGAAAAAGAGTTGCTTGCCATAAAATTGGCATTGGAGAATTGGCGACACCTACTTGAGGGTACTCGATTACCAGTTCTCATATACACAGATCATAAAAATCTTCAATACCTTCAGACTAACAAGACTCTTTCCCACCGGCAGGTACGATGGTCCTTATTCTTTTTAAGATTCAACTTTTTGGTGACCTACACTCCTGCAGACAAAAATAAAAAGGCGGATGCGCTGTCACGATTAACCGAGGATAACTACGCCGAAATACCTTCAACTCCTATAATACCCTATGAACGTATTGTCGGTGTTGTTCGTTCCCTGAAGGAAGAGATTTTGCACAGCATAGGACTGGATTCACCTCCACCACAACTAAGTGCTGATGCAGAAGGCTTCCTCTATTACAACGACAAACTTTACATACCCCCTACTATGCGTACCAAGATTTTGGAATTGTCGCATGATGTGCCTATGGCAGGACATATGGGTATGACTAAAACATTCAATTTACTTACTAGACAGTTTTGATGGCCTGACATGAAGACGACTGTACAAAAATTTGTTTCTTCTTGTGGCATCTGTGCAAAGTCCAAAATTGACACTACAAAACCATCTGGTCTACTTTGTAGTCTACCAATACCCCAGGTTCCATGGGAAGTTGTGTCCTTAGACTTTATAGTAGAACTACCACCTTCCAAAGGATTTAACACCATTCTAGTGTCAGTGGACCATCTGACCAAGATGGCACATTTCATTTCTATTCGAAGATTACCTTCATTCAAGCAAACAGCGGAATTGCTAGTGAAACATGTCTTTAAGTTACATGGTATTCCAAAGACCCTTCTGTCTGACCGTGGTTCACAGTTCATCTCCAAGTTTTGGTAAGCTCTATGTCAGATACTACGAATAGAGCGAAAACTTACTTCTCCTTACCACCCTCAGACCAACGGACAGACAGAAAGAGTCAACCAGTGCATTGAGCAATATCTACGTTGCTATACCTCATACCTACAGGACGATTGGGTGGACCTCCTCCCGCTGGAGGAATTCGCTTATAACAACGCAACCCACAGTACTACTAAGCAAAGTCCATTCTACTTGAACTATGGGTTTCATCCCACTCTTCTTCCACCACGCATCCTTCCATCAAGTAACCCAGTAGCCTCTGATTATCTCACCCAAATAAAGGACTCTCTGGGTTTACTCAACACCACCATATCACATGCCCATAGTCAACAAAAAAGGTACTACGACCTACGTAGAAAACCCTCTCCTCAATATGCTATTGGGGATCTTGTTTGGCTATCTACAAAAAAATTGAGATTAAAGATCCCTAGTAAAAAACTTGGACCTTTATTTCTGGGACCCTTCCCAATTAAGAAACTCATTGGAAAAGCTGCAGTGCAACTCACCTTACCGGCAGATCTCAAAATACATCCCATCTTTCATGTGTCGCTACTAAAACCACATGTTCCTAACCAAGGAATAAGGCCTACCATCTTGCCTCCACCTCCAGTACAAGTTGAAGGCGGAGAAGAATATGAGATCAAGGAGATTCTGGATTCTCGTATCCACAGAGGAAGACTCCAATATCTCATAAGATGGAAGAACTATGGACCCCAAGACGACACCTGGTTGGATACTGCTGATGTTCACGCACCTAGGCTTACACGAACATTTCACTCGAAATACCCGGAAAAACCAGCGCTATAGGCCTTCCGGAGCCGGCCTTAAGGGGGGGGGGGTACTGTAAGATTCTGGTACCTTTGGTACCCTTATTTCCCATTTCTATCTTAATATTGCGTCCCACCTTGCTAACTAGGTGGAACGCATACACCTTTAAGAATGATGACATCATCGCCGAGCGCCGCTATGAGCGGCTATTTCAATCACCGGTTTTCTCTCACTCATTGCTCGTTCAAACCGCATGCTTGACCAGTCTTGTCCTATGCTGCCGGAGCTTCTAGCTATTCCTTTGCCTGAACAAAACCGAAACCTCGCTACCGATCCCGTATCTCGCTACCGGATCACTCTCTTGCTACTGGACCTTGCTACTACTAACCCAACTAGTGATAAGTACCCCACAGGGGATTTCTTCCTAACTAACTTACACTATCTACCTCTGCATACTAAAGGACTGTTACTATGCAAGCACTATTTCTATCATCTGCATAACTTCATAGATTGCTAGCTCTTGAGCCTACCATCATCTACATCATTGCACTAGGTTACTCTCTCTTGTATACTTCATCTGCTGTCCCCTACCACCTGTTACTATACATGATTGCTAAACCTATCTGCATACTACCTATCATCACCTACCACTCTCCTGAATATTACTACTGAGTGCTCACCATTTCTAACGCCTGTCTCTCACCTCTATACTATCATATACATCCTATCACTCCAGGAACATCATATTGAGTGTATGTATATTTGCATAAAGCAGGCTGTGCACGGTGATGAGTCCTGAGAGTTGGATATGTTTGTTCAACACATCTCTACATGACTACTGAGTGTAATAATTCTGCAGCTACAAATCCATTCACTAACAAAAAACGCAAGAGCGTTACAACCCTGGGATGAGGACAGAGAGGGGGTCCTGGGATGACAGCAGAGAGGGGGTCCTGGGATTAGGACATAGAGGGGGTCCTGGGATGAGAGCCGAGAGGGACCCTGGGATGAGGACAGAGAGGGGTCCTGGGATGAGAGCAGAGAGGGGGTCCTGGGATGAGAGCATAGAGGGGCTCCTGGGATGAGGGCAGAGAGGGGGTCCTGGGATGAGAGCAGAAAAGGGGTCTTATAATGAGAGGGGGTCCTGGGATTAGGGATGATCGAACGCTTTGGGTCGACCATCGGTTCGACCCGAACATTGACTGTTTTTTCCGCAAAAAGTTCGGAATTCGGCAACCAGAACCGACCAAAATGCAATGGGACAGGAACTGGGCTTTAAAAGCCCGTGATTGGACCAGAAACATTAGTAAAAACCAATTGAGGGGGCAGGAGGATGCTAGGAATGTGATTGGAGTGACTAGGGGGTCCAGAGGCCAATCAGTAGTGAATACGCCCCCCAGTATATAACATAACCCGCCAAATCTCTCACACTGTAATACAGGGGCTGTGGAAGAGAGTGGAAGCAGTTCTGTTACTCCTGCTTCAAAAGTGTCATTTAGCAATTATTAGTGTGAGGAAAGGGATATCTAGTGTAATTAGGGTACTATATACCACTATAGTTAGATTCAATAATCTTCTTTCTGTAGGGAAAGTGTTAAGTGTCAGGGTGACCGTAGTGTAGTGTAGGGTGAACTGACTCTGACTGCTATGGCAGGGTGACAAAACTCTTCCATGTCAGGGTGACCGCCATAGAAAAAAGATTGTTTGTCTTAGAATTGCAGTAGAGCAGGGATAAGGCTCCGCTACTTTCACACCTGGCCGTTTTTGTTGCAGGCGTTTTTTTGGGCTTTTTTTCGGCGTCTTTGGAGGCAGGCATAACATCTGAACTTCTGTATAGGGGTATATATACACACACACTTATATGTATATATACACATACACACATATAGGTGTGAAAGTAGAAAAACCCTATGCCTGCACTAATGAAATTATTTGCAGGGCTGTGGCTCTGCTCCTATCACACCTATATGTGTGTATGTGTATATATACATATATGTGTGTGTGTATATATACCCCTATACAGAAGTTCAGATGTTATGCCTGCCTCCAAAGACGCCCAAAAAATGCCCAAAAAAACGCCTGCAACAACACACCTGGGCGTTTTGTTGCAGGCCTGCAACAAAAACGCCCAGGTGTGTTGTTGCAGGTATTTATTGGGCATTTTTTTGGCGTCTTTGGAGGCAGGCATAACATCTGAACTTCTGTATAGGGGTATATATATACACACACACACACATATATGTATATATACACATACACACATACAGGTGTGATAGGAGCGGAACCATATCCCTGCAAATAATTTCATTAGCGCAGGCATAGGGTTCCGCTACTTTCACACCTATATGTGTGTATGTGTATATATACATATATGTGTGTGTGAATATATACCCCTATACAGAAGTTCAGATGTTATGCCTCCCTCCAAAGACGCCCAAAAAATGCCCAAAAAAACGCCTGCAACAAAAACGCCCAGGTGTGTTGTTGCAGGCGTTTTTTCGGGCATTTTTTGGGCGTCTTTGGAGGCAGGCATAACATCTGAACTTCTGTATAGGGGTATATATACACACACACACATATATGTATATATACACATACACACATATAGGTGTGATAGGAGCGGAGCCACATCCCTGCAAATAATTTCATTAGCGCAGGCATAGGGTTCATCTACTTTCACACCTATATGTGTTTATGTGTATATATACATATATGTGTGTGTGTATTGTGAGGGATTAGCTCGGTGGCGGGTGTGGATGACCCCTTGGGGGGTGCGTTTTCACAGAGAAATAGCCGATAAGTGCTTGCAAACAACAGTTTGGTTTATTAAGGCAATTTTCTTCACCAGACTGCAAGCGTCAAAACAGCAAAATAAAATAAAACAGAAAATAAATCCTTGCCTCTGTGGGCGGCTACCTTCTCACACTGGAACCTACCTAAGAGTCTGTCTCCAACCTACTGTTGGGCAGACTTTCTTGTCCTACAGGGGACACTCAATAGTCCATTTATAATCTCTTCACACAGCACAAATGTCCATTGAACATGTCGCTTAACTCATCACAATGAGAATGTCTCTTGGCTTGTCCCTTCACATGGCAAACATTCCTTTATTTCTTTCACATAGAAATAGTTTGTTTTCTCACCTTTGAGACGTCTTCACACTTGGTTACCCTCCTTAGCACACATCACTTCAGGGGGTCTTCTCCCTTGCCCACACAGCTTATCAGGAGGCACTCATCTGACTGTTCTCCTGTCCCCAGCCCACACGGCTTCAGGAGACAGCTTCTGGGGGCAGCAATCCTGAGACTTCCTTTGGACAAATTATAGAAGCCTTTAACTTCCTCATTCCGAACAGCTGAAGTCTGTTCAACATCTTTAGACCTTCCTGCTGGTTTCTGCAGCCGACACCCTATAGTAATTGGTGAATTGTATCTCCGATCTGTGACAACACTCACAGATTTAGCTGACTTCCTGTCACATTTATTTGACGTCCTGTTACAGTATATATACCCCTACTCAGAAGTTCAGATGTCATGCCTGCCTCCAAAGACGTCCACAAAAAAGCCCAATAAACGCCTGCAACAAAAACGGCCAGGTGTGAAAGTAGCGGAGCCCTATCCCTGCTCTACTGCAATTCTAAGAAAAACAATCTTTTTTTTTTCTGGTTCTGGACATGCTACAGAGCTGAAACTTCACAGGTACACTTTTAGACCCCCCAGACACTAAATACAAAGAAATCTAATTTTTTTTTACAATAATTTTTTCAATAATTGGCTCTCTATCAAAAACGACTGGGAGGGGTCCTAAGATGAGAGCAGAGAGGGGGTCCTGGGATGAGAGCAGATAGGGGCTCCTGGGATGAGGGCAGAGAGGGGATAATGGGATGAGAGCAGAGAAGAGGTCCTGGGAGGAGAGCAGAGAGGGGGTCCTGGGATGAGGATAGAGAGGGGGGTCGTCGGATGAGAGCAGAGAGGGGGTCCTGGGATGAGGGCAGAGAGGGGTTCCTGGGATGAGAGCAGAGAGGGGGTACTGGGATGAGAGCAGAGAGGGGTCCTGGTATGAGGACAGAGAGGGGGTCTCGAGATGAGAGCAGAGAAGGGCTCCTGGGATAAGGACAGAGAGGGGGTCCTGGGATAAGAGCAGAGAAGGTGTCCTGGTATGAGAGCAGAGAGGGGGTCCTGGGATGAGGACAGAGGGGTGGTTCTGGGATGAAAGCAGAGAGGGGATCCTATGATGAGGGCAGAGAGGGGATCGTGGGGTGAGGACAGAGAGGGGGTCATGGGATAAGAGCAGAAAGGGACCCTGGATAAAGACAGAGAGGGACCTTGGGATTAAGACAGAGAAGGTCCCTGGGATAAGGACAGAGAGGGGGTCCTGGGATGAGAGCAGAGAGGGAGCCCTGGGATGAGAGCAGAGAGGGGACCCTGTAATGAGGCCACAGAGGGTGCCCTATAATGAGGACAGAGAGGGGGCCCTGGGATGAGGACAGAGAGGGGGCCCTGGGATGAGGACAGAGAGGGGGCCCTGAGATGAGGACAGAGAGGGGGTCCTGGGATGAGAGCAGAAAGGCGGCCTTGGGATGACAGAAGAGAGGGGTTCCTGGGATGAGAGCAGAGGTGGACCCTGGAATGAGGACTGAGAGGGGGTACTGGGTTGAGAACAGAGAGGGGGTACTGGGTTGAGAACAGAGAGGGGGTCCTGAAATGAGGGCAGAGCGGGGGTCATGGGATGACAGCAGATAGGGACCCTTGAATGAGGACAGAGAGGGGATCCTGAGATGAGAGCAGATAGGAGGCCCTGGGATGAGAGCAGAGAGGGGGCCCTGGGATGAGGACAGAGAGGGGGTCCTTGGATGACAGCAGAGAGGGGGTCCTGGGATTAGGACATAGAGGGGGTCCTGGGATGAGAGCCGAGAGGGACCCTGGGATGAGGACAGAGAGGGGGTCCTGGGATGAGAGCAGAGAGGGGGTCCTGGGATGAGAGCAGAGAGGGGCTCCTGGGATGTGGGCAGAGATGGGGTCCTGGGATGAGAGCAGAGAAGGGGTCTTTGAATGAGAGGGGGTCCTGGGATTAGGGATGATCGAATGGTTCGGGTCGACCATCGGCCCGACCCGAACATTGACTGTTTTTTCCGCAAAAAGTTTGGAATTCGGCAACCAGAACCGACCAAAATTCAATGGGACAGGAACTGGGATTTAAAAGCCAGTGATTGGACCAGAAACATTAGTAAAAGCCAATTGAGGAGGCAGGAGGATGCTAGGAATGTGATTGGAGTGACTAGGGGGTCCAGAGGCCAATCAGTAGTGAATACGCCCCCCAGTATATAACATAACTGCCAAATCTCTAACACTGTAATACAGGGGCTGTGGAAGAGAGTGGAAGCAGTTCTGTTACTCCTGCTTCAAAAGTGTCATTTAGCAATTATTAGTGTGAGGAAAGGGATATCTAGTGTAATTAGGGTACTATATACCACTATAGTTAGATTCAATAATCTTGTTTCTGTTGGGAAAGTGTTAAGTGTCAGGGTGACCGTAGTGTAGTGTAGGGTGAACTGACTCTGACTGCTATGGCAGGGTGACCAAACTCTTCCATGTCAGGGTGAACTTCATAGAAAAAAGATTGTTTGTCTTAGAATTGCAGTAGAGCAGGGATAGGGCTCCGCTACTTTCACACCTGGCCGTTTTTGTTGCAGGCGTTTATTGGGCTTTTTTGTGGACGTCTTTGTGTAAGATCCTGGCACTCTCAGTGCCTTTCTATCATCTCACTTCCGGGTTGCGTTCCACCACTCAGGTAGGTGGAACGCATATAAGGTGTGTATTCCTTTAACAGTGCTGACGTCATCATCAGGCACCGCACTGAGCGGCTATTTCAACTGACGGTCTGCACTCACACATTGTTCGTGCAACCGCTCCTGATACCTGCCTAACCTGACGCTGCCGAATCTTCCAGCTACATACCCTATACCTGGATTGACCGGAGCCTCGCTACCTTGTCCTACACTCCCTCACTACTGGCTATTGATAAGTACCCCACAGGGGACCCCCTCTTATCAACAACGCTTGCTATCTATACCTGCATTATAAGAACTATTGCTAGCTCTAGGATACATGCTCTCCAGTATCTACCATCTGCATTTCTAAACCTAGATCGCTAGCTCTTGTGCCTATTATTTGTTACAACCTGCATTACCGAACTAAGCTTAGCAACACCTGTATATCTTGCTTGCTATTATCTATCACCTGTTGATTATACTAGATTGCTAGCTCTTGTGATTGCTATCTATCATCATCTACTATCATTCCTGTAACATCACTATCTGAGTGCTTATCATCATCTACTATCACTCCTCAGAGCCTATACCTTCAGTGTAACATCTCACTGCTACTTGCATAATTACTATCACTCCTGCAACATCGTTATCTGAGTGTTTGTATATGTGCATACTGAATCAGGCTGAACCACTATGATGAGTCAAGAGAGTTGGATCAGGTGATTTAACAAGATCTCTACAAGACTACTGAGTGGAATTCTGCAGCTGCAAATCCAGTATCCTTGAGCTAAAACCCAGAGAATTACACTTTGGAGGCAGGCATGACGTCTGAACTTCTGTGTAGGGGTATATGTACACACACACATATATGTATATATACACATACACACATATAGGTGTGAAAGTAGCGGAACCCTATGTCTGCGCTAATGAAATTGCATATTTGCAAGGATGTGGCTCCTCTCCTATCACACCTATATGTGTGTATGTGTATATATACATATATGTGTGTGTGTGTGTGTGTATATATACCCCTATACAGAAGTTCAGATGTTATGCCTGCCTCCAAAGACGCCCAAAAAATGCCCAAAAAAATGCCTGCAACAACACACCTGGGCGTTTTTGTTGCAGGCGTTTTTTTGGGCATTTTTTTTGGCGTCTTTGGAGGCAGGCATAACATCTGAACTTCTGTATAGGGGTATATATTCACACACACATATATGTATATATACACATACACACATATAGGTGTGAAAGTAGCAGAACCCTATGCCTGCACTAATGAAATTATTTGCAGGGCTGTGGCTCTGCTCCTATCACACCTATATGTGTGTATGTGTATATATACATATATGTGTGTGTATATATACCCCTATACAGAAGTGCAGATGTTATGCCTGCCTCCAAAGACGCCCAAAAAAATGCCCAAAAAAACGCCTGCAACAACACACCTGGGCGTTTTTTTTTTGCAGGCCTGCAACAAAAACGCCCAGGTGTGTTGTTGCAGGCATTTATTGGGCATTTTTTTGGCGTCTTTGGAGGCAGGCATAACATCTGAACTTCTGTATAGCCATATCTCTGCAAATAATTTCATTAGCGCAGGCATAGGGTTCCGCTACTTTCACACCTATATGTGTGTATGTGTATATATACATATATGTGTGTATATATACCCCTATACAGAAGTTCAGATGTTATGCCTCCCTCCAAAGACGCCCAAAAAATGCCCAAAAAAACGCCTGCAACAAAAATGCCCAGGTGTGTTGTTGCAGGCGTTTTTTCAGGCATTGTTTGGGTGTCTTTGGAGGCAGGCATAACATCTGAACTTCTGTATAGGGGTATATATACACACACACACATATATGTATATATACACATACACACATATAGGTGTGATAGGAGCGGAGCCATATCCCTGCAAATAATTTAATTAGCGCAGGCATAGGGTTCATCTACTTTCACACCTATATGTGTTTATGTGTATATATACATATATGTGTGTGTGTATATATACCCCTACACAGAAGTTCACAGGTACACTTTTAGACCCCCCCAGACACTAAATCCAAAGAAATCTCATTTTTTTCCCAATAATTTTTTCAATAATTGGCTCTCTATCAAAAATGACAATTTTTAAGAACTTTTTTTGTGTGATTAATAGTCCCTGGGACATGGCCCAGAACCCTAGGCACTTTTTAGGGGCATTTATTGGGTTTCAAAATGGTGTTTTTTGATTACCGAAGTTCGGGTGCCATTGATTTCAATGGGGTTCTGGAATTCGAACCCGAACTTTCGGAAAGTTTGTTTCTTCTGGTCGAACCAAACTTTTGAAAAGTTTGATCATCCCTACCTGGGATGAGGATAGAGGAAGGTGGTCCTGGGATAAGAGCAGAGAGGGGGTCCTGGGATGAGAGCAAAGAGGGACCATGGAATGAGGACAGAGAGGGGGTCTTGGGATGAGAGCAGAGAGGGGGTCATGGGATGAGGACAGAGAGGGGGTCCTGGGATGAGAGCAGAGAGGGCCTTCTGGGATGAGGGCAGAGAGGGGGTCTTGGGATGAGATCAAAGAAGGGTTCCTGGGATGAGGGCAGAGAGGGGGTCCTGGGATGAGAGCAGAGAGGGGGTCCTGGGATGAGAATGGGGGGGGGGTCCTAAGATGAGAGCAGAGAGGGAGTCCTGGTATGAGAGCAGATAGGGGCTCCTGGAATGAGGGCAGAGAGGGGACAATGGGATGAGAGCAGAGAAGAGGTCCTGGGAGAAGAGCAGAGAGGGGGTCCTGGGATGAGGATAGAGAGGGGGGTCGTCGGATGAGAGCAGAGAGGGGTCCTGGTATGAGAAAAGAGAGGGGGTCCTGAGATGAGAGCAGAGAAGGGCTCCTGGGATAAGGACAGAGAGGGGGTCCTGGGATAAGAGCAGAGAAGGTGTCCTGGTATGAGAACAGAGAGGGGGTCCTGGGATGAGGACAGAGGGGTGGTCCTGGGATGAAAGCAGAGAGGGGATCCTAGGATGAGGGCAGAGAGGGGATCGTGGGGTGAGGACAGAGAGGGGGTCATGGGATAAGAGCAGAAAGGGACCCTGGATAAAGACAGAGAGGGACCTTGGGATTAAGACAGAGAAGGTCCCTGGGATAAGGACAGAGAGGGGGTCCTGGGATGAGAGCAGAGAGGGAGCCCTGGGATGAGAGCAGAGAGGGGACCCTGTAATGAGGCCACAGAGGGTGCCCTATAATGAGGACAGAGAGGGGGCCCTGGGATGAGGACAGAGAGGGGGCCCTGGGATGAGGACAGAGAGGGGGCCCTGGGATGAGGACAGAGAGGGGGTCCTGGGATGAGGGTATAGAGGGGGTCCTGGGATGAGAGCAGAGACGGGGTTCTGGGATGAGAGCAGAAAGGCAGCCTTGGGATGACAGAAGAGAGGGGTTCCTGTGATGAGAGCAGAGGTGGACCCTGGAATGAGGACTGAGAGGGGGTACTGGGTTGAGAACAGAGAGGGGGTACTGGGTTGAGAACAGAGAGGGGGTACTGGGTTGAGAACAGAGAGGGGGTCCTGGAATGAGGGCTCAGAGGGGGTCCTGGGATGAAAGCAAAGAGGGGGTCCTGGCATGAGACCAGAGGAGGGGTCCTGGGATAAGGACAGAGAGGGGCCCTGGGATGAAAACAGAGAGGGGATCCAGGGATGAGAGCAGAGAGAGGGGTCCTGGGATGAGGACAGAGAAGGCATTCTGGGATGAGAGAAGAGAATGGGTCCTGGGATGAGGGCAGAGAGGGGGTCCTGGGATGAGAGCAGAGAGGGGGTCCTGGGATGAGAGCAAAGAGGGGGTCCTGGGATGAGGACAGAGAAGGCATTCTGGGATGAGAGCAGAGAGGGGTCCTGGGATGAGGGCAGAGAGGGGGTCCTGGGATGAGGGCAGAGAGGGGGTCCTGGGATGAGAGCAGAGAGCGGGTTCTGGAATGAGAGCAGAGATGGGGCCCTGGGATGAAAGCAGAGAGGGGGCCCTGGAATGAGGGTAGGGGGGGGGGCTGGGATGAGGCCAGAGAGGGGATCTTGGGATCAGGGCAGAGAGGGGGTCCTGGGATAAGAGCAGAGAGGGTGCCTAGGAAAAGGACAGAGAGGGGGTCCTGGGATGAGACCCAAGAGGAGGTCCTAGGCTAAAGATAGATAGGGGGTCCTGGGATATGAGCAGACAGGGACCCTGGGATTAAGATAGAGAGGGACCCCGATGAGAGCAAAGAGGGGGTCCTGGGATGAGGACAGAGAAGGCATTCTGGGATGAGAGCAGAGAGGGGGTCCTGGGATGAGGGCAGAGAGGGGGTCCTGGGATGAGGGCAGAGAGGGGGTCCTGGGATGAGGGCAGAGAGGGGGTCCTGGGATGAGAGCAGAGAGCGGGTTCTGGAATGAGAGCAGAGATGGGGCCCTGAGATGAAAGCAGAGAGGGGGTCCTGGAATGAGAGCAGAGAGGGGGCCCTGGAATGAGGGTAGAGGGGGGGGCTGGGATGAGGGCAGAAAGGGGGTCATGGGATGAGGGCAGAGAGGGGGTCCTGGGATGAGAGCAGAGAGGGGGCCCTGGGATGAGGGCAGAGAGGGGGGTCCTGGGATGAGAGCAGAGAAGGGGTCTTGGGATGAGAGCAGAGAGGGGGTCCTGGGATGAGGATGGGGGGGGTCCTGGGATAAGAACAGAGAGGGGGTCCTGGGATGAGAGCAGATAGGGGCTCCTGGGATGAGGGCAGAGAGGGGATCATGGGATGAGAGCAGAGAAGTTGTCCTGGGAGGAGAGCAAAGAGGGGGTCCTGGGATGAGGACAGAGAGGGGGTCCTGGGATGAGAGCAGAGAGGGACCCTGTAATGAGGACAGAGAGGGGGTCCTGGGATGAGAGCAGAGAAGGGGTGCTGGGATAAGGACAAAGAGGGGGCCTTGGGATATGAAAACAGAGAGGGGGTCCTGGGATGAGAGCAGAGAGGGGGTCCTGGGATGAGGACAGAGAAGGCATTCTGGGATGAGAGCAGAGAGGGGGTCCTGAGATGAGGCAGAGAGGGGTCATGGGTTGAAGACAGAGGGGGAGTTCTGGGATGAAAGCAGAAAGGGGGTCCTGGGATGAGGGCAAAGAGGGGGTCCTGGGATGAGGGCAAAGAGGGGGTCCTGGGATGAGAGCAGAGAGGGGGTCCTGGGATGAGAGCAGAGAGGGGGTCCTGGTATGAAAGCAGAGAGGGGGTCCTGGTATGAGGGCAGAGAGGTGGCCTTGGGATGAGGGTAGAGGGGGCCCTGGGATGAGGACAGACAGGGGGTCCCGGGATGAGGAGAGAGAGGGGATCCATGGATAAGAGCAGAAAGGGACCCTGGGATTAGGCCAGAGAAGCACCCTGAGATGAGGACAGAGAGGGGGCTCTGGGATGAGAGCAGAGAGGATGTCCTGGGATGACAGCAGAGAGGGACCCTAGAATGAGGACAGAGAGTGGGTCCTGGGATGAGAGCAGAGAGGGGGTCCTGGGATGAGGGCAGAGAGGGGGTCCTGGGATGAGGATCGCTAGTGTAATATTAACTTTACTCCATGCAACTGGTGTCTTGTTTGGAATATAATTTAAGTTCCCAGAGCTGCAAGGCAGGTGTGCTAAAAACTATACTGCATTCAATATTCTAGTAGACAAACTTCTGTCTCTCAGATCATGCCTTTATTGTTTCTCAGAGAAACACCACAGAAACACTGACCAAGATATCACACTGTCTCAATGGTTATCTAAACATAGGGGACTTCCAACTCCCACATGACATGTCTATCTTTCCAGCTGTTCTATTTACAGAAGTAAACCAGAAATCCAATGAACCATTTATATCCGATTAAACACAACATAGCTTTCTATCTCACGGTTCCTGCAGATCATTAAAAGACCTGCAGATCTGTGTTAAATCTAATACAAAGGTTGTTTTGTGATGAGTCCTTGTTCCATATTCCACAAGAAGGCTGTACCCTTTGTTGCCTGAAGCCACATGTATAAAATTAAAAATCTCTCAGCAGTCTGCTCTTCAGTGAGCACAGGGACTTACTTTGCAATCAAAATTCCCTTTCTGCTTCAACAACACTTATAATCCAATTTTCACCAGCAGAGATGAATAATGTCCCTCACCAATACTTTTCCACTGGATAGAGGATAGCAATCACACATATTGATTTCCCTTACTTCTTCTGTCTCTGAGCTTCCAAGGGGCCGCTTGCTAACTTCGCTCTGCATTCTTTTTTCTCACTATGCTATGATACAAGGTAAATAACTGTCCTTGGAGAGAATAAAGACACAGTAAGTGTGTAACCCTTTATGTATCAGTGAAAAATTCTTTAACTGGTTACCAGCAAACATAAACTTATTGGTGTCTTAAAAACATTAACAACCAACTGTGTTACATTCACATTCTAAAAATTCAGCACTTTGTAACACTGTCTAAATAGTTGCAATGTTTTCAGCCATCCATAAATTTACAGATAGTTTGTAAAAAAACAGGCAATCCTCTCCTGTCTGTAAATGTCCGTAAAAGGAAAGACGTAAAAAATCTGTTTGTCGCTGACTCTGAACTGCGCATGTGCAGTTCCAGAGCCTGCCAATTAGAGAACTGCTGGGCTCGAACTCGGGTTGGGCACTGGGTGGATCCAGCTGTGCCTGTATGGTGATATAATGGTGCTTAATGGGCGTGGCTTATATTCACATATCTGTCCATATGAGTTGAGGCCAAGTCCCGCTGTTCACTAATTGGCTGCCTTTGGAACTGCACATGTGCAGTTTAGAGTCGGGAACAAGCGGATTTTTAAAAGCTTTTTCCCTGCCAGCTGCCAATGAAAGTATGTATAAGGTGGAGCTCTGATGTAAGGGGGCACTCTAAGGGCTCTGATGTAAGGAAGCATTCTAGTGACATTGATATAAGGTGGCACTCTGGAGGCTTTGTTGTAAGGTGGCACTGAGGAAACTGATGTAAGGGGGCACTCTGGGTGCACTGATGTATGTTGGCACTCCAAAGGCATTGATGAAAGGGGACAATGTGGGGGCTATTATGTAAGATGGCACTCTGAGGGGCTCCAATGTAAGTTGAAACATGGGAAGCTCTGATATAAGGTGGCACTGTCTCCTCAATAATCAGTGGGTGCCGGCAGACATTCATTGGCTGGCACCCACTGATCAGCTTCTGCTGTGACTAGTCTCCCCCCCAGAAGTGCATACTCACAAATATATACAGTGGGTATAGAAAATAATGAATCACATTATAAAAGAATCACATTTTGTTGCTTTGTAACCTGAAATGAAGACAGACACAACTTTTGTTTTAGCCTGCTGTATTTACTAATGCAATTTATAACATTAAAGTGAAAAATAAAACACCAACATGCTAGAAAAAAAAAAAAAAAAAACAGAAACACTGAGTTGGAAAAAGGATCACCCCACTTACAGCATGTCAGTATTTTGTTGAACCACCTTTTGCTTTAATTACAGCCTTTAGTCTGTTGATATATGTCTCTACTAACTTTGCACATGTAGGCTTTGTAATATTTGCTCACTCTTTTTTGAGGAACTGCTCAAGTTCAGTTAAATTTGATGGTGACCTTTTGTGGACTGCAGTCTTCAAGTCATTTCACAGATTTTCAATGTGGTTTAAGTCTGACTAGGCCATACAAAGACAATCGCCTTTTTCTCCTTCAACCACTGTGTGGTCATTTTTGCTGCGTGCTTTGGCTCATTGTCATGTTAGAGAGCCGGTTCACACTTCTGCGTGTGCCGGGTTCGCATGTCATGTCGGATCAGCTGTGCGGTGCGAGTTTAGCCATACAGTTTGTATGGCTAAATTCGCACCGCACCCGCAGCAAAGACGCACAGGAGGCATTTTTGCTGCCGCATCAGGATCGGATCGCACAGCGGTTCACACTTGTGCGATCCGATCCTGTGCGAACTGCACGATCGCACTGCGATATGCGATCAAACTGGGGGTGTCGTTAAGATTACATTGACACCCCCAGCGGATCGCATATGGCAGTGTGAACTGCCGGGGGTGCGTGTGCGATGCGGGAACAGGCTGCGAATTCGCAGCCTTCCCGCATCGCAATAGTGTGAACCGAGCCAGAAGGTAAACTTTCTTCACATTGATAACTTTCTGCAGATTTTCCACCAAGAATTTGATGGTATTTTGCCCCATTAATTTTTCTCAAATGCTCCAGTCCCTGCTGCAGAGAAACACCCCAATAACAGGATATCACCACCCCCATAATAGGATATTACTACCTCTATGCTTTACTGTAGGAATTGTGTTATTTGGATGGTGAGCTGTATTGGATTTCTGCCAGACATCGTTTGGTGTTGAGGCCAAATAATTAAATTTTAGTCTCATCTGACTACAACGCCTTTTTCCAAGTGGCCTCAGAATCGTCAAGGTGTGTTTAAGGTGGTCAGATGAGACTTAAAGCGGTAGTATCCCGCTTTTTGACACTTTTACCTACAGGTAAGCCTATAATAAGGCTTACCTGTAGGTACAAATAATATCTCCTAAACCGGCACGGTTTAGGAGATATTTACAGTGCATGCAGCCGCTCGCGCGAGCGGCGCATGCGCTCTGAAGGTCCGGGGGACCTTCAATTAAGTTGCCGGAAAAATCACTCCCGCGCGCATGCGCGGGAGTGACGTCATCGCGGCTCCGGCCAATCATCACGCCGGAGCCGTCTCTTCCGGCCAATCAGCACGCCGGAGCCGCCGAACCCGGAAGAGACGACGAGGGACCATGGCAGCGCCCGCAGCGATGTCCGGGGGTCCGTGTCGGGGCTTCGTTTTAAGGTAAGTTACACATAATGGGCTATGCTATTGTGCCTATGGAAGTATGATAGGAGGATTTGAGCATGGCCTGGTTGCCGAAAAAATAGTCGATTCTGGATAGGCTATTGTGTGAATGGGAGAAAAAAGTAAATTCCCTGCCTAAAGGATTGGATAGACGCCAGATGTCCGTGAGTGCCAGGGAGGATACAAAATCTGGGAGTGTGGGGGTCAAGGTTGTCGAGGAGGAGGGTAGGGAGTTATCCCTGGATCTGTCCTCCAAGGGGTTCATGATAGAGTTAAAATCACCTCCCACCAAAAGGGGGAGGTGGGCAAAAGGGGCAAGGTGGGATGTCAATGACTGGAAGTAGGATTTGGTGGGGGAGTTAGGGGCGTATACATTTGCAATAGTGTAGATCGTGTCATAAATTTTGAGCGTAAGAACCAAGAGCCGACCCTCCAGATCAGGCGTGACAGAGAGGATTTCGCAGGGCAGATTCTTGTTAACTAAGATAAGAACTCCAGCCTTACGTTTGGTAGAGTCAGAGCCAAAGACCTGGCCCACCCAAAGTTTCTTCATGCGGTGATGATCACCAGCGGTTAGATGGGATTCCTGCACAAGGGCTATATCTGTTTTGAGCCTCTTCAGATGGCGCAGAACAGCCATTCTCTTATGGGGAGATCGCAAACCCTTGACATTCCACGATACTACTTTAATATCAAGGAGGGTGGAGGTAAGGGGGTTTTACACAGGAAGTTGTAAGGTATGGGAGAGAGTACAAATATATGAAAGGAAGCAGGTGCAACAAGCCATAAATCGGGGAGGGGGGGGGGGAAGCATGCCTCAGATCGAATGGGGAAAGAGAAAGTAATCCTGGCCATAAAACATGAAAACAAAATAAAACACAACATCATTAAAAAAGCACATACCCAATAAGTCTGCGACTTCACTTTTTTCCCGGTGAGGCCCATAACCCAAACGTGGCGTTACCGGAATTGTCCCGTGTTCGGCTATCGGAGCGGGATGGAGTTCCTAGTGACAAAGAGCACCTCATAAGAGCCGCATCACCCCGACATATTACCCATTCAGGAACACCGCCAGCGGTGAACCCCTGAAGCCAAAAAAAGGGCCGCTCCGGTAAGGCTGTGAGGGGAAAGAGCTTACAGTGGGAGATACCATAAGGAGGAGGATGAGGTATAATAAAGAGAAACCATAAACAAAGAAAAGAAAAAGGACAAAAGAAATATGTAAACCATTAGCGTTCAAAACTCTCAACGCATGCAATCAACCTGAAACATTCCTAGGTATAATCACAGAAGCCTAGAGGGGGATACAACAATGTAACTAAATACGCAAAGGGAACTGCGAAGAAGCCCGTCAAACTGCCCTGAGGGCAGAGATGTATAGTAACTAAGTAGAACTACTTAAGTACTGTACTTAAGTACCGAAATGCGGTATCTGTACTTTCCTAGAGTAGAATTTTTTTCTCCTACTTCTACTTTTACTTCACTACATTTTTTCGATGATTTCGATACTTCTACTCAAGTATTTTTTTTTTGTGCTGCATCGTTACTCGTTACTTTTAAAAAAATTACCACTGCCAGAACAGTAGATGGCAGGTTACATAAAGCTCAAAAAAATGTGTATAATGTCATTTGTAAATCAGCGCATATGAAAATAAAGGCTGTGTATAATAAAAGCTGCTATACCAAATCTTTCCAATAAAAAGAAAATATGAAACAAACAAATAAATGGTGCTACAGCGCTTAAAGTGCATCAAGAAACTACTAACAAACACAAATTGGCTGTGCGAATAAAGTGCCTATGCAATCGATATAATATCATTGTTGCCCCCAGTGCCCTGCCCACACTCCACACAGTATCAAAAATAAAGTGACATGAATGTGCTAAAGCCTAAATGCAGTGAAAATAATTATTCCCACAATGTAACAGTAAATTCAATTCATATAAAATATGACAATAAATCACAATAAAATAAGTTATGAGATAAGTTAGGTCAGGTGCGTGCAACAAGTTGAAGTGTGTAAACCTATCTATAACGAAAAGTCCATAAATGAATTCCAGTGTGCAAATCTAAAGTGTCACTTCACTTGTCAGATGCTTCCACCTCCTTCAGTGCTCGAGTGACTGACCAACACACTTAATGGTGGTGGCACTGGTGGATAGCGTCTGGGTGGCACTGTGGCACTGACTGCACTGGTTCATAAAGTCATATATATTTAATTATTTCAATTCTCAATCTCATAGGTCCTCTCCTCATAAGATATTAATAACTTAAGATTAGGTGATGAACTTCTTGGCGGCCCTGGCAGGATGACGGGGACACCCGCCACTTCTGGAGCCGAGCCGCTGTGATTCCCCAAAATGTGACAAGGTGACAGCCAGGAGATCTAGTGGCTAGTAGTGCTCAACAATACCGCTTTTATATATAAAAATGAAATAAAATATACTGACTCACAATTTAGTAGTAGGTAGCGTGTAGCAGTAGGCAGCACAACTCAATTCAATCAATCCCACAGCCTCGCTCATGCCGCGGCCCGCAGAATCACTGTCATGATCATCAAGTTAAGACCGCACTGGAGGAGCCGTGCTGCCGTCTTCCCGCTCGAGGTCTCCGCCTCTAGACGTGTTGTGTGTCACTCAGACTCCACCCCTTAGGGCCCTTACTGAGAGGAGTTGTGACGCGGGCGGCGGGACTCGGAGCATTTTCTTCGTTATCTCATCTTCTTCTCTATGAGGTGAGTGAGGTGGACCGTGGAGAGGGCCTAATCCTTGCCATGGCAAATGTGCCATTTGAGAATCAAATAATCAATATAAAATATTAATATATTATATACACACGGGTCATGGGTGGCTTTTTTGAACCAAGAAGAGTGAGACTGACGGCTATGATGATTATCCGACCATCCATGGTCCATGGACCATAAGTGTTGTGTTGTGGTGGTGCCTGTGCTTCCTGCGGCCTGCCTCTGCCTGTGCGGCTGTGCCTGCACTGCAGTGGCCACTGGCAGTGGCACTTGACTTGAGCAAAGCAAATGAGCACTACTAGTGTGAAGGACAGGTGGTGGAAGCATGTTCTGACAAGTTCTTATAATGAAAATAATATAGACAGCTTTTTGAACCAGTGCAGTGCCAGTGCTACTAAGGTGAGAGGCAGAGAGAGAGGCTATCCAGTCCACCACTTTAGATCACAGATCACAGAAGATCACAGAAGAAAGGTGGAAGCATCTGACAGCAAGTGACAAGCACTTCTTAGATTGCACACTGGAATTCAGTTATGGACTTTTCGTTATAAAGTTTAGTTTACACACTTAAACTTGCACCTAACTTATTCACAATCACAACTTATTTTATTGTGGTATTGTCATATCTATTTTATATGAATTAAATTTACATTGTGGGAATAATTTGCACTGCATTTAGCACAGACATGTCACTTTATTTTTGATACTGTGGGCGATGATTTTGAATACAAGAAGAATATATATATATATATATATATATATATATATATATATAATTGCAGGCACTTTATTAGCATTTTTAGCACAGCCACTTTGTTAGTAGTTTTTGATGCATTTTTCACTTTAAGCGTTGTAGGTTTGATGAAGCTGGCCTGGCACATTATCATCAATTGAGCAAATCAAATCAAACCGCGATTAAGAAGACTGCGCATGCTCCTGTTCTGCCTTTTGATCAGCTGAAAAGATGAACGAACCAAAAACACCACCTTCCACCCCTGGCCCTTCAACTTCAAGTGATCTGCCTGGCTGTGAGAGTGAGGAAGCTCAGGAAGGAGACCACCCCTGGCTTTAAAAGGGGAAGGGAGGGACATACTTTATCTGTTTATTGTTTACAAAAAGTTACAGCCTAAGGAATTGTGATTGTCCTTTAGGTTAATCATTTGAATAAATCATTTGAAATAATAAAAAACAATATGATGTTCAAACTTTTGACTTCTTTCTTTAATAACTACATAACACAGTACTTCTACTTCTACTTTCATTACTTGAGTAGAAATTTTTTTCAAAACTACTGGTACTTTTTACTTTTAGTACTTAAGTAGCAAATTTTTTGAAAAAACTACTTGCAATACTTAAGTAAAAAAAATGTTGAATACTTTAGTACTTCTACTTAAGTAACTTTTTCTGCGAGCACTTCCACTTCTACTTAAGTCACTTTTTGATCGAGCACTTGTACTTTTACTCAAGTAGAAATTTTGAATACTTTATACAAGTCTGCCTGAGGGTTATAGAAAAGTAAGGGGGGGAAACCTATATTCAGCGCAGTCTGTCTCTATGTGAGCCTGATGAATAGCGAGGCCGTTTGGGGGAGTCTTTCCTGGGGCTGCGGAGATCCCTGTTGCCAGGGGAGGAAGCTGGGTCAGGAGAGTTTTGAGTCTCCATGGAGATTTGCATGTGCGCCTGGATGTAGGTGTTAGCCTCGTCCGGGTGGTGAAAGGCTTTTGTTTCGCCAGAAGCTGTTGTGAAGCGTAAAACTGCTGGATAGGCCAGAGTGAATTTTATACCATTTTGGTATAGAGCAGAACAGGTGGATTGAAAGGCTTTGCGTCGTCTTGTGACTTCCTGCGAATAATCTGCAAATAAAAGAAGTTTGTGACCATCCACTTGAAGAGACTTGGCGTTCCTAAATGACTTTAAAATAGCGACCCTGTCCGCATAGTTAAGGTATCGCACGATGACAGGGCGCGGTGTGCGCCGATCGTTGGAAGGTGGACCCAATCTATGAGCTCTCTCCACTATACATGGCATGGTTAATCCCAAGGCCTGGGGGATGCGTGCCGAGCACAGGTCAGGGGGTGAGGGAGCTAGTACAGATTCAGGGACCCCAATTATGTGCAGGTTGTTCCTGCGAGAACGATTTTCCAAATCCTCTAGCTTGTCTAATATGTATTGCTGGGTTTGGGCTGGTCTTTGGTCATTAGCCATATTGGATTGGATCTCCTCCTCAACATCTGAAAGTCTGTGTTCAAGATGAGAGAGTCTTTTAGCCTGATCTCCCATTTCCTTGCGTAGCTGGGCTATGCCAGCTGAGACCGCAGAGTCTACAGCTGCAGTGATGGTGGGGGAGAGGAGAGCGGCAATTGTTTGAGCTATCCGGGAGTATTGTTCCTCCTCGGGTAGGGAGACATGGATCCCTGCTTGGGGCTGAATCGGAGCCGCAGGTCCCGCTGAAGGCTGCATCGTGGCGGCGGTCATATTGGGCAGGCAGGCAGCGGGAGAATCAGTGGCCGGGCGGGCTTCCCCGGAACCTGGCACTCCGTGAATCACGTACCGGTCCGTTGCTGCGGCTGGTCTGGGTGACCCGGGAACGGTAGCGGGTGATGCCGTGAGGTAAGGAAGCCTGTAGCCTGATTTTGTAGGGCGATTTCTCCGGGGCCGCCGAGCTCACCTCCTACCTCATTGGGCGCCGGAACCGGAAGTCCGCAAACACAATTCTCATCTATCCCCTTCCAGCAAACATTCTCTCCCACTCTCTGATTGTTCACTCCCAGCACAAGAACAATTCCCACCCAGCTCAAATCCTCCTCAACTACCCTAAATCCCCCCCAAGCTTCCCTCCTAGAACAAACAACCCCCATTCTCCCTTCCAACACAAATCCTCTTCCCCCCAACAAAAAATTCTACTCCCACCATCCAAAGCACCCACCAGCACAAATCCTCCTTCCTTTCAATCCCCTCTCCAAGAACAAATTCCTCCCCCCAATCCCGCTTACCAAGCAGAAATATATCCCCTCCCCCAAAATTCCTCCTTCTAGCACACATTCTCTCCCCCCTTCTATGACAAAATTGTACCACCCCATCCCCCTCTCAGCTGCCCACTGAACTGAATGTAAGCCCCCACAACCATTTGCGGGGCTCAAGGGGTAAAACAAACAGTGATGAGGGTATATAACATCGTCTCACTGCCTGTCAAATGTACTCTGAATAGCAGATCACTCTTCAGATGATCCTGCTAGTGTAAACCAGCCCTTATCCCCTCTACCCCCACCAGCATAAATCATCCACCCCAGCACACATTTTTGTTATCTGCCCCCCATCTGCAGGTCATATGCCCTCCCCACCCCCCACCCCCCTCCCCCCATTGCAGGGGACATCCTTCCTCCCTGGCTCCTCCTCCTGTTGTGTCATGATACAAGCCAGAGACAAGGGGGAGCCTGGAGGAAACTTCCCTTGGCTGTGACAGGCAGCTGGCAGTGAGAGATACCAGTTTCTGCTATTGTGGCACTGGGGAACCAGGACCCCCCAAAAGAAGATGCTGGGCATCTTCCTCAGTTGCCTAGCACTAGCACTAGCACTAGCACTCATCTGCATAGCAAATTAGTGGAGCCCGGAGCTAGAGCTTTTTCTAGCTTTAGACCCTGGTATTCTAGCCTGGATCCACAGCACACTGGGATTATATTTTTAATCCTGGGATACTGTTGCAGGATCCGGGAAGGTTGGGTGGTATGCCTTAGTCCCCCATCATCTTTCTTTATTCTGTGTCTTAAGGTAAGGTGATACATGTGGGTATTGGTCTACTGACCACCAATGTAAAGCAATGCTTCACAGACCACCAATGTAAGAGGATACTAATATTTTTACTATCTATGTTCCTATACTGCCTAATAGATTTATTCAATTTATATTATTATTATTATTATTATTATTATTATTATTATTATTTTTATTTTTTTTGTATAGCGGAGTAGGGGGTTAAAAATAATCTGATCAGAGTGCTAAACACTTTATATAGACTGTTGATTGTTACTGTATACACTTTTCCTAATTTGATCATCTTTTGTGAATTTGTTGCAAAGTTACTTACCTGGAGATCTGCCAGTAAAATCACTTACTGTTGCAGGCTGACCATGCTATGCCACTACCTTGCAATTAGCAGCAGTGTTGTCAGTCTGCTATGTACATTCCTTCCGTTTTTTTTGTTGGGATGCCTATCACATCGAATAGTCAGCCCAACAGCCAACTGAAGGTGCGCACATGACAGGCTGACAACACCTCTGCTAATTGCAAAGCGGTTGCTTGGCTTTGTCATCCAGCGATGAGAAGTGCTGTTTCTGATAGGATCATTAGGTTAGAAAACCTTGCTACAGAATAATAAAAACACAATTTTCTTGAAAAAAATGTATATAGTATAAAATTATGCCAAATTTACTGGAACATAGATTTGGGTTTAGGTCCATTATTAATTTTTGTGTGCATGTCATGGGATCTCAATAATCTGTGGTTCCAGATTGTCTCTTTTCTGCATTCTGAATAAAATAAAGTAAAAAATTGAACTTATACAATTAATAGCAACACGAGGGGAGGTCACCGGTCTCCAAAGGTCTACCACAACCATTAATGTTCCATACACAGTACAGTTATTATTACACAACAGTGCAAAAAGGCTTTTACCGTGTAATAATCTTTGGATGATCAGGTTAAATGTTCTGATTAAAAGGCATAGTCCCCCTGTGTTTATTACAACAATATGCAACAACATCTATTTTTAATGTATCATGAATACTTAAAAGGAGACTTTTAGATCAATGAGATTGCTTGAATTAACTATGGTATCTGCTGACTGTAGGTGCCTGAGAGTTTGTGCTACACGCTGAGAAAGGTTGATCTAATTAAATAATTTGATCAAAGTCTTCATGGGGTATAATAAGATCTGACAAGAAACAAAAGGAAGAGACAATTACTAATGTAACAGAGCCACTCCATATTTGATGAAACATGTGATATATTGCTTTGTTTTTTATCTCTTCCTCATGTGGTAGTTGGCATCAATTAAACATACACATCTTGTTAAAAGCATTTACGACATAAGGAGCAGGTCAGATGTGCTCCTTTAGGGAATTCTTCTTTTTCTGAAAAGATAAAAAAAATGCAGGTAAGTGTTCCAGATAAGTAAATGTGATATTCACATTCTTTAAAGACTCTATAGGCAGCATTCCCCATGATGATGGAGAACAATAGGGTATTAAAATAAAACTGCTCATTCTTATCTTATCTTTGCAAGACACTGCACCTTTAGCACCATGTGGCCTTGATCTTGAAATGCCTATACATCTTTAGAGGAAGCTCATTTTAAACCTTGTGTGTCGTTTGCACGTGCATGGGCTTAATTGATAGTCACCCTAAAGCCCCGTACACACGAGTCAAAATTTGGCCGGGAATTTTCGTCCGACGTCCGATCTGCCGATTTTCGGCTTGTTAGTATGATGCTTCCGACAACCAACTCCGACTTTTCGGCCAAAAAAATCCTGGTGTGCAGGCTATAAAATTTTTGTCGACCATCAAAACACGTCCGGTTTTCGTCTCATTAGTACAGATTTCGCTGGGGAAAAATCTTATGAGCAAGACTAGGCATGCTCAGAGATGAAAGAACATATACAAAGCAATCCAACACACGACATCACTTCTGAAGTAGAATTCTGTCGTGCGGGAAAATTTGTGTGCAGTCTAGAGCACATTCCAACCAACAGACACGACTCTGGACAAAAGACGGAAGACCGGTCGGCGGAAATTCGTTGCGTGTGTACGAAGTTTAAAAAAGAAAGAAGGCTCTAAGGGCAAAACAAGAGCACTTATGCACAGCTCAACTTTTACTTTTATAGGACTCATGCAATTTGGTTAGTCAGCACCGACTTGGCACCAGTTTGCTTTGTAAAATCACAATTGTATATGTTTTGATTTAGTAAAAATGAAACTTGGTAACTATAGTTCCTCTAATTCTATGCATGAAGGTAAAAAACGTCCTTTGCGCAGCAGCCCTGATAGCCCCCCTAAT
This sequence comes from Pelophylax lessonae, assembly GCF_965119305.1. NCBI lineage: Eukaryota > Metazoa > Chordata > Amphibia > Anura > Ranidae > Pelophylax > Pelophylax lessonae. The sequence continues at coordinate 240,957,150 of NC_138768.1, read as the reverse complement.
ATTTATTTGAGCCCCGTCTCGATCCATCGGTGTGCAGAAAAGACTTGGCTCTCTCTCCTCATTGGCTGAGACAGTAGTGGGAGACATTGGCTTCCCCTGTTGTCAACAGACAAGCAGAGCCCCTGCCCAACAACGAGCCTGTTTGGGTGCCCCCATTGCTAGGTGCTTGCTCTGGGGGGCCAAGAGCACAGTATCAGGGCTTCCCTGTGCAAAACTGCTGCACATAGCAGGTGAGTATGACATGTTTTTTTATTTAAAAAAAACAAAAAGCATTTAATATCACTTTAAATCATCAGTTTTTGTTTTCCTGTATGTCCCCTGTAGCATAGATTTAGTATCTGTTGATCCTGCCAGTAAATCGATTATTTTTTACATTTTATTTACCAGACCAATCTGCAAATAAAATGTCAGATTCAAGAATTAGAACAAACAGTATAACACTGCCTGGCTTGTTTATAACTGTAAGTTTATTGATATGGTTTTAAAAGTTTTCAAAAAGAAAAAAAAAATGGTTGCTATAACTGCAAAAGGTGCTAGCTGAAATCTAGCTTTCATTTATTTGTCTCTTATTTCTTTATTATCAGTTATAAACTAGATCGGAACACTGTCTATCAGAACAAAGGGTGAAAAATTTAGAAAAGTGCATTTTGTGTTAATGAGGTATAACTCGCTTTGTGTAGGAACAAAAACACTTGCTTCCCAGGAATTCTTACAATCAGCCATCTTCTCCTTAGAAACATCTAAAAGGTAATAAATATTTTAAAAGCTAAGCTGTTTTTAGCTATGCTGTGTGAATGGGAACATACATGTTCATCTAAGTCCAGCCATACATGATTTAAATCCCTGCTGAACCGGCTGAGATTTGAACCATTATTGGGCAGGCTGAATGTACCAAGTTGATCGATCTATCAACTTGGGTACAACCAGCCGGCTGGATTCTCTTAAGGTAATCACTGTCTTCTCCAAACGGGGACAGCTTCCCCAGTCACCCCTGCCTCTCCGCCGGGAGCAGATAATGGCTTGGCAGGAGGGATTCCCCTGTCAGCATTGTGTGTAGATGGGGGAATTGTGCGAATTTCCATGGTTTGCACGAAAGAACTTTGCACCGTGTATGGCAAGCCTAAGACCACTCTGTCCACAGAGTGTCAATGTTGTATTGCTCTTTCACTGCAAAATGAAGAGCATTGCCACCTACATAGTTACATAGTTACATAGTTAGTGAGGTTGAAAAAAGACATCAGTCCATCCAGTTCAACCTATGATGTGTGTGTGTGTTTGCTTTTAACCGTACATTGTATACCCCTGTATGTTGTGGTCTTTAAGGTGCCCATCTAATAGTTTTTTGAAACTATCAATGCTCCCTGCTGATACGACTGCTTGTGGAAGAGAATTCCACATCCTTACCGCCCTTACAGTGAAGAACCCCTTACGCATTTTAAGGTTAAACCGCCTTTTCTCTAGTTTTAGTGAGTGGCCACGTGTCTTGTTGTATTTCCTTACTCTGAATAGTTTGTTCCTTATGCTAGGGTCGCCAGTACAGTATTTGTACATTGATATCATATCCCCCCTCAAACGTCTCTTCTCTAGAGAGAATAGGTTCAGTGCTTGTAGTCTTTCCTCATAGCTGATGTCCTCCATTCCCCTAATTATTTTTGTTGCCCTTCTCTGGACTCTTTCCAATTCCAGCACATCCTTCCTGAGGACCGGTGCCCAGAACTGGACAGCATACTCCAGATGTGGCCGGACCAGAGTCTTGTAGAGCGGGAGAATAATCTCTTTATTTCTGGAGTGAATCCCCTTTTTTATACATCCCAATATTCTGTTGGCTTTGCTTGCAGCTGCTTGGCATTGCATGCCACTGCCAAGCCTGTTGTCTACCAGTACCCCCAAGTCTTTTTCCATCCTAGACTCCCCCAGAGGTTCCCCCCCTAGTGAGTAGCTTGCTTTCTGGTTTCTGGCCCCCAAGTACATTACTTTACATTTATCAACATTAAACCTCATCTGCCATGTAGTTGCCCACCCCGTTATTTTGTTTAGGTCCGCTTGTAAGGTTTCCACATCCTGTATAGAAGATATTGGCATGCTTAGTTTAGTATCGTCCGCAAATACTGAGATTGTACTCGATATCCCCTCCTCTAGATCATTTATGAATAAATTAAACAGGATTGGCCCCAGGACCTTTTAGCTTAAATAGAAAAAAAAAAAAAAAAAGGATCTACTGGCATGATCTAAAGGTAATAAACCTAAATCTTCTTTGTTACAGATTACATTATATACTGTATGTCAATCTTGTTTTACCCAAATTTACCCTTTAGCCTAGGTTCATACTGAGGCCATTAACTCGCATGATTTCAAGCCGGCATTTCAGTCTGACTTCGGGGGTGATTTTGCAGACATCTGTTGGGTTCCTGCACAGATGTCTATTGGAACCCCCCAAAGTCGCCAAAAAGTAGTACAGAAAACTACTTTTGGGAATCGGTGTGGCGCCGCAAAATCAGTGTCGCACTGATGCAATTGGTGCCATTGGCTCCGACTTGACGTGCGATTTAACATGCCAAATCGCATGTCAAATTGGACCAATGTGAACATGGGTTTAATCATGACAATCCAACTCCTTCCTGACAATATATGCTATGTATTCTCCAGGAGGATTTTTATACACATTCACAGGATAGAGATTGTATAAATAATATGTTCTACTTTCTCTAGTTTTTAAAATATGTATACATATAATATATACAATATGAATACAGCTTTATACATAGGCAATCAATAGCCACCAGTGGGGTGAAATCAGGGGTGACAACCACTAAGTGCCTTGCAGCTAATTCTACTAACCATTAGGTGCTCTGTAATAACCAAGTGCTCTCAAAGACTTTGCTTCCAGGAGGATCTCAAGTCACCTGCTGGTGATGCTCACTCACAACAACAGCTAGAACATTGACTCCTACTGACTTTGTTGCTAACCTACACTAACTAATCAGTAATTAGCACAGTGCTTGTAGCACTAATGAGAGCAAATTCTTAATAGTTGCTGTGAGTTACTATACTTTTGTCATTATTGAAAACAAACCTAATTTTGCTCTATTCATCTGCCTAGTTTTTGCATTCTTGAACATGGTAAGAATGTCGTTGGTCATTTTCTCAACTACCCTTCCTTGCTCCTTACTAATGTCCTTATCAAAGTCACAAAAGCATTATAATAAAAGATTGTACGTCAAGATGAAGGCAAACAAATGTTGGCCACTTGTAAAAAAGACATTACTGTTATTGAACCAAACAAGGAAATATCTCACGCTATATTGAAGTCATAAAATTAGGTTACCTATAAAGAAAAGGTCTCGAAATAGTTCAGTGGCCTTTTCATCCCTGTCATTGCAGTGCCTTCTTTATACATGCAGCTGATGATATATGTTGTACATATACTTGAAAAAGGAAATCCATAAAAACAATTATTTCACAATTACATTTCAGTTTTTGTTTCCCTAAAATATTTTGGGAGAGATGTATAAGTGTATGAGTGTATGAAAGAAAATACAAACACAGCACTACACACAGTTACAGTTTAACAACACAAAGGACAGTGGATGATTAATGTCTTTATTGTTAACGTGAGCAGTGGTTGCTTCACCTGGATTTCAAGTATGACTTAAGATTGTTGCCCAGAGGATATACAAGCCAGTAGTTCTATAGGTACAAAATAAGAAGGCATTACTAAAATAAAAATGTTTATTGACAGTTTGACACATCATTTTACCAGCTGGAAAAAAAGAAATAAACAATACATAAACAGTAATACATACAGGACATACTAAGCTGCTGCTCCCATGGCACAGTGGACTTCAGGCTCAGTGAACTTCAGCATCATGTGCGATTGGTTTACTCTAAACCCTATCAGTACCACCCCACCCCCAGGTACAGGTTGGCATATGATGGACTATAACAACATATGATGGACCATTGCCATCCTCTGCACCTGGAGATAGTGGGAGCCATCATAGGTGAAAACATTTTTCGCCAATATGTGCTCCAGAAGGGACAGGACAAATGACCAAATGGCCGGGAGCCTTGTGGTTTTAGCTTAAAAAAATATGTACCGCTGAAAGGCCCAAGTGATGTGGTATACTGTTATACAAGGCCTCAATATCAATGGCTACCAGAAGTGTGTCCTCCGATACTTCAATGCCCTTTAAGTAAGTCTGGGGTGTCTTGCATGTATGACAGTAGGGCTACAACATAGGGTTTTAAATGTGTATCCACAAGTTGGCTAGCCAACTCAGTATACGAGCCAATTCCAAACATGATGGGTCTACCGGGTAGATGACTTGTGTCTTTATAATTTTTCAGTAGTGCGTAAAAGGTTGGTGTGTGAGGAATGTTTGTTTGAATAGATTCATAGGTATCCTTATCAATGACTCCTCTCTGATAGGCCTCAAGAGTGAGTTTAAAAAACTCAACCTGGGAATTCATAGCTATGTTTTCTGGAATAGTTCTATACAATTTTTCATTCTTCAATATGTGTAAACACATCTCTATATTGCTCCTTGCCCATCACCACTCTATTCTCACCCTTGTCTGAGGGTTTGATAACAATTTTTCTGATTAGAACTAAGGGCCTGTAGTGCAGACAATTGGTCAGGTTAAAGATTGCCCGGGACAAAACCACAGGTTCTAATTTCCTCGATTTCTTTTGTGACCTGGGTTTTTCTTCATTTTAGGTGGATCATGAGGGATATTTTCAATAGGCTGGGGTGTAGATTCACTGTACTGTGAATTATATGTGGAGGAGTTATATTAATAAGGGGTGCTAGGAGTCTCCTTATTTTCATCAAGAAGATCCATTAGGTCCTATAAAGCACTGAAATCTGACATAGTAAAGTCCTTCCATAGATCTTGCAATGCGTTATCACTTTTTTCTTTTTCCTTTCTTTATCGAACCAAAATTTTTTAGGTGCAAACAAATGGATATCCTTGATATTATTGAAATGGTCTAATTCCTGATTTGAACAGAACGTAAGCTCTAAACTAAGTATCTCTTCCTCAGCTGGAGACAATGCGTAAGAGGAAAGGTTGATCATTTTAAGACCTATGTTTGTTGTATGTATGTTGTCCAGACTTCCTGTTGGTAGTTTTTGTGTGGGTGTGTATTCCTGTGGGGTTTGTGCCCCAAAAAAAATTACATTCATTTTGTATGAGGGAGGCACCTCCACTGGGTGCCTGTGAATCAGATCCCGAAATATTGTTTGTGTAATTAGTATTGATATGTGTCTGCAAAGTACCAACACCAATAGAAAGGGGAGCCTGCCAATGTGGAGGCTCTAGAACCCCTGTAAATAGAACCACCCTGTGTGCTGCCTGAGCCTGACTGTGTCACATGATCCACCATACGATATTACCACCAAGTGACTGATACCCATCACCAAAATTAGGTCGTTTCTGAGAGGAGTGATGTCTCCAATGTGATTCTCGTTAACCTGTGAAGTCTGAGATAAAACAGATGCATTAGAAGAGTCAGATTCTATGTCGTCAGTATTACGAATTCCCTTGTGGCCATTTGTATGCTAAGTTTGCGGAGAAGGTCATTTTATCTCTAATGAATGTATGCTCTGTTGAATTAAGTCAGCATTAAAATATTTCAAATGGTCTTGAAATTCCTTATTTCTAATTGCAAAATTAGGATGGGCTAAAGTGGGTTGATTTTGATTATAAAGTTGTTTGATTTTCTCAACCACTTCACCCATTTCATATTTATATTGTGCCTGAAGTAATTGCATAATTTTTTTGAAGCATCCCTGTAGGTTTGCTTCCCAAGCATTTTTAAACTCAAGAGTGATATTTTTGACAGAGGGAAAGTTTGAATCATAAGGCCTCTTGGTTTGATCTTATTTTCTATATGTCGTTCAAAAATGTGTTATGCCAAAATAGGATTGATTTTTGTTCAGGGGCTTTACCTAGTTTCTGCATGAAAACTTTCTATTGTAAAGAATTACTTCTCCCACCAGGGCCTAGACATTTATAGGCAACAGGAATTTTTTCCAGATGTTACCTATTTTTTCCTGTTTATCAATCATGTTTCTACATTCTACCTGTCTGGTAATTGACCATGTTTTTTGCCTGCCACTTGGACTGTTCTTTTCCCTAATGCTGTTGATTCAAGATAATTCAGGGGTCTCCCTTATGTGAAGGGCTCCACAGTGTTCTGAGAAGAGAAAACACAATTTTGGTTTTCTCTGGGTTTTGAAATTCCCGGATCAGGGTATGGAGACTTCAAAGAGATTTGGGTGGGAAGAAGCCTCTACCTCTGTGCCAATTCCTTCCTGACTGAGGCCCTAAGCCTGATGTCCCTGCCTGCTGCCTGGACCAATACTTTGGCTATGCTGACCATATCTCTGCCTACTACCTGTAATGATCCAGGACATTTTATGAACCGCATTCCTGCCAGCTGTCTGGACCAATACATTGGCTGTGCAGACTATATCTCTTCTTGCTGCCTCTACGGAGTATGAACTTTTTATGGTATATGTTCCTGCCTGCTGCCTGGACAAATAATTTGGCTGTGCTATCCATATCTCTGCCTCCTGTCTGTAATGGCTCAGGACATTTTATGGACCATGTTCCTGCCTGCTACCTGGATGTCAGCCTGCTGCCTGTACTGATCCTGGCATGTTTATGGACCATATTCCTGCCTGCTGCCTGAATGATTACTTTGGCTGTTGCTGACCACGTCTCTCCTCATGCTCTCCTCAAACCATATAGCTAATCTTTTGTTTATCCTCTGTTCACCCTTCTTTACTTTCTGGCCAGTAAACAAAGCATTGTGCTATGAGGGAAGCCTCGTGCCAGTAGGTTAGGCTTACTTGGCTTTTAGGAACAGGAACTGCTGTAGCTGAGGCTACACTATGCTATATTCACTGACCACTCTTATAGAGGCAGCCATTACAGTACATTGTTTTCTATAAAGTGTTCGCATTTTTGTGTTAAACAGGTTGCAATATTGGGTACATAATCTGTTCAGACATTGAAAAGTTCTTACACATGTGGTATTCCCATAATTGGGGGAGTAGCAGAATGTATTTTGGGGTGTAATTCTAAGTATGTCTATTATGTTTGTTAGAAAAATCTTATAGATTGACAATTTCTTTTGTGTAAAAAAAAAAATATATATATGTTTTAATTTTCTTTCCACATTTTCCAAAAACCTGTGGAAAAAAATGACATGTTCAAAATACTCATTATGTCTCATAGCTAATACATTGGGGTGCTTGCTTTCCACAATGGGGTAATTGTGAGAGTGTTTCCACTGTCCGCGTGCTCCAGGGCCTTCAAAAATGTGATATGTAATCAGGAAATTGGATGTTTAATTTATGCCCCTAGAACACCTGAAGGTGCTCCTTGGATGTGGGGCTCTCTTTTTTGGCTAGGCTATAAAAACACATGTAGTATCCCCATACTCAGGATAAGTAGAAGAATATGTTTTTGGGTGTAATTGCAAGTATGCCTATGCCATATGTTAGAAATACAGTAAAACCTTGGATTGCGAGCATAATTCGTTCTGGAAACATGCTTGTAATCCAAAGCACTCTTATATCAAAGCAAATTTCCCCATTAGAAATAATGGAAACTCAGATGATTCCTTCCACAAGTCCTTCAGTTTATAGTCTATATACAAAGATTATAGCAATGTGATAGGTTGTGTAACCATAAAATGTCCATCCACAGTATGCAGCCTTCCCAAGGGGATTAGAAGCAAAATCTAGCAGAGCTATAGAATATAAGAGAGATGAGAGGCGCCTCTAAGTGTAGCAATATGGTTACATTTAATGAAGGTTCAACATTTAGCAACTCACATGGTTGATGATTAAAATAGGCACATCTAAGTATGCAGGCATCTGGTGTAAAGCTGTCCACATAGACCATCTTCTGAACCACCGTCTCTCACCACTGTCAGTCTGCAATCGTGACCGGGAAGAATAGCCTGCAGTAGAGTGATCTGAAAGTGAGGCTTTGAATCACTCGTGGAGTGCAGCGGGGAAGGGATGATGAAGATGGCTGTGCAGAGGATGGTCTATGTGGACAGCTTTACCCCAGATGCCTGCACACTTAGATGTGCCTGTTTTAATCATCAACCATGTGAGTTGCTAAATATTGAACCTTCATTAAATGTAACCATATTGCTACACTTTAGAGGCTCCTCTTCTTTTTTTTTTTTTTTTTTATACATGACGCTACTTGTATATCAAGACATTGCTTGTATATCAAGTCAAAATTTATTTAAAAAATTTACTTGTCTTGCAAAGCGCTCTCAAACCAAGTTACTCTCAAACCAAGGTTTTACTGTAACTTGTACCATAGCTTGTAGACTCTATAACTTTCACACAGACTAAGTAATATATACTGAGTTAGGTTACTTTTACCAATGAATTGTAGCAGTATAAATGTTGGCCTAAATTTATGAAGAAAAGTTTTATAACAGAAGCTAAATTTTTTTTTTTTTTTCAAAATGTTTGTTTTTTTGCTCTTATTTTGCAAAAAAAATGTAAAAACCCAGTGGTGATTAATTGCCACCAAAAGAAAGCTCTATCTGTATAAAAAAAAATAATAACAATTTTGTTTGGGTACAGTGTTGCATGACTGAGTAGTTGCCATTCAAAATGTGAGAGCACTGAAAGCTGAAAATTGACCTGGGCAGGAAGGGGGTAAAAGTGTTCGATATTGAGCTGGCTACGTACCCTGGTGTACCCTGGCGTACCTCTATACTTTGTCTACTCTACAATGTGATAGTTGCTGAGATGTGCTGAGACACAGCTTCTGTGGGGAACTCCTACCTAATTGTTACAGGAATACTACAATGTCACTGGAATAACTCATTGTCCTTAGGTCATGGATCTTTTTGCTGTTTGCTTGTGTTACCAGAATTTCCCTGGACTTCACTAATATTCATGCTTTTTATGGGGATAGTTGCAAATAGCTGTATGAGTTCTGAATTGTTTAACTAAAGTAGTTCTCAGTTAGACCCTCTGTTGTTATAGAGTCTAATAGAGAGTATGCTATGCAGTTACATGTTACTCTGATTGAGTCACAGATAAATCGTAATGAAGAGTCCATGTTTGTGAAACTCTCATCATTTGCTTTGTATTACTCTCAGTTTATGCATGTTGTTTGCCATATTTTTTGCATCAATTTAACTGCAAGTTACAGTTACTCCCTGCCTGTTTAAAACTAAAACTACATTTAACAATATGTTTTCATGTCAAAGCAACCAAAATAGTTAAAGCATTCTTTTTTAACATTGCTTTAGAAGCATATGGAGAAAATATTTTAAATTATCTGCCAGGTTCAGATTCATCTCAGATTAATCCACATCCAATATTTCTTGGTTGCTGTCACATCAAGTCTTGGGTATTTATGTGGAGACGGATGTGTGTTATACACATTCTGAAATCAATGAAGCCATAGGGAGTACTTCATCAGATATTCCAACACTGACAAATAGGAGCCAACAAAGGCATGTTGGGATTTTGCCAAATTTAATACTCATAACTTATCTTCATATCATTTAAAAAAAGAAACATACTGTACAAGAGAACAGGCTGTGCCTCTGCTTTACTTCTCTGCTTTGCCCTTAAGCTCTCAGTGTTTAATTTTTTGTTAAGACTCAGCAGATCTGTTTTTCTTTGCAACACTATGGCAATTTGATTACTGTATTTATGTTACAGAATGTTGGGCCATGTACATGCTTAAACCAGGGCTAGATTATGTATACTTTTTTCAGCAATTTATCATTAACAAAATTATATTGAAATGATTATTGCAACCAACACTACAAAACATCTACCGGTAATCGAAGGCACCGGCATTAATAAACTCACCAAGCAATACTGACTTCTGAGGATCCAGTGATGAGATGTATCTTACATTGGAAATTCAACCCTTATATATTGCCATAGTCATTTCACAAATCTATGAATTAATTATATCATTAAAAAAGGATTATCATATTTTTTTTTGAGAAAAATGTTTCGTATTAAGAGTCTCGTAAATACACTTAGGGGTATATTTAAAAAGTAGTGAATGTGGCATTCACCAAAAATTCACTGCAGGTGAATCAATTAAGAAAATCTAAAATACATACACCTGGAAGATGTACTTGCAATGCTAGTTTGGTAAATGTCATATTCACTACTTTACTATTATAACCCTAAGCATATGTCCTTCATTTTGAGACACTCTACCTTATACAAAAAATGTAATGGCCATTTTGCTGTACAGTAGACAATCACATTTAGTTGTTAAGTCCATTATCAGAGAAAAAAAATAGGTTTAGGCATTATGAATTTGCTAATCATCAGGTACCTGTAAGTTATACGCAAGGAGAAGCAAAATGAGCAAGACAGGTTAGATAAATTAGGCTGCAGGTTCGGATGTACATTGCAGCTGCAATCTCTTGCAATATGGATGCAGTCTGACAGTCTCTTCTCAAAGCAGCATCTCTTAATATCTCCAGTGGCAGTGAATATACTGAGACTTTGCAGATTCAGTAGGGGAATCTATGAGGATAATGAGCCTTTACTACCCAAAAGTACCCAAATTGATATCTTGTGGGTGAAGAGGAATGAAAACCCCTATGGATCCTTGGATTGTATAGTAAACTGTTTTCGATAAAAAAAAGTTTACTAAACTAGAGAAACGGGGAGGGTTTATTTTTTTCTTAAAGCCTTTAAACATCTGTATCAGTAAGTTTGTTTTTTAACATTTTTGCTCTGCAATGAACTGGGCCCCTTTATAAATCAACAATGCAAGAGATAACCACTTACATATCCCCAACTGAGACCTATCTTAAAGGTTACCTACAATGTACCTACATCCCTGGGCATGATCACCCTTTTGAATACTGGTTATGTAAAGGAAACAAGTGTCTTATAAGGTTGGGGGGGGGGGAGGGACTTGACTGCTTGTTACTTTTTAGACATGTGTATGTGGTTACCCTGATGTCCATTGTGCACTGAGGGAAAACCTAACACTTTTTTAAAATTAAAAATTCAAAACGTTGAAACTATGAAACGTACAAAAGGAAACTTAGATTTAAACCATTTACAATGCCATTTACAATTTGGCATGCAAGCAAATATCTAAATCTGGAAAAGTGCAACACATAGGTGGATCAAGCACACTTTAAAGGGAACAAGTTTAGATAGTCCATATGTTTTTTTTAAGCATCAATGAATAGATGAATTGAGAGTACAGCTGGGATAATAACTGTTCTATCTTTTATATATGATAGTAGCAGATATATAGCCTGCTGGAATAGATGTGAAAGTTTATTTATGTTGTGCTGTCAACAAGAAAATCAGTCTCTCTTTCATTTTAGAAATATGTGGTTTGGGCAGTTTTAAGGTTCCCAGAGGTCATTGGAGGTAGTGTCATTATCATCACACTTGGAAATGGATTCTATCTTAACATCCATTTATTGAACAGACATGAAAATTACATATATATGTCATTTTACATTAGGTTTCGGGTTCACATATTGCACATTGTTTTTTGAGACCTGACAGAAAAGGTCAGAAAAAGATTGTTTATAGCTAAATAAGTAACAGGAGGCAGGAGAACACATGTCTACATGAATCACCTTTGACCTTAAGGATAAAGAACTACTTGGCCTTCAAAGAACATTTATAACATCAATGTGTCATTTTTATATGCCCCCAGTAAAAGCAGCAGCAACCTAGATTGATTTTACACATGGACCTTTACATTGAATTCTGTAGCAGATAACACCATGCAATATATCTTAGCAGTTCAATTACTTTTTCCTAAGTATTAAAATCAGGGAAGCAAGAACAATGTAGTACCACTTGCAATGACTCCTTACTTTTACTGCACTAATAAAGCTGAACTCAAAGAGACAAACAAATAAATAAATAGAACAACAGGCAATATTCGTTTAGTATTTATGAATAAGTATTATATCTATTGACATAATCATAGCATAGCTTAATGTGCTTCAATATCATCCTTTTTAAGATATATTGGGAGAGGGAGGGTCTAAATTCTGCTTTTCACCGTGTCTTCAGTCTGAGTTCTGTGAACATTCTCACTATGGGGCTTCTGATCCTTCACTACCCAGTCACAGTCTCGGGTGAGTCTTGAATCAGGCTGCATTGCTTGAGTACAGTGATCTGCAGATTGAAACCTGGCTCTGCTGTCTGCCAGAGTTGCCTGGATCAAAGTTGCATGGTCAGAAGGGACTATACATAGTTAAAAATTGTTTGACAGGTGAGACAACTATATTTACTACTTTCTTAAATTTATTTTGGTTCTCTTAAAAGGGGAGTATTGCCAAAGCTCGTTTGGCTATAATTCTCCTGTGGGTCACAGGAGTGCACCTACTTGTGCTCTCCTGTGACCCAGAATTTAGCCCGCTTTTGGCTAACATCGAAGACTCACTCCAGACTCCTGATAATAATGTCGGGATCCACCCAGATGCCTTGCAGGCATTTGGCTCATCTCTTCCGAGCATGCTGAGCCAACTGCTCCCGCCCCTTCCATGGCCCGGTGCTCCAGTGAGCACTGGAGGGGCAGAGCAGAAAGCCAGTGACTGACATTCACAACTCACTGTTCAGTGAAAGACAAGAACTGAGCATTTAGCAGTCCTCTGATTGCTCAGTTCTTGGGCTTAGATAAGGCAGGGGGCAGCTTGCAGCAGTGAGCTGATGCTGCACCAAGTAGCTAGGTATATATTAATTGAAAGATACCTGCACCACATTACACTATTTAGAGATAGATAATGGGAATGGGCAGCACTAATCAATTAAATAGACTTAAAAGTGCAAGAAAACTACCATAATCTATTTATGACTTTATGTAACAAAATTCTGAATAAAGTGCAAAGTGTAAACCATAGACCTGTTTTTGTGTGATTAATTAAATCAAACCTTCTATATAATGTTTATGTATCAATAATACATAAAATTTGCAAAATTTTGCAAATATCTTTGAAAGTGCTAAAAGAAAATGTATACACTGTTCATCCCACTTTTTACAAAGTGCTACAAGCAAAAAGTGCATGTTGAGATAAGTAAGTGTTCACTCAAAATTTCAAATTTTAATGTGCTCCACCAAAAACTGGAAAATCAACAGTACTTAGTCCACAGTGGAAAAAAAAACTACATATCACAGTGCTCTTGTGCTCACCTCCACTGGATTGATCTCACTCATCATTACAGTAGGACCTTTGGGTTAGAATGGTCTGCAGCGTATGTGTTTAATACGCAAAGAAGAACATCAGTCTCCACTTCACCTTCTCTCCTCCCCACCATCAGGCAGACTCAAGGCATATGCAGAAAATTCAGGAAAAGGGACTCCTCGCAAAAAAAAATCAAGGAAATTTTAGTAAAAAAAAAAAAAAAATGCATTTTCCTTCCAAGGTGCATTACATACGGCACTGACATACAGAGCACAATCCTCTAGAGGGAGAACCACAGCTCCATACTATTCTTCAAGGAGCCAGCTCCCAGCTTTAAATTAAAGGTCAACCAAAGGCAAAACTTGTTTTTTCATTTTTTTTTTTATACTTTTAGTCACATGTTGAGTATTTGTTTACCAAGTTCTTCAGCAACATTCGGATAACACATGTTCCAGAAATACCAGTGCTTTAAGTGCAACTAATATTTAGAATTAGGAAATTACAAACAGTCAGGCTTTTTGTGTTCTAGTGTTCAGATGAGCTAAGATTGGCCTGGCCAATCAAGGTTGTTGAGGATCTTAACCACTTTAAGACCGGAAGGATTTGTTCCCTTAATTACCAGGCCCTATTTTGTGATTCGGAACTGCATTATTTTACCGGACAATTGCGCAGTCGTGCGATGCTGTACCCAAATAAAATTGACGTCCTTTTTTCCCCACAAATAGAGCTTTCTTTTGGTGGTATTTGATCCCCTGTGCGATTTTTATTTTTTGCGCTATAAACAAAAACGGCGACAATTTTGAAAAAAAACAAACAATATTTTTCACATTCTGCTATATGACATTCTCAAAAAAAAATTAAAAATCAATTTTTTTTAACATTTTAGGCCAATTTGTTTTCTGCTACATATTTTTGTTAAAAAAAATTGCAATAAGGCGTATTTTGATTAGTTTGCACAAAAGTTATCGCGTCTACTAACTACGGGAAAGATTTATGTAATTTTTATTGTTTTTTTTTTGTTTACTAGTAATGGCGGCAATGTTTTGCAGGACTGCGGCATTGCGGCGGACAGATCGGACATTTTTGAAACTTTTGGGGTTACCAGTGACATTAGTACAGTAATCAGGGCAAAAAACATGCACTGTTACTGTACTGACGCTGGCAGGGAAGGGGTTAACAGTAAAGGGGTTAAATGTGACCCTAGGTGAGTGATTCTAACTGTGGAGGGGCGTGGCTTCTGAGATCACATGAGCTCTGTGATCATTTCAGGGAGAAGCGGGGAGTGATCGCGGGTGTCAGGCGGCAATTGGAGCCGCCTGACACACACATCGGCTTCCCCGCTGACAATCAGGGGGGGGGGGGGAGAGAGCGCCGATGGTGGTTCACGCTCACCCCCTAACTGCCACCAGGCGAGCACAATGTACCGATACGTGGTTTTGCCTGTAGGAGTCACTCTGCCGACGTACATATACAGTAAGTGTGTGTAAAATTCCGTGCTAATAAATTATATTAAGAAATTGAAAATTGACCAGAATGTAGGGGGAGGGGCTCCTCCGAACCGGACCTGGTGACATTGTTCCTTAGGGTTCTAGGTCCGGTTGGGTGGGACTCTCATTCCCATACTACATCTAAACACGGATATACTGTATACATCATCTTTATTATACTACTTTGTGCCACCTTCCTACCATATGACATACCGTTGTATAACCTGTGATGCTTAGAACACTTCCTGAATCTCCTGATAATTCTGATTGTCTGTTATTGTACCATTCATCTGTTGCTCTTACTATATGATTGTGTACTTGCATTGGTACCTGTTGAATTTTTTCAATTTTCTGTTTTACCTGTTTTGTCTATATTTTTTTCATGCAAAACTCAATAAAAATTTATTGAATGGAAAAAAAGAAATTGAAAATAAGAACTAGCAGCTGCACATAGGAATCATAGAAAAATCCCCATATAGTATCTAGTAACAGTATGTGCTGCGCTGGAAAAAAACATATAATATGCGATTAGGATATCACTAAGTGTGACATTAGTGCAAAAAAAATATTTTTATAAATACAATTGCAATGAATCAACTAACTAAATTCCTTATAGCATGTATATTGTCCAATATATATAAAACAACCAAGTCCATGCAATGAAAAGTGAAAAAAATTCTGGGTCCAAAACAGAAAATCCTCAGTGATGTAGTATAGTGAATAAGAAGTAGAATTAAAAAAGCCACAAGTCCCAGTAGCTATTACATCCACAGGGTATGTTGAAGATGAAGAAAAAACACCAATGTGCAGGTCACCGTGTGATTAAATAGGTTGGCAGCTTACCAAATCAAGTGGGTCACTCAAATGAATGAGTAGACCTATATGAGCTTTTGGGTGGTAATACCAGGAACGTCCACAGGGTGTCACCTCACCGACTCAAAACAGGTATCCATATGGTATATACAAGAAAGATGATGACAGGGACATAGTGTAATTCCGTAAATATAATCCGTTTATTCAGTTAAAAAGTATAAAACTCACATTTTGGATGAATGACATAGACATGTAAAGCAGTAGACCAACGCTTAGAAGAGAACGAACATCTCCTACGGTATGGCAAATCGTGGAAGCCGGCTGTTGGGGGCGTGGTTGCGTCACGTCTGACTCACCCGACCGGTTTCATCATACGCTTGATGTCATCAGGGGCGTGGTTGTCAGACGTGACTCCACGCCTATATACCCCCATGATTGGACGGCGGGCGGAGTTGATTCATTGCAATTGTACATATACAGTAAGTGGTCAGCAAGTGATTAAACCTGGAAGAAGAAAAATTTGCATAGTTTAGTTTAAGGATAAAAAAATCCATTAATGGTGAGGTATTGGCTCACCAGTTCCTCTCTAAGGAAAACCTTTTCTCACTAGTTCATGAAATCCTTCCCTCTGTGGATCATTAGGCAAATTCAATATTTTCTAAGGTCCTCGACCTTGGACAAAGTATGGTCTAGACCACTGACATCCTTTGAGTCCTTATGCACCTAGAAGTCTCCCCAACAACACCTGATTTCACTAATGTACTCTCTACTGGGAGATTCTTCCCAAATAGAGGACACGGCTAGAAAGGCCTGGGAAAGAGAACTAAAACTCACTCTCTCAGATGATGACTGGGATAGGGTTAATAAATACGTACAAAAAGGATCTATGAATGTCACGGTACAGGAAAACTCTAATATAGTTAAAAGTAGAACCCCGACCCTCATACACAAGTTCTATATAGCATGCTTCAACCTATGTTGGAGATGTGGCAGGGAAGAAGGCTCTATGTTGCACATCTGGTGGAGCTGTGAGCTTCTACAACTGTTCTGCAAAACTGTTCATGAGGTCATA